>NW_013532534.1:5580468-5684793 GCF_000836235.2 Papilio xuthus | reverse complement strand
TAAGTAGCCTATTTCTTCCTCCGGACGTTCTACTACTGTGCCAAATTTCATCAAGATCAGTTG
This sequence comes from Papilio xuthus, assembly GCF_000836235.2. Classification (NCBI taxonomy): domain Eukaryota; kingdom Metazoa; phylum Arthropoda; class Insecta; order Lepidoptera; family Papilionidae; genus Papilio; species Papilio xuthus. The sequence goes on along the minus strand of NW_013532534.1, from coordinate 5,684,730 downwards.
AGCTGTTCCGGAGATACCTTCAAACAAACATCCATCCGTTAATAAGATTTGAATATATTCAATCCATTGATAAGTTTTACAAAACCTTAGGCGCGATGACAATACATAATTATTTCGATAATCATCAAAATAATTAACAGTTTTTTCAAATAAATTTGCACAGAAAATCTACATTACTTAGTACATTCTCATACAACTATTCGTGTCTCTATAATTTGATTAATACTAACCATGACATAAATCTATCATTTATATAATTTAAACAGATTACCGCTGCGCTTATTGAAATTACACTTTATTGCCTGCGAGTTAGATGCATAATTGCTTGTATTCTATAAATTGATGTCGCATAGCTCAATAATCTGAACATTTACGTAGCGTTTCGCATGTTTGATTTAAAATGTATGGAATATTTGTGCAATAAATAATCCGTTCCTTACCTTTACTATTCCCCATAAATAATAATGAAAATCACTAAGAAATTATAAAATATTGTGGATAAACTTACGGTTAAAGTGGTTTCGTACTTATAATTATGATTCTATAGGTAACATAGCTGTCCGCGACGCCGTCCGCGCTTGATTAAGAAAATAACATAATTAGTAGCCTACATGTTCTTCTAGACTATGCCAAATTTCAGCGAGATCCATGCAGCTGTTCTGGAGTTTTTTTTATATCAAAAGGTTGCAAACGAGCGAGCGGCCACCTGAAATCGCTAAAATAGCGAAGTGACCGTTGCCCATAGACATACGCATTTGCATATGCGTTGCCTACCTTAAATCGACGGAGGAGAGGATGCACAGAAAGAAAATATCTTCCCTTTCCATGCATCCTCTCATCCGGAAAGTCCATTTCTACTTCCCATCCTTTCCTTATAAGAAAAAGGGTGCGAAGGGAAAGTGGACTAAATTAGGCCTCCGGGACGCACACTCATCAGACAAAACGCGGAATTGCTTCACGCCTGTCTTCTGTGTGGTCGTGGTATTTCACCGGGCGAGCCGGGCCGATTCGTGCGAAGATGTTAAAGCGGGCTCTACCACTGTTGAACTCTAAACCATACATCTATCTATCCATACATACATCCAAACATTTCCATTTATAATATTATTAAGATAAGATAAATTAAAAAGTATTCTAATATTGGAAGTATAATAAGAAATTAAAAAAGAATTTAATTGGAAAGTCCGTTCGTTTTTATGTAACGAAAAAAAAGCGTTGAGAAACTTAATAAGCGAGGGCAGGGTGTCTTGGCACGCGCAGAGATCGTTACAGTTCATTAACCTCACCTGCCTTAGCGGAATGTTCTTATAAGTATCATGTTCCAGTGCCGGAGACAAACTTCCGCCTCATCCAGAACAAGACTGACGACGATACTGTCAACGTCATATGCGCTGCGGACGGCGCCTTTCCGGCACCCAACCTCACGCTCGCCACGCCAGAGAGGTAAGCGTTTTTATATGTACATATGTCACCATCATATCAGATTTTTTATGAACATTAATTTTCACTGTTGTTGTATTTTTGCTAAATAAACAAACGACTGTTGTTATATTCAGTTGAATCGTTTATTAACCAGCGTTTAAGTCGAAAGGATAGATAATAGATTGAGAGATATTGCCTTTAAAAATAAAATAGTTGTAATGAAATAGCTAGATAATTTCTATCTAAATATATAAAAGGAATAAAGTTAGATTTGATTGAAATATAAAAGTCGATAGAGTATCGTAACGTGTCGAGGTCATATAAAATCGAAGACGTGTGCTCCACACAGCAATTGGCTTAGGGCAATTGCAGGTTATCGCGGCCGGCCTACATCGCGCCGTTTGCTCGCGTGATCTTACTTACTTTATTGCGTTGATTACGTAAGTAGCCACTACATTGATGCAAATACAACTTTACAATAAGGTTGGCCATATGCTACAGTAGATTTATATTATTGAGGAAAAGCTGACTTACAAGAACCTGAAAAAAAATTTCATTCGATTAGAGATTTCCCTAGTTGAATGGACAACATTTATAAGAATGTAACTTAAAAAGCATGTGACATGTCGAAAGTTATTATCAGGTCTATACACTTTGGACTATAAGGCTGATACATGTACTACATTTCGTCGAAGTTCTAGTCTTGGAAGTTTTCTCTATAGGCGTTAAAATTAAAGTTACTCTCAAATGCAAGGAAATATTTGAATTTATTAATTACTATCACCATTATTATTATAGATAATTCGTCTATCGTCATTTTTTTAATTTCTGTTCCTTCGTGCATTTATTTTCAAAGAACATAAGACGAACAAGTGTATGTACTCAAGAGAAAGACAGAAAAATTTTCATTGTTTTCTCCGAGCACTTATTTCATGTTAATACGTACGCTTGAATATATTGTCATATATATATTTCGCGGTACACGTTTCTTTGTTGTTAAGTTTCCCACTTTACAACGATATTTGTTTTAAGAAAAGAAGAAAACGGTTACACACATACGACTTATACCTGAGCCTCGGGAGACATTGCTCAATTGAAATATGTTTTATAGTTTTTAGTTTATTTTTGAAGAAATGTTTACATAGAAATGTTTATCTTTATGTCATAAAAATAAATAGTTACATATTAAAATATTAGAATTTATTTTAATTAAAAAAATATAGAGAACTCCCGCATAATTTCTATTTATTGGTGAAGTACTTTGTAACTTATACCTATTTCTTAAATATTAAAAAAAAAAACCTTTCGTAAATTATACCAAGTAGCCAAAGGATGATATATGAAAATCTACTCACATTAAATATCATAGGGTAAAGACGTTTTAAGGCACAAAATATCAAAGTTCACCTTAAAGGTAATATTCAGCCTATTTTCAGCCCGTTTCATTTACTACCAGCCGAACAAGCATATGGTTTGCGTAGGACTATGACGCATATTTAGAAATATTGGTCGAATTCATATCATCATATCTTCGAGGGCGTATGTGATTGTACCATCGTTTATTTTACCTACTTTGTTGATTATTTTGACAATGGAATAATAGCTATGGTATAACAGTTCATATGAAATAAACTATATCTCTCTCTGTCTCTCTTTATCGCTCTCTCTCTCTCTCTCTAGCTTGTATTCCATATGTTTTTGGGGTCAGCTTTGTTAAATCTTTTCTACTTTGTTAAATCTTTGATATATTCATCTGAGACTTGGCAGTCACTTATGTCTATCAGTATTACATATTTGCATCTTAATGTAAAATGTTAAATAAAATGTAAACTGTACTATAAAATTTATATCATGATATATTTTTGTCTTGTTTTATTAACAACTTTTGTTTATCGAAGAATTGGCGTATTCTCTAAGATATATTAGTGTAGGGTACAGATTTTACATCGTCTATATATTTCTCGAAGCTTAAAGAATATTTGGCAACATTTCTACAGCTCAAGATTAAATCCGATTTAAAGCTACCACCTGGTGCACCTTACATTGAGTTTCTTATTTAAAAGTATGCTTTTAAAGGAAATTCCATCGTATATAATTTTTGAAGTTGATATAAAAATAAAATTATTTTTATTTATTATTATATACATATTAAATCACCGATACATTGTATATGTTTGATTTAAGCATTATATACATAAAAAAAAACTTTCAAAGGACATTTAATATGAATTAAACATACCACAATACAGTCTTTGTTTGCTTTATTTAAATCCCGCAAAACTATTTTAAAATTATCTGTACAACTCATCATAATCAGCTCACTATACGTCCCCATCGAGGGGCTCGGAGCCTACCTTAAGTTAAGGGTGATTAGGTCATAGTCAACCATGCTGGCCAATTGCGGGTTGGTTGACTTCACACATATCTTTGAATTTCTTCTCAGATATGTGCAGGTTGCATCACGATGTTTTCCTTCACCGTAAGAACGTCGGATAAATGTACATATGTAAATCGAAAATCGAAAAACACATTGGTACATGGCGGAATTCGAACCCAGGACCTGCAGATTGCAAGTCAAGTGCTTGACCACTGAGCCACCGACGCTTTATCTCTTTATCTGTACAATTATGCTTATCAAAATATATATTTTTAAGGCGACTGGATGGCGTGTCCCATGACCTCAAACTGGTGAATGGCAGATACTCGACAGTGGCTTCTGTGACTTTACTTGATGCAGATTTGCCCTCTCCAGCTGAGTTCATCTGTACTTTGAGAATACCCTTAGCTAAATATGCTGTAAGAAAAGAAGCCATTTATTATCCAGGTAAGAAGATGTATTATATTTATGTATAAAATGTTTCCATTTACTTATAATACCTAGCAATAATCTTACTAATATTTTAAATGAATATGTAGATGAATGGATGGATGTTTGTTTGAAGGTATCTCGGAAACGGCTGCACTAATGGTCTGGAAGAACATTGGCTACTTATTAGGTTTGTTTTTAATTCCGCGCGGACGAAGTCGCGGGCGACAGCTATTTATCTTGTTTCGCTATATCAGTTATTAATTGATTTAAATCATAAAGTATCGTTTATAAATCTAATTAATTAATCGTGTTCATTTGTTATGCTAGGTTGGTCAATGTGGTTTTGAGGATATCGCAATTATTAATATCGCATTTTAAATTATAAAGAAGCTCACATTCTTTTAACTATTATTGAATTGAATATTTTGTCTGATTCTTTTAACCATCTGCTAGTTTACATCGATAGATATAATTATTTACCTTTTCCGTACGTAATGGTGAAATGGTTGAAATAAATAATATCATAATATAAAGACTATTAAAAATATACAAAAGGTGGAAGAAGTGAGTAGTTGGATACAATTTTAATGAAATGCTTGTTTATATTTTCTCTCCACTTGCAAATTATAATTTTAAAATAACGATAAACATCTCTGAAATATGCAAATATATAATTTTAATTTCCTCGTTTAAATACGGGAATGCATTGAATTACTTTAGTATTTGTGTAAAATTTTCCAGAGAAACAATTGTTGCGACTTTGTTAACATAATTTTGTGCTCTTTTTAATGGCGCGGAATTTGTTAGAGCGCTGGAAGGATAAAGCCCCGACGACATAAACAGAAAGCTGTTTATTTATTTAAAACAAGCAATTTAACCGCTTTATAAGTCAAATGGCGTCATTAAACCCGCGAAAAAGAATAAGGCGTGCGAAATGTAGATTTTTTTTTCTTTCCCGAAGGCTCGAAAATAACAATTTTGCAGAATAATTTGCGAAGGCCTTTTAAGCTTTTTATCAACGGGAAGTCCGTGTACACAGCTATCTAAACAGGAGGAGCGAGATGAAACATTTCCTGCAGCATTCCCCGTGAATAATTTTATGCTCCGTTAACTTCATTTTATGCGAGCAAAAAAATCCTCTAATAGAAAATTAGTGGGTAAGGGAAAACACAAACACTTTTTCAAAGCGACCGCTCCTAGTCTTAATGAAAAGTCAACAGGGAGCCAAGTCGAGCGGAATTTCAACTGAAAAATAATTCACGCTAATTCTTAATGTCAGAAGATTCATAATGCGGATAGCGTTTTATTAGACGATGAAAAATTGAAATAGTCTTTTGCAAGCAGCCTTTTGTTATTTTAATACGGAGCATAATCACAAAAAAAAGAATACGAAAATATCTATTTGATCCGGACGGTTACTGCTTTAAATTTATATCTCATTTTGGACTCCAAATGATATGTTCTAAGATAAATATTCACACACATAATTCACGACCATAAATATCTTATTTAATTTCTTATGTATTGTGTAACCAATCATTTATTTGATTGTCATCAGGGCCAATCAGTACTACTCCAGAGATGCCGACAGCTGCCGACATGCAACTAGCAGCGGCTGTAGGATCAAAAGGTAAGATAAATTATGTGATATGTTTCACAAAAGTATACGACTTACATTATTAAAACTTTAATCAATTTTTAATAAATTAATTTCCACAAAGATTAACATAAATTCTAGTTAAAATATGCATACGTTGAAGTTTCACCACTAACATAGTTGTATTAGAATAACATTTAAATTAATCATTTTAACGATATTAGCGACACATTTTAATAACAGTTAAAGAAAATATTGTAGCACGTTACAACCGTAGCAGTTCGTAGAATATGATTGTGCTACGCTGACACACTGGCTATTCGTGGAAATGGTTTATTTGTATGTAAACTTCATATAAAATAATCGGATTATAAAAAATAATTACTCAATCGAAAATGTTACAGTTGCTAAGGTAACATCGTTTCAGAAATTCGATGTTGATATAAGCTTTTAATACACCTAAAGTAGTAATACTTAGATTTCCATTCAATCAATACGCCATACGTAAAACGTTTTATACCTCTACGCCGTATCCGCGTAGCATCTAAATACCTGTAACTAATGAACAAAATACATCTTCCAGGAACGAGTACGTACACAGCGATGACGTTGGTGTTGCTGCCAGCATTGGCGCAGTCAATACTCTCTGTTAAGTGAACAGTCACTCATTGTACAAGGTAAGTGTTACTTTTAAATAATTAAATAACTTTTTGTTAAATAACGGTGTGGTCACAATAAGTAATCATCTATATTAATTTAGATTAGCAATATGATAATACTGAATTGCTTTTCCAGACTTTATATATTCTAGGACTAATGAGGAGTAAAATAAAAGAATTGTTTTCTCGTCTTACGATACTAATATTTTCGTTTCAAATACTTTGCCATACATTTTGAAATAACTTTTATTCATATAATGATATATATATGTACTCTAACTATCAATATTGTTTCAGACAGCACGCGAAACATCGAGCGCACTGAGTGACGTAGCAAGTGGCACCGCAGCTGTTCTAGTCATAACGCCCAAAGCTCGCACCATCCCACACCCGATAACGGTGACAGCTAGTCTAAAACGCCTGTAGCACACAGCCGCGAAAGCGAATCAAAATCAAAGCGATAAAGATATAATAACGAAGCGAAAACGTAGCTTAATGTTAGATGTGTATTGGTGTAGTAGGCCTGTATGCATAAACAGTTCACGTACAGGCATAAAATCGGTGAAATTTTCATTATCGCTTCGCCTCCGTTTCTCTTTTGCAGCTGTGTGTTGCTAGCGTTATAGTAGATTCGGCTTTATGTGTACTATCTAATTCGAGAAACAATAATTGCGTGTTAAAATACTGAATTATACATAGATATATAAATGTACAGCTCTATTATATGAATTTTCATATTTCAGAATATTTTTCTTAACGTCAAATAAACGGTAGGTATAATGTTGTAAATATCGTCCCTTATATTTATTGTGTACAGGCAAGTCGATGGAATAGAAATTTGCAATTTTTTGGCCTAAGGTTGATTATTTTTAGATAACATTGATGTGTTAATTAGATTATTAATATAATTATTTTAATCGTATCCGTAATATAGCACTGTTGCTAAATTGTTTTTAAAACATAGTTCTTTGAAAATATTATATAATTATATATTGTCGCCAAACAAATAAATTAATTGAAATTATGTTTAAAACATTTCGTTAAATAAATATTAGAATTATTAAATAAATGTTTTTAAAACAAATTTCATGCAATAGCTTTTCACGTAATTAAATCATATTTAAATTCATTATCGGCATTATACTTATGTGTACAAAATCTAGAAACTTCTTTTATATTTTAAAGAGGGATGCTCCCTATATTAACAGGGTATCGCATTTTCTTTTGTTTTAAGTTACGCGTCACGGTTCTATATGAATTTATTGACAATATTATGTAAATCTAAATTTAGGAATTGCCCTTATTCTATAAAATTAAATTGTCGCATCATTCGCTGTGTAATTTTCTTTTTAATGTTATATAATAACGCTTGGAGCATATAGTTAAAAAATAAAGCATACCTATTCACGAATAAGGGCTCATGTAAATATTTGTATGGAATTTGTATGTACTGTAAGATTTCTTTCGTGTAAAGGAAAATTAATAGCGCATTTGCTGTGCATACCGCAGTTTATGGATACGATCCAATAAAGACTTTATTGTGAAAAATTCTTAACATTAATAAAAACGGACGTTGTGTACTTCGTCTTTTATTGAATTGAACCTCGATCCATAAGTTTTTTTTAAACTGATTACTAAAAATCCTAAGAACACACTGTAACTACATAAGCAATTTGTCCGATTTAAGACAGTTTTGCTTGAAGGGACTTTATGTATTCGCGATATATTATGTCCCGGAATTTTGTTCGTCGGACTTTTTTTTTGCAATTATTGCTTACTATTCTGTTAGACGACAGTTTATATATGTACAGACATAACGCTAGATCCATTTTATTATAAATAGTAATACTGCTGGCGCAGTATATTTTTTGTGGGATGTATAAAAATAAACTATTCAGCATAATGACCGCGGTCTGTGGATACCACAGTCAATCAAATAAATGCCGTAACGTATAGAAATTAGAAAACATTTTCGGATGCATTAGGTAGTTCCCGTGAGTTTCGGACTTATCGTTGAATAATAGATGCGCCGGCTCCGTTCCCTGGACGAATTACCCAACTAAATTATTGAGCACGCCACCTCTGACCGCCGGTATACGAAATAAATCGCTATCGTTACCTGTACCATTGCCGAGAAGTTAGAGTCAATACGATGTGCCGTCAGATCGACGCTTTGCTAATACTATAACAACTATCTGTCAGAATAAAAAAAATACAGTAATAGGGAAAAATTAAAATTTAATACAAAAATATCACTGATATATAATATGTATAGATGAAGTGGCTTATCTGATGGTTTATTGGTAGAAATAAAATGGTTAAATTAAAAATAATTACTATGTTTGTTGATGAAAAAATGTTTTCCATAAAAAACTTCATCCGCGTTAGAAACAAGAAAGTAAGGAAATCCATCCACATCATTTCAGCAGTTACAGGCTGACTTATGGTAAGTTACGATGATTTTAACTTAAACATAGCGAAAGTTTATTTATAGAAATCACTTTGACTTAGCTTGTTATACTAAGTAATGGTTTATGACCATAATCGGAGGTTGAATTTGAATTTACTATGTCAAATTCCGTGCATATTCACCAATAAACACCTGAGCTGTACAACTACGTACATTGCCGTGGGACCTGTCCAAGGAGTTTCGATACTTTTCAATTATGTCACATAGAAAAGTAAAAAAAAAATTCACTTTTTCAAAGAAATTTATATTGTTGAATATGAACAGAAAAGACAACTATATAATAAAAATTTTGACATATCTAAAAAGTATAAATGATTTCTTTCTTTTCTATGTGACATAATTGAAAAGTATTAAAACTCCTTGGACATACCGGCCACCGAAGATCTTTGTATTTATAATATTATAGACCGGCCACCGTGGGGAATGTTTTAAAAAGTATAAATGATTTCTTTCTTTTCTATGTGACATAACTGAAAAGTATTAAAACTCCTTTGTCAGGTCCTATGTAAAGTGTCCGAAGTGAAACTTTATTGTAGAGCAGTTTAAAAGAAAGTAACCCATTGTGGTAATCATTTTTAAAACAGATTCGTTGGCAGTTTCACCCATATACGTAGGAGTCATCGGTAAAGATATAATTATAAAATAGACTAATAATCATACTTGAACTAAATTTTAACACTTCTTCGCAATCTTTATATTGCAATAGTCAATGTTTTTAAGGTTGCACTCGAGGGATATTCCAAAAGTTATCTGTAAAACAGCAAAGTGACCGCCGCCCATAGCGTCTGTAAGAAATAAGCTGGACGATGAATACTTCATGCCCTTCTCCAATGAGGTTGTGGCATATAATAAATAGAAGCAATATATGTCGGTTTGCATGCTCTATCATGCTATCAATGTATTATAGAACCTGTGAATCTCTTATTCTATTAGGTCTTATTCGAAATTTTGTATGTTTAATTTAATATGATAAAACAGTTCTATGACGTCTCCATTACTCTAACAGCTCCGTCATAACTCAGAGCCAATATCGCACAACTACTTTATGAATGAGAATATTTCACCTCCAAACGTGTTACGACCTTCCACTTGTAATTCTGTACGCGGGCCTATGTGCTGACGTCACTCACCTGCTTACTTTGATCTTCTCTTATATCATTCAAGAGTATGCAGAAATAATATAATCTGACTGACAAAAAAATGAAAAATGATTTATTGCTTAAACAAAAATGGTACGTACTAATATTTGTGCCAGGACTTCTATTTAAGCATCCATAACGGGCTTGTGATTGGAAGTCCCGGTCTTCTGTGTCACATAAACAGTATCAATGGTACCTTCTTAATCTATATAATATAAAAAAAATATACTTTAACAAACAAAACAAAAGTATAAAGAGTTGATTAAAAAGTAAAAATAAGCAGAAATGATAGAAATAACAGAAAAACACATTTGTTTAATTTGATGTGTATGCAGTATAGGTCTATTGATTGCTGTGGAAGTTTGGAATTGCAGAAGTTTGGTAACACACTCAGGCGAGTAACCATATTAGGTATGACAAACAATTTTCCGTTGAACAAGAGAAATTTGATTATGGCAATTACAATAATGGCCCCGGCTCGCATGGTAATGAGCATCGTTAATATTATCACTCTCGTGAGAGCACTTGCGGCGATGCGCGGCCGAGATAAACTGATTGATGGCCGCGGCAATACCATCGCGCATAGATATTTATCTTTATAATTTATACCAAGGTGGCTTGCCTACCAGGTGTTTACTAAATGAAAACTTTTTAGTAAATTAAAAAATTTGTAAACTTTTACTTTAACAAGAGAAGAGGCTCACTGTATCGACTATATAAAATATTAAACAAATGATAAATCTGTTATGAGTTGAAAGATAAAAATCTGATTTCATTTATTGCTCAAATCTCAAATAGTATCTTCATAACTCACAGTCAATATAAGGAAACTAGTTTATGAATGGTTATATTTCATTTCTCGTCGTGATACGTCCCTCTATTTGTCATTCCGTGCAAGGTGGCCACTTCTACGTGAGTCAAGCTTACGCACACACCTGAACACGGATACTTATGTTCTAGAAATGTTACGATACAAGTGGTCCTGAAAATAAATGTAGATAATTTGTAACTTCAATAGTTTATACGTTATTAATATAATTTAAAAAGATAGCTAAATAAGTAGTTAAAATAATTAAAAGGGAAAATCAAATTTATTTACTTTCATTTTAATAATGAATCCTTAGAATTACAGGATAAAATCACAAATATAAGAGTAATTAGGAATCACCCCATGTTTTATGTTAAAATTTTACTACTTATGTATTTTATCACTATACACCAATATGGGATAAAATGTTTACCGTATCTGTATCAGCAAAAGTAATCCATCTAGCACAAAAGCAATTCTTATCTTTGTCGAGACGTCTCATTTGTTTTGCACGACGCACGTAATAACACGATCAAAGCGTATGAGAATTTTGACAGCACGACGTGACGTGTAAACTTGAACAGGGGCCCAAAGTATAACCCGGCCAAATTGAGTAATGAACTGTAAAGAAAAAGTAAAGGAAGGAAACCCTCCAGTTTAAATGCTATTAACCATATATTCCCATGTATGGATATGTTAGACAGCTTGCCTTCAAATACGTTTTAAGAGTATGTAAAATTTTTCATACTACGTTCATCAATTACTTATTTACTTATATCTTTATATAAGAAACGATTGACCTGAACTTATCAAATCTAACCGATGGAAACTAACACAAAAGAGAGAACATATTTTGTGTTGTAAATCGAGGGTTCGCAGTAATTTATTTTCAATCCTAACTTTCCTTAAGAACCAGTATTAAACTTACGTCTCTATTTTTATTATATCGTGTATTTTTTGACATGAAGCTTTAATTGTATAAAACTTCACAATAATTTCTTTCGAAATTCAAAAATACAAGCCGTATTTCGTTCGTGATCGTTGAAAAAAGAACGTCGTCAGAAAATATTTGAAAAAAGGGACTACAAAATGTTGATATGGATTTTGCAATAAACGTAGCCGTTAGTCCTCATAATGTAGGCAACACATGCGAGACTAAATTTGCAAGCTCTGCACATTCATCATACACTCTGGACATGGCTTTAATGGATTTATATCTCTCTCTAAAATTTATCAACTTGGAACCGTAACATGGTCCGGTGAATTTTGATCTTTTGTTCCAATTTCAGTTACGGTTATTTTTAACGTTGTTATTCCATTTTGTACATTTGTTACACATCTAAATTGGTTTGCAGTAAACTAAAAATTAATCGATGATAGTAGTTTGAAACACATATTATTCAATTTCTGTTTTTGGCTATTGAGATATGACGTTAAATGTCACACTCAAAATCGTTTGAAAGTAATTAAAACAGTCCCTTAGAATTTCGCAATATCTACGGTCTCCTTTAGTGATTTTTTGTTGTTTTTTTCTCCTTAATTCTTTTTTCACATTTATAAAACATATATTTTGCCCGCTACTTTGTCCGCCCGGAAAGAAAACTTAATAAGTATCCTATGTTTTACATCTGTGCCAAATTTAATCAAGATTCGTTAAGTCGTTTTGAAGTATAGTAACAAATCCAACCATCCAAACTTTCATATTTATAATACTAAGTGCAATTTATCTTTGTTAAACATAATAAAATAAATGTAGTATAACAAAGCTAAAACAATTTATAAATTATAGGAACGGGGTGAATCAAGAGACGTTGTATATCACTTCCACATCATTAGATCAAGATATACGGACTGGGAGAATGACTGGAGACAAATGATTACAGCGACGTATCTAATGGTGGGTCATTTGATAAATCCTTGATACAATATTGATTGGAATATTCACGCCGTTGAACAATTATATATCATTTATCTTACTTAATGTTAACGTTGGATTCAACAAAATTTAACATAATTTTTTTAGGTCCAGGTAAAGGTCAGATATCATCTCTAGATTTTTATAGTACTTTTCTCTATAAGAGAAAGGAGCAAACGAAACACGAGGAACACCAAGATAACCATCGACCCATACACATCCGCAGTACTATAGGAATTACAGATGTGTTGTTAGCTTTTTTGGAGGAGACATGCTCATGCTTTTTGCTTTCCTGCTTTCTACACTAAACTGTCTTTCTGTGACTAACAATTCTTTTTTTTTCCAGAGAGGAATGATTTATCCATACTCCACGCCCCGGGGGGGGGGTACGCGGAGTATGCATAAGGCAGTTATGTTTGATTCTCCTCCATAGCGGAGGCGTACCCACTAAACCTCTCTGTTCCTCCTACGCATCGGGACGGGACCACGGGCACGCTTTCGCTCTCGTCCGCGGCCGTGACTAACAATTCTAACCTAACCTAACCTAGATGCTCTTGAAGATTATCGGTTGTTGGTTTATTTATTAATAGTAAAATTTAGTTGAATGTATAACTGACTTATAGTTATGAATATTAATAATAGAATAGGATCATATAAATAATTGCTTATCTCATGGAATGAAATAATTGTAATACACTATTTGGAACAAAAGTTTCAGTTGCTTTTTGTTTGAAGTGCAAAGGTTGTTAAGATTTCTGTTCGTATAAGCCGATTTGAGAATCCCCGAGACTTTCCTATTCTTTGCAACTAAATCCTGAAGACCGCTGCTTTATCTGAATGCTGTTGTTTACGTTTCATTTAACTTTGGAAAATTACTTCTTTTGATAGAAATTAATTACCGTCTAACTTTTAAATTCTATTTATAAGTCAAAAATAAAATTAATTTAACTAACTAACGCAATTGTTTGAACAGTGGCAAAGCAAATTTAAGACTTTATGTCAAACTTAATACCGTGTTTCGGTCATAATAAAAGTATAAGCTTAAAACAATAACGAATTGATCCCAATGTCATTTGGAACACAGCAATATCTTTTAACGTAAAGTACGTTATCACAAAACGAATCTTTATGAAATAGCATTCTATTTGAAGTATTATTACTGCTCAGATTTTCTCCCGTGTAATCCGATTTATGGAGCATTACAATGAGATGAAGGAAATATAGCTAGAGATTTTTAGGTGTTCGATATTACGAAACCTTATATATTGTAGTCAGTTTTGCTACTTATAGTGAATCTAATAACATTTATTGTATAGGATACGATTACAAATTTTACTTTAGATGCCTTTCTGTCGCTTTATAAAATACACAATTAATTATAAACAATTAAATGAATATACATACTAGCTGTCACCCGCGACTCCGTCCGCGGATAAAAACATTAATTCGTACTCTATGTGTTCTTCCAGACTAAGTTCTACGTCCATTCTAAATTTCATCGAGATCTGTAGAGCCGTTCTACAGATACCTTAAAACATTCGCATCTATATACATAAGCATGAAGTTAGATACGAATGTTTAGATGTATGGGTGAAGGTATCCTTAGAACGGCTATAGGATCTCGATGAAATTTGGTATACATATAGAACATAGTCTGGAAGAACACATAAGCAACTTAATAAGTTTTTCGGGCGACAATGTTAGAGATTTTACAATTTATTGTTGACAAAGTTAATTAAAAACAATATAATTGTAACAAACGTCATACTGTTATGTTATTACCGCAGTCATCAATCAGTTAATCTGGTGTGTGCATCGCCCGAGCACCGCTGGGAGATATAATAATGACCAAGCTAATTACCATATGAGTCGACGCTGTTGTTTGTAATTGTTTAAATGAAAATTTCTGCTTCAAAGAGACTGTGACTATTTTTGACTCAACGCAAGCCATCATTCAGGTCTTATCGGTTTTGTTCACCTTACTAATGTAGTAAATTCGAATGTTTCGGTGAATGGATGTATGTTTGAAGATATCTCCAGAATGATTCAACTGATCTTGATGACATTTGGCACAGATTAGAATATTGTCTATAAGAACTCATAGGTTACTGATAAAGTTTTTTTTAATTTCACGGAGACGAAGTTGCGGGCGACAGCTAGTTTTAACATAAATTTTCCTCAAAATAAGATAATAGTATAATCGAATTTTGGTATAGGTTAGACTATAGTTACTTTTACTAATAATTGGATTTTATGAACTATTATATATGAGATTTAATTTGTTTTAACTATATATTTTATAAGATATTTAAGTCTTATTAAAGTTGTTTTATTTTCATGATAATATTTAATTTTATTAACATACTTAGTTTATGGAGGGAGCACTTCCAAACGGATAAGGGTTATCATATATATGCAATTCAAGTTATTTTAACGAAAAATCTTAGCTCAATAGCGGTTTTTATATTTTATTTGAGAAGCAACTATTTCAAACAGCCATAAATTTGGCGAGCTGGCGCGTGACTTACGTTTCGTTCTTGGGAAGTATTCGCAGAACGAGAACGTTACCTAAATGATATTTATTATCTTTTAGAAAAGATAACTTTTTGTAAAGATTTGACAGTTGTTGAAGCAAAATAATTGAATTAAAAATTTCTAAGAGATTCTCATCTCAACGTATTTCTTAAATCTCACTGGTTATACGAGTATAAAAATAAATTAAAAATAGAGATATTAATATGTTTTTATGCAGATGTTTCGACAGTGGAGGCGGACGTTAATTGACTTACATTAAAACACAAAATATAGTAAGCTCTTAAATGGATTCTACAACTATACCTTTGTCTTTTCCATTTTCAAACTAAAACACATACTCATACTTGGCTTTTGTTGACTTAGATGGAGCAGATTTCTTAGTAATTAATTAAGAACAGGTCTGGTAAAGTTTCTAAAGTATTAATATGTGTTTTACGATTTTAATTAAGAGTGGTAGAGCTTAAATCAAGTTTATTTGATTTATCTAAAGTGCCTTATGTAAGTTTGTACCTACATCTGTTAAATAAGATTAAAATATTTAGATTTTCAAACACAAACAACAAAATATAAACATAGTTTCTACGTTCACATACGGTTTCAACGGATGTATAAGTAGTGTAGTAAGGTAGCTCTTTAAATTCTATAATTTTATACAAAACTAAATATTTCAATTTTAAAATAAATTCCCTAGTATATTTTTAAACAAATTAAAATGTATCTTTCATAAAAGTTATACCTACCAATCTCCCAGAGAGAGCTTTTTAAATTTTAACGTAATGTACTTTATGATTCCGTTATGAAGCTAAGTGCAGTTCTTACTCGCGGCTGTAATATAATTCACCATCATCATCAGCTCACTATACGTCCCCACCGAGGGGCTCGGAGCCTACCCTAAGTTAAGGGTGAATAGGCCATAGTCAACCACGCTGGCCAAGTGCGGGTTGAATCACGATGTTTTCCTTCACCGTACGAACGTCGGATAAATGGCATATGTAAATCGAAAAACACATTGGAACAAGGCAGGATTCAAACCCAGGACCTGCAGATAGCAAGTCAAATGCTTGACCTCTGAGCCACCGACGCTTACAATATAATTAATTAATAGAAATTCTGTAAATTAAATAACGTAAACTATCACTTTGATTTTTACTACCTTATACCGCCATTTTCTACTTAAGACGAATTTTCAATTTTCAAACGAAAATATCATATTATTTGCATTTAAATGTGGTTGATCAAAATCAATAGTCGTAATAAGAAATCTTTATATGAAACGGAGTTAAAAAATCATTCGATCGACCTTTAAACGATTGATATTTCTAAAATGCGTCCCGGAGGCTTAATTTAGTCCTCTTTCCCTTCCCATCCTTTTCTTTACAAGGAAAGGATAGGAAGTGGAAGTGGACTTTACGGATGAGAGGATGCATGGAAAGGGAAGATATTTTCTTTCTGTGCATCCTCTCCTCCGTCGATTAAAGGTAGGCAACGTATATGCAATTGCGTATGTTTATGGGCAGCAGTCACTTCGCTATTTCAGCGATTTCAGGTGGCCGCTCGCTCGTTTGCCACCTTTTGATATAAAAAAACAATAATTATCTCAAATAAAGGATCTGTGTTTTGAATTCAATTAAATTTTTCCTTTTCCTTTTGGATGTCTTTAGCTACAATCAAATGATTATCGCTCAGGACACTGCACTACAAATAAGGTTAAGTAATTAACAATCTTACCGCATCGCCTGCCACTGTCACCTCTAATTTGTGTTGAGTCCAGCTTTATCTCGCATTTAGTAAATCCACTTGGCTTACTCTATGTTTATCTACCAACAACCACAACCGACTACGAAATGTTGACTTGATTTTATTTTTTAAAAGAAAGTCAGTGACAGATTTTTTTAATAAAAATGTCATTAAAGTATTACTACTATTTAAACCATAAACATTTATTAGTCATTCTCTATATTTAAAAACAATTTTTTTTTATGTCCTGCGTCCACAGCGAAAATCTTCAACTCTTAATTGTGTCGAAGTGATTGTGAAGATTTAAAAATGCATTTCAAAATCTAATTTAATTAGTTAATTTGTATTAAGCAATTTGTTTACGTAGAACACTAGAACACTATTATAATATGGCAGTTATACCGTGTAAGATATATTGCTTGTCGCCTGCACCCCACATTACCATACCGTGACCAGGTGTGGATGAATAACTGAGTCGTCGCAATGCGGTAAAAGAAATCTTATATTCATGATATTATTGTAGGAAAAGTGCTTTGTCCAAAAACAGCTGAGCGTCAACAGTTCTCTTTTCATTTTGAATAGTAACGTAAGTGAGTCATTCTTTTCGTATTGCCTTGTCATCCCCAGATAAGGAACGTGTTTTGAATATGAAAAGACGCTCTATTGTTTCAAATCTTTAGTGTTCTTAAACTTAGTATTTTAAAATTAATAAAATAAATAAATACAATTATCGTTGACATCAATGGTCAAATAACGATGTGTGTTAAACTAAGGGTTTCTGAGAAGCAAATCTGTTTGGCAAATATATTTAGAAGGTTATAGAGATTTTAGTCTGAGAAACCAACAATAAGTTAACTAACTTGCTTGCTGGTGACTTACACGAACTTTCCGAAAAAGTGCGTTTTTCACCTTGAACAGTATTTATAAGGCCGCGAGACTATCATTGTCGAAACAAAGAAGTAGCTGAATTATATTCGCTTTTAAAAAGTATTTTAACCGGTGTAACATACTCATAAATTTGGATTTAAAAAAATGTATTAGCAAAGTGTTTTGGCACTAAAACAAACTCTGTCGAATAGATAGGTTAATGGAAATTAAGAAGCAAATTTAGCAAAGATTTCTGAAATTTGAGCCAATTCTTTAAATTTCGCTTATCACAAAATATACAACTACAGAATGCAATTTTTTAATTATTATTTAATGATGAAATCAGTGAGCGAATACCAGTCTCACTCGCCCCGATGAAGGGTCCCCGATGGGCTCGAAAATAGTCGGTGCCGCCACCGGACGAGCTTACGTCAGTGTTATAGCCCTTTATATATTATATTATTGAATCTTACTTAAAATAATACAGCGAAAAGAAAATTGTTTTAAAAACATACAAAAGTCGGGTGATAGAAATTGTAATTTTACTTTTAAAAAAATATAATATTTTTCGTTGTCACTTAATAATTACATGAATTTATGCCATTAATATCAATTTGTTTTTACAAAGACAAAATTTATGAATAGTTTCGTAACACTAACGAACTGAAGTAAATAAACGTAGCATAAAGTTTTTTGGCACTTACGAGGATTCCATTAGGGGAGATTACTTTCAAGAAGTAGTGTGTCGCATTTTCCTCGAGCTGCTTCGTTATAACTTAAAGAAACTGTGTCGTAAAGAAATTACACTCAACTCTCTTCATTGTTAGCTAAAATCACTTATGTTCACTGAATTTTCCGTACTCACAACTTTTGACAAGCGAATAAACTATCGAAGGACCAAATACAAAAGTAAAAATCAAGCAATAAAGATTTGAATTGGCCGAATACATATATCCTAATAGTCGGCAACTTTATATAATACATAGAGCATTTTTTTTAAATTTCTGCATTAGATAAGATAGTTTAATCCTTTTCTTTGTATTCGGTAGCACAGGCAAATAACACGAAGGAACAAATGACCATGTTCTGGAAGTCTTGCAGAAGCTCACAGCTGAAGGTGCATGACAGAGAGGTTTGCCTATCCTTCCTAGCCTTATAAAGCTTATCCTACGATATAAAACAAAACAAATGTTGAAAACGCAATGTTCTCTTGAGTAGTATAAATAAAATAGTTATTATATACCAACGATGAAAATAATCAAAAGTCTTTGAATGAACTTTCCACCAGGGCGTAATAATTGAGAAACACTTACTAATTTTCCGCTATGTCACTAATTTAATTTGAAACTAACATTACAACTTTGTAACAATTAAAGTAATTTGAATAAAATTTTAAGACAGTTACATTTATCTGTTAACATTAAAATCATGTTACAGATTGAGGTGCGTGATTCAAAGACGATAAAAACGAGGTTATACAAATTACAATTTCGAAGTAATTTCGATGAAATTGCTTTTTGTTAGACAGAAATTGACAAAATCTTCTTTGTTATGATATAAAAACATGTTACTTTATATTTTACGACCTTCTGCTGTTTATACGTTTATATATTTTATATTTATTCAGGTTACTAGTTATCGCCCGCGACTCCGACTGCGCGGAATTAAAAAAAACTTAGTAGCCTATGTGTTCTTTCAGACTATGTCACATTTTTTTTCCAGAGAGGAATGCTTTATGCATACCCGAGAGGGGGGGGGGACGCGGTAGTTATGTGGGATTCTCCTCCTTAACGAAGGCATGCCCACTTAACCTTTCTGTTCCTCCAACGCATCGGGATGGGGCCACGGGCACGCTTTCGCTCTCATCCGCGGCCCAGACTATGTCATCTGTGCCAATTTTCATTAAGATCTGTTGCTACCTTCTAACAAACCTCCATACATACAAACATTCACATTTATAATATTAGTAAGATAAGTTTAATAATAAAAATTTCACATTTATTTACTACGTGATATAATAAAAGTAAATGTTTACTTTGTGTTCAAACTTGGAATGTTTGAATTAAGAACTTTTGAGCATCAATGAACAGAAGCAGTCGTTTTAGAATCGATTTTGTTCTCTTACACGTGGATAAGGCAGCTAATTCAATCAGTGATATCTTTTACTCATCCAATTTACGTAAGAGAGTCGAGGCATTAGGGATCTGTTTATTCCAGTCATTGTTACACTTTTATTTTCTCAATGCGGTAATAAACTACCTTTATTATATGTGTGTACTTATAAGACATATACTCACTAAAGAATTTACTTTTTGCGGTCTTGAAGCCATTATAACCATTTAACACATTAACCGTCGGTTTCCGAGACTTAAATCTCCGTTTAAAAGATATTGTTATCCCTATTTTGTAAATGATTATAGCAGATATTTTAGTCTTAGAACCCAAACGTAATTGCGTGTTCTTGCTATTTAAATATGTATTAAGAATAGAAGACGAATGGAGAAGTTATATTGTTTTCGGTAAAGAGTTTCTTTGTACCATCCTTTTTAATATTTCTCATGCAAAACATTATCTGATGTAAAGAAGACATTTACAACATTCCCTTTATATGTGCAGGCTTTCAAAGTAATAGTCGGGCTATTTCCTGAACGTTCATTAGTTACGATAATGTTACAACTTTACTTTTACTACGAGGGAGATAGTTTAATAGTTACTCGTGGATATGTAATGTACGCATAATGTAAATATACCATGTTACTATAAAAAGCGTCGTGTTAATATATTTTGCAAAGACAACATTTGTAAAGAATTGCTTTAAAATAAGATGGCATATACTTTAACGACACGAAAAGGAATGACGCCTGGAGAAATTAAAAAAAAATATATGTCCTAAACTGAGTAAATATATTGTCTTCTCTTGATGCAATTATTATCATCAGCTCGCTATACGTCCCCACCGAGGGGCACAGAGCCTACCCTACGTCAAGGGTGATTAAGCCATAGTCAACCACGCTGGCCAAGTGCGGGTTGGATGACTTCACATATATCTTTGAATTTGTTCTAAGATATGTGTAGTTTGCATCACGATGTTTTCCTACACCGTAAGAACGTAGGATAAATGTAAATATGTAAATCGGAAATCGAAAAACACATTGGTACATGGCTGGATACGAACCCAGGACCTGGAGATTGCAAGTCAAGTGCTTGACCACTGAGCCACCGACGCTCTTGATGTAACTATGATATATTTGTATTATTAGAAATAATTGAAAACATAGTCACTGAATATTTTGTGATAAAGATAAAATCGTTCCAAAAGTTTCATCTTAACAATACGTTGAAAGGCAAAAAGCAGACGTATCGAATGAGGCAATAAAGCTCGGAGCGCGCCTATCGAGCGGCTAATTCAATCATCGATATCTTTGGCAGATCTATTTTGTATAACAGATTCGGAGCGTTAGGGATCGCTTTTCTCTTATCCACTTATTTAATAATATTTCGAGGAAAATTCTCGGCGAAACAAAAGCTAATCAACATCGAGCCATTCTGTTCACTCGGATTTGCACTATCTTGAAATTGTTTAATAAATATATAACAAAGTTTCATTTGTTTTCACAAGAATTTTGTTTTGGTATTCTTTAATTTGTTTTTTTTTTTTGTAAAAAGTATCGCATCGCAGTGGACGAGTAATAGAATTAATTGTGTCGTTGAAAGTAGTAAAAAAATTGTTTTTAAAAAGAAAAAATGCGATGGAACTATATATGTCCATGCACCATGTCCTAGCACAAACTTCCAGCTTATTTGGAATGGTAACAACTAACGTGTGAAAATATTTCTGAAACTTGTTTTTTTTTTTAATTTGTAAACAAAACTGTTATGTAATATTGTGTGTGTCTATGCGAATAAAAAAATACTATTATTAAACTATTATTATGTATGTCCACTAGTTGTGAAAAAGCATATTTATGAAAGACATTAAGCCACTTTAATAACTTATATAAATACCGTAAAAAGTAGTGACAGTATTGATAAGGTATTTAATGAGATTTGATATCTATTAAGCTAAACACTCTCCGTGCTACCACGATTTGGTGTACGACAGTAATTTTGCCGGACAAGTCGGTCAACTGGTTCATTATTACCCGAATAAAAGTCAATGCATAAGTCTGTAAGAAAAATGCAAGTCATCTAATGAGGCCGATGTTCATTGACGGCATTAATCCCTTTATGTCACAAACTCAGAATAATATTTCATATTTTTTTACGAGGATATCGTAGTCTTTTGTTTTCGTAACGATTAATACTACTTGTGTTTTAAAAAAATAAAGATTTAATAAATTTTTCTTTTATTTAGTTGTTTTCGTTGCTGGCTCTCTGGGATACTTTGTAAAAGTTTTTTTGGCTCTCGTATACGTTTAATTCAGTGCGCCATACCATCTTTGTTTCGTGGAACTATCAAAGAATTTAAAATAACATTTATCATTGAATTTATTGCATGTGACTTTTTACTTATACTTGGCCACATAACAGCATAGTACGACAAAATTATGTGGCCTACTACTATGACAATCAGGAAACCTACGGCGGAGAAAATTTTCATGACAAAACACAATCCGACAAGAATTTTGTGGCACTTTTTTGTTTCCTTTACTCTATAATGCCAACCATGTCATATAAAGTATTGTTGTTTGGTAGAATTATAATTTGAGAAGGCTTTTATAAAAGAGATTTATTTAGGTCCAGTGTATGCTTTCACAAATAGAGGAATAGACTTTGTCGGCGTGTACGTAGACAATCTGCTATAATATTTATGCCCGCTTGCTACCCCAACGTTGAAATGCCGACCTCAAAGCGCATGACAACATAATTTGACCGGCCCTGAACGGATATACGAAAATTGATACCACAATTGTAGTTTTTTTAAAATATCGATATACATACCTAATTCCAAATTATTAAATCGTTAAGATTCACGTATAAGTCTGCAAATTCACGTTTGTTGTATTAATGTCGATTTTTAGACTTTTCCTTAAATATTTTTGACAATAATTAATCACAAAATTAGATATTTGAATATAACATAATTCTTAACTAGTCCGTATCAAACTTTGAAGTCAATCAAGTTTTTCGGCTATTTAAAAGAATCAATAAACTACATAAAAAAGAAGAATATTAAATTTAGAAGTGAAAATTCTCACTAAGACAAAAATGGGTCACGTCTTACGATAAATATTTTCCCTATAAACATTACTACAAAAACAGACATTTCCTCTTATGAATTATGTAAGTAATTTATTTCGCCTGACGTAGAAATTATAATATTCTTTTAACTTTCCTACAATGGCGTATTTAAATCTTCCTTACAGTCACATGTTTTATTGTTTTCGAAAGAGACTCAGATGGGACGTGTTTTAAGTTACAATTATTGTAGTTGTTCGAGTACTATGACTTAACTATGAAGTCTGAAACTGTTAAGAGCATAAGAGAAAAAAAGATGATAATAAACAAATTAAGTTTAATATATTAACATACATTATGTTTGGAAGAAAATCCGAAAATGTGGCAGTGTATTGACCCTACAGCCTTGCTAAAATGTCGACGTCTGTGTCCTCTCACTAATCATTCTGACACTGGACTTTGTAACGAAAGCACGTCATTCGCGCCAAAGGATTCTAACTAATAATGTCTAAAAATTTCAGAATAAAAAAGTTAAATAAAAGCATACGAAGAATTCACGAATGCTGTATGTTTAATACAAAATTATATAAATTAATGAATACGCAAAAAACTAAATGAGTAAAAATAAAAAAAAATGTCTTGATAGACGGACGGACAGACAACAAAGTGATTCTATAAGGGTTTCGTTTTTTTCCTATGAGGTACGGAACCCTAAAAACTTTGAAAAACATCAAAGTTCGTTTAAAATCATTTAATCTATTTAAGTTAATTATAATCCTTATGTAACGATATTTCTGTTCATCTATTTTGATCGCTTGAAACACAAGAAATTTATAATTTTTTACCGAGAAAACAGTATCCAAGTTATAAAGGTAGAGAGGCTAATACAATTTTTCACCTCGATCGCAAGATTCAGGTCACTTTTTCATTTATAAACAGCTTTCGCGGATTTTTCATAGTCTATTAACTTCTACGTTGTTTTGGTTCGTATCTTGCATAAAATTAATTTTTCACTCAAAGGATCAATTGAAGCTACTTTCTGATCAAAATAAATTATGTTTATGTTATAAAATGCATCAAAGAAGATAGAGTTTAAAAGAAAATTAAAAAATAGAAATTATTCTTGTAATTTGAATTACTGCAAGTAGAATTTCTATTTAATAAATATATAGAAAGTTAAAATTATATGAGAAAATATAACAAGCTAGGTTTAATCCTAAGCATTTTAATTTCCTACCTTTGAGCTTGACTCGGGGAAAAAAATAATAACTAGGGAGATAATAAGCTAAAATTAACAAAATAAACTAAGAAGTCTCCTAATAAAATTGCTACCTTAGCTAGGAATTAATTTAGAAAATATTTAATAAAAATATTTTAAAGCTTTGTATAATCTTTTCTGATATACAATACTAAATAAATCTAAGTGCTACTCAGAATGGTTAAGTGATCACTTAGATAGCAGCTTAGTTTACATTTAGCCAGTTACTCTTCTATATGATTAATTTTGAATTCTTAGGTATGATATAAAACAATCTTGAAGAAAATGTTCATGATTCAGTGCCGAAAGGCTTGATCATAATAGTGGCCATATGTCACGCTCCGGGCCACGACTTTATTACGCAGCGCAAAACTTACTTAATTTAATACTTTCGCTAGCCACGTATAAAATCTAAAATTACATGAATATATCATTTTAATATGTCTAGTCCAAATAAAGTACCTGATAAGAGATTGCAAAAATCTTTATTTTTATAAAACACACACACACTCAAAAGGAAAAATTAAAAGATTGCATTTAACATGGACTTTCTACCGATAAACTGGTGTTGCAGATGTCCATTGGTGTCGTTGATCACCTCGGTGTTCCTTCCGCTCGTTTACCCACTTCTCTTAAAAAAAATAAAAATAAACGATAACTGTTTTTGAAGAAATTTTACTAATAGTAAATCCGAATGTTTGGATTATTTCGATTCGATTCGATATATTCGATCGTGGTTTGAATGAATGGATTTTATTATAAGGAATCTCAAGAACGGCTCAACGGATCTCGATTAAGTTTGGCATCGATGTAGAACATAGTCTGACAAAACACATAGGCTACTATTTTTTATTTCATTATGCGCGGTCAGAGTCGCGGGCGACATATAGTAGCAATAAATAATAATAACAATATGGTGTCATTAGTTAAAAGAGGTTTACTTTTTATATGTTTTTGTTGGTTTATAAAATTCTCAGTATTCATGAATTATACAATAAAATATTTTCAAATCTTTACGAGTTTTTTTTTGGTGAGAACAAATGAGATGAAAGATGGAACAAAATGGCTTAAGAGGGGGGGGGGGGAGTCTGAAACAACACTAGTTAATATTCATAAAGGCCAAATTGGAACACCAGAATAAATGACTCGGCTCTCCAAGGGATTAGTTACCGAAATTACTTTATGTCTACGTTGTTATATATTATAGAATTCAAGATTTCAAATTATCATGTAATATTTCACTGTCGGTGAAATTTTAATAAAAAACAATGAATTTAGTTTCAAATACTTTTACACTACGTTAAGACAACATTAGAAACATAGGTTCAGACAAAATCGCATTAAGTTAAAATTTAAAGGTAAGACCAATACAAGTGAGAATTAACAAAAGAATTTAAGGTGGCCAATATCAATTGCAGTTACCCTAAAATAATTATTTTTGTAACCTTGTATTTTTTGCAGTTTGAATTACAATTAATGATGTGATTTGCCCTTAAAGCTATTGTTCCATGATACAGATCACGTATAATCTTTCTTATTTGTAACGTTATAAAGGCGAAAGTTTGGATAGATGGATGGATGTTTATTACAAAGGTATCTCCAGAAGGGCTGTATGGATCTTGCTTAAATTTGGCATTCATGTAGAACATACTCTGGAAGAACACATGGGCTACTGTTTAAGTTTTTCTTAATCCCGCGCGGCCGACAGCTAGTATTATTATTATATAAAAGTTGAAAGAAAGAAATGACGGTCATGGTGGCTTATCGATGATACTAATCTAAACTTAATAAAAAAGTCAAAGCTTGTACTTGTTTTCAGTTATCTCATAGAGTGTTGTCAAACAGTAAGAGTCAGTTAAAACTGCAATAAGTACCTGTTTCACGTTTACTAACGGATACTCAAAGTATGAAAAGTTTATCGCAGTGTTCAGTTGCATGCTTATACAAAGTTTACTAAGTGCTGTATTAAAGTTAAGTGGATACTTGAGCAGTTAACACAACGAACACAGTTGAAAATAGCCATAGCAACTGACTTTTAAATATTAAGTTAAAGTAATATTAGGTTAGTGAAGTTGGTATTACTTAGAAATACACATTTGTGTTTATAACATGTAATTTATCAGTTTGAAAACTACAAAGTAAATAATTTTAATCTATTTAAAAATATTCAGTGATATTCGCCTATTTATTTCACATTCGTACGGGAAGGGCAACTAGCATTGAACGTGTTAAGAAATTCCTTTGCTCATGTCATAATGTTGCAAGTATAAAGCTGATGTTTGTTTCGTCAAAGCCGATGTAGGTGTTCTGCTTCCACTTACGCTTTGTGATTACGTTCGCTTAACAATCACACATGTGACAACGTTGTTAACTACAACGTTAATAGCTCAGCTAATTACGATTTCATTGCTAGTGCTTTGTAATTTTCTTTTGTGCCATTTCAGCATTTATGCTCTTGGCATTTGATTTAGAACTTTATGAATCTTTACAAAATTTGTTGCAGAATTGATTGAATAATTAATTGTCTGAATTTTTTTTTTTGTTGGAATATATTTTTGATTCGGAGTTATAGTAAAAAATAACCAACATAATATGTTTTCTGAATAAAAATAGATACAGATAAATTCGTTTATAATAAAAATCGTATTTGTCTCAGTTCATTTTTCGGTTCGTTAGCTGAATAAATTTACATCAGAAAGTGAGACCGATTACAGGGTGATTTGAATAGGCACGGTAATGTAATTCAAAGCTAATTTGAAGGCAGTGGCACATTTTGTGATTTAAAGGTTTATTTTGAAATCCTGTGAAAAATACTGCTTCACAATTTAATTATATACAACTGAGTACGTTGTTTATTACTTTCGTACCCGTTGCAAATATTTCAACTCTATGTGCAATTGATAGATCTTGTTGTAGTAGAAGCCATTGCTAAGTTATACTAGACACAATTTTACAATAATTTTTACAAAAATTGACGGCATAATTTGTTTGTTTTCTTGACGTCTTAATGTCTAACAGATTCTCTAGGTTGATATGCATTTTATTAACGTATTTGTGTGTTAATTACATTTTGTTTCTCACGTAAGTATATAACACTATTATATTATATAATATTTAAAGATTAAAGAAGATTAATTTTATTGGTATTTAGAATGTGAACATAGATAGTAACTATAGACTTAATTATTTTTAAGAAGCAAATATTAATATACAATGAAAATTTTATTAAAATTACCAACCAGTGCTTGTATCAAAACATAGTTAATAACGAGTGAGCTAGTTGGCGAAGCAACTTTAATAAAATGTAAATATATCTGCGTTGCACAATTTAATTATGGTCTGATATTAAGATCGTTGAAAGCGAATATTGCTTTGTTGATAAATTAATATTAAACGTTTAATATTCGCGCGCAACCTCTTTTCCTAGTGAAGTATAGTAGGTTACTTGTGACATCTTTTTTATTTTATTCTAGCGTTTATTTAATTTGCATTCAATAAAGTAATTTTTTAAGGATTAATAAAATGTTTACGCTTCTACCTTTGGGCAAAATTTGTTCGTATCATTTGTCTACGCAGTATAACCAGTAGCGTTTATATAGAACATCTTCATTACAGTTCGTAGTAGTCTGAAGCGGAACGTAGTAGTTTGTAGCATTTGACTACGATAAATTGCTATTATGTTCAACAAGGAATGTATGCAATTCTTTGCATCCTGTTAATTATGATTTTCGTGTCATTTAAGTAGAACGACTATAATTTATTTATGGAGTTATTTACAGGTAAAGTGGTGACCTGGTTCTTGCCACCGAGGTAAGGAATTAAATTACCGCCGCCGCTGCAACTTGAGTTTTATTTAGCTTCTAGAAAACTTGACTTCCTTCACGTTTAGTTCGAGAACATTTTATAAAATTGTACTTTGAATAATTGTTAAAGCGCTAAATGTCTTGTGCTCAAATGTTGACAGCGAAACAAAATTACTGGATGTGACATATAAGGTAAATCGCATGACGCACGGGATACATCAAGCGGAGGACAGTGGCTTATAAAAATAATCAAATAAGCTTATTAAAAATATATGACCAAAAATTTTTATTAAATATTATTTGACATGGGTTGTTGACAAAATAATAACATGAATTTCGTAAGCGAGGTGCAAAATTAAATTTGCTCCACCACTTAAACCTGTTGAGTGGTATTTGCGTCTAGAAGACTATTTTAATTTACGCTTCTCTCACAAACTGCTGCCGAAACATCGTCACTGAATTTGAAATTGTGTCGAGTGTTTTGAAAAAAATACACATAATGTTGTTTTCCATCCATCCTAAGTAATTTTCACAAGTTCTTCGACGGTTAAATTGTAATTTGCCGTAAATTAATAAAGAACTTTCAGTAAAATGAGGGTAATTTTACGTAAGTATGTGTGATATAATTTTAATTACTTTTGTTTAGTGTCAGACATATAAATATGGGCTTCCGCTGACAAAACAACCATCTAAACAAACTAATATCCATCTATCCATCCAAACATTCGCATTTATAATAAGTAAGAATACGAATCGGAATATAATATTAGTAAGAAGTTAGATATTGCATGAATCAATCTTCATATTTCTTGGGTCATATATAATTTAAAAATTGAACATATTCTCACCAATCCCTCAAGTATCAACAAAACAACATGACTAATACATATGACATGAATAATTCTACGATTTATTTCATATTCAGCAAGCTAAGTTTGTAAGGTCACTTCTCTTATCTCTAAGGAATAAATAAAACACAAATTATGTAATTCAATCTTATTTAATAATATTATAAATGTGAATGTTTGGAAGGATGGATCGACGGACGACTGCTTGTATCTCGATGAAATTTGGTATAGAGGTAGAGCGCAATCTAGAAGAAAACATAGGCTACTAGTTATCTTTTTTCTTAATTCCACGCGGACGGAGTTGCAGACGACAACATAATAAAATTGCATGTTCATTCTACTATCTAGATGATAATACATAAGTATATAGAAATTGTTAAATAGAAAAATAGTAGTAAATAAAATTCAAATAAAAATTCTTCTTTCCCTTTTATGTCATGTCGATACGTCAATATGTCAATACGTCTTACACGTACCGATAGGTCATTTGGGAATGAACCTTCCTTTTCGCTTTTGAACATCTACTAGCTACGAAAACGAAAAACAGGGTGTTCCATAAAACATTTTACCGATTAACAAGATAACAGTGTACTTACAAACAGTCAAATTACATTAAAATCTAGTTCACATATCAATGTGAAGAAGAATAAAGTAAAATATTGTTAATGTCAATAAAAAAAGTATATTAACTATGTACGAAATTTTTTTCGTTTTATTTACAACAGTGAATGTGCGGTTAATGTATAAAAGATGTACAAACCCTTTGTACACAAGCTAATCTTGAAAGTTTAGGTACAATTTGAGAAAAAAGTACCTTAAAGATGTTTAAAATTTATAGGTATATAACCCATATTGAGTGAAACACAAATTGCATTCGCTTTGTTAAACAACAAAGTTAATTAACGTTAATTTGACAAAAATCGTAATCATTTGTTCTGCGGACTTTAATTAAACGCTTGATTTATAACTCCAGTCCAACTTAAGTGGAGATTCTATCAATTTAATCGAAAGCTATTACTATTTTCTCTTTAATTACTTAAAGTCATGATAGCTTTAAGATCGCTAATTCTGTTTATCGTAAAAAGTTTAAAAAAATAAACAAAATATATTCAGTTCTAACTGCTTAACAAAAGCGCAGGAAATTTAATATTTTAGTTTCCTTTGTTATTTTTAAAGTAGCATTAAATAAAAACAAAATCGTTAAAAAGTAAAATGTATTTAAGTATGAGAAATCATTTGAAAAAGAAACAATACGTCATTAATTTCGTGTCTTATGCATTCAATAAATGCAGCTTGTTAGCGGCGTATTTAATTGGGTTCTTTTGAAAATTTGCATCGTCGTGAGCGAACTGAATAATAAGCAGGACTGTGTTTTTCCCTTTCGTATTTTTTTAATAGAAAACAAGTCTTCATTAACCTTACAAATATTTGATTTGATTTGAAATCAAAAATACAAGTCATATTATCTGTTTGCTTCTTGAATTAAAAATAAGTATTAACATTATATTTATAAGCAATTTTAATTACCTCCATTTAGCTGTTTATATATTAGTTTAAGTCTTCGTTTTAAAATTCCATTTTCTGTTGTAAACAAAGTCATTAAGAGCAGCGTCGGTGAATGCTGCAATTTAAATTAGCATTCATTTTCAGAGATTCGTACTCTCTTCGTAAGTTAATGTCTAGATCTCCTAGTGACTACCTAATGAAAGGTGCAAAAGCAAATCAGAACCCTTAGAGCCTAATGTGAGTGAGGGAAGGCCTTTCAGGTCCGCTAGACGAACGTGTCGAGTGCTACTCAAAGACATCAAAGGCCATTTCATATATGTTGAGCTGCACGCCCTGTAGAATTCATTATTTCACATCGCGCTTAAAATCTCTTTTACTCGAGCTACACGATAAATGTTAAACTATTTCCTAAATAGTGTTCGTTCCTAAATAGTAAATACGGATATAATTTTCTCTATTCCCATTGAATACAAAACTGCAATTCACTTTTATAAGCAAATAATCATCGCGTTTCATCGCATTACGATATTGTAAACTAGAAAACAACTAACATATAAGTACTATTTTTCGACTTTGAGGACGTTATTAATAAGTTACATTTGGACAGTGACATTATGTTGTTGTTGTCAGAAATGTAGTCTAAAATTTTAACTCACTGTATCGAAATACGATTGGATTAAAATAAAAATTGCGCAAGTTACAAAAGTCCCCTTGGCAATTTCCCCACGAAAATTGAACAAGATTTCAATAACGCTTCAATTAATGGTAATACAGATATCGGAATTTGGTATTCTTTACATTAAGAAACAATGGACACTGTGAAACTTGTTTTGGGGAATTTTGAAAACTTTTTGTTATTATATAGCAAATTCAAAAATTTTCGATCCATCTTTTGTAATTTGTGTAATTCATTTTATCAAATTTTAATTTCCATTAATTTAACTTATAGCTACGATTTCTTTGTTATAAATAAGATATTATTGTTCTTGTTTATTTAGGTTAGTATTCCAAGCTATCCCAGATGTCGTTTTACCATAATACGCTTGCAAAATCCTTTTGAGCACCGATAGAGCTTCGCAGCTGTTGTTTCTCGGATCTAAAAAGAGATTTCATGTTGAAGATGTTCTCTCTCATTGAGATTACTAAATATTTTAAAATTTTATCATCTTTAATTCCTAAAAAGAAATATATTTCATTAAAATAACCAACATAATTTGATATTACAAGATTACTAAGAAAGACGTTATGTAAAATTTTCAAAAAAATAGTATACGTGTAAAACCTTTACTGCGTTTTGAAATAATTTAATTTTTAGTTTGTTTGACATTTATGTAATGAATTTTACAGAAATTAAAATCTGTTAAAACGGTTTTTGCAATTTCTATTTTCCTATATTATCACTGTATTTTCAAATGTAGAACTTTGAGTAACGATTCGTGCTGTATTTTTCAAAAATTTAAATTGTAAAAATATCTTTCTCCAAACAGAGAGATGCAATTAAGGGATTCGTGCACGAAATAACTTGAATATTTAAGTTGAGATTACAGATACAGGCGGAGCTATCAATTTAAATAAATTTTAAGTGCAATACTTCGTACAAACGTCAATGAAGCGAATGAACGAAATAGCGAACGAATAAATGAATTATAATAAAACATTGCTACCTCCAATTGCTGATGGTGAATTTGATACTCGATATATTACTTTAACTTTTTCAACTTTGGAAAATTAACATGTATGCATAGTAATTTCATTATTCGACGGTAATAAAGAAAAAACATTCTGCGAGGTGTACCATAACATGACACAATAAAAAAAAACTTTTCCATATATTCCCAGTTACTTCTATACACGTCCAATGACCTGTTTTTAAGTTTCTTCGTCGTTATTTTTTTTTAATAAGTTTATTTTATACACAGCAAATAAGAGTCTAATGCAAAGACAGTTTTGTGAATATCTTTCGAACGGAACGTTCGGGCAAAGGTTATTTGCATTCTGTTCCAACTTGTTTTACTTGTTATGTCTGTTAGAGGAATACAACAACAATTTGAATTTTATATTGTCGTTTATGATATGAAAAAATACATACTATATAGTTTAAGGGTAATTTATCTGTACTATTACTTATTGGAATTTGTATGTAATAGCCCAAGAACTGTGATAATCATTTGGTAAGTATATTGGAGTTATTGAAATAAGAAAACAGATGTAAATCACAAAAAAGCTACACTTTTGTTTTCAGTACCGCATTTATTTAATTCACAGCAACTTTTTTTCTAATTCTTTTTTGTCTTGTACGGAATTTTTATCAACTAAAATCTTTGTTAAACAACAAATTTAAAATTCGTAAAAAATATAATGGAATATAAATAGTAACATTTTCTTTGGCACTGATGAAAACTGATGAAAAAATATATGAAGCAAAAGCTTAAAAATAAATTAAATTTGGGGTATCCTTTGAATCGATCAGTAACGTAGTGGTAAATGTGAAAAGCTCTCATTCAATCCAACATCGATACAAGTACATTTAGCTATTCAGTTTTTGCTGGTAAATATATTAAGCGATTACCTTCCATTTCTATTTAGGTACGCATATTCATCACGGGGATTGCTTTTGTATACGAAGACTTTTTACTAAGAGCTTTTTTACAAATTGAAATTCTACACCATTTTCTGGGTTAAAGGTAAATAATTATATTTAAACATACTTCCGTAGTCCTTTTTATACAACAACAACATAACTCACGTAATCTATAGGGGTAGGTAGAGATCACGGAGTTCTATTTTGCGTGGTCTTGACACTTCTCTCTTGCTCTGTAATAATGCATCTAAGCGTACAAGCACGTCGATTTCGGGTGCTCTTAATGCGGCTCTTCTTGAAGTTTTTATGCAAATAACTGGTAAATAGTTTATGACATAATTATTCCAATTTCCAATATATTTCAAATTACTATTTTTTATTTTAAGTTTTATATATTGTAAGTTAAGATAAAGAAATTTGTAGCAAGAATAAGTAAACATTATATTAATTATTACGCCAAATAATTTTTTAGATAAAAATTATTTTTTTATTAAAAAAATTTACAGTAAACGGCAGTTACGTCATAATATTTTACAATAAAATAAATAAAAATGCATATTAGAAGATTCAAGAAAGTTATAAGTTGTAACTTTTCTTTGGAATACATTTTTAATTACTTTGAATTAAAGACATTTAAAGTAGCGCTATGAGAATTGTAAAAAAGAATCTTTTATTTCTTTCTTTCTATTTTGATGTCCATTGTTTTTGTTTGCCTATTTCTTTTGTGTCGTGTGATTTATGAAGTAAGTTTAGTTTGAGAAACATTTGATCATAGAAAGAGAAATGTTTTTTGGAACAAATTCATTAATTAGAATGATGTTATTAAAAGTTATTCGTTGTAAGTATATTATTGCAAATTATAATTATAATATGTTACTGTTATACATTATGAAATAAAATTAACTATAAAAAATTGGATTCTTCAAAACATTTTTTTTTACGTTAACATCAAATAAATGACGATTGTTTTAATCCAGGAAATTATTACGTGGTTAGACATGAAATGATTAACGAATGCACTCATAGCTGAACATATCGTTATTATGCATTACAGATAATATTCTTTAAATTTGCAAATTTGAGTTTAAAAAGCGATAGTATAACATGCTTTTAATAAATGCAAAAAATTTTAGCAATTCGTTTTTTTTTAATTCACCAAAAAAAATTTATTACAGCTAATTGAGTAAGATCCAAATCTGAAAAGGATTTTCTTAATGTTTTATATTTCAAGCATAGAGATATACCTTAGCTTATTTAGGTTAATTTAAGTACATTGAAGAGTAATTAAGACCTTGCTAATTGCATATTCTGAGTATAACTAAATATAGATTCTTAATCGTTTGTAAATTCAATTAGCAGTAAGTCTAATTAATTTCAACTCCTAAAAGGAGTTTGGTACTTTCTGAATCTCTGGTAAACAGCGCAAAGCAAGGTGCAAAAGCAAGTCGGAACCTTTATACCGTGACTTAAGTTGGGGGAACCTTTTCAGTCGCGCTAGACGTACGCAGTAAGTGCCACTCAAAAACATCAAAGGGTACCGTTTCGCGCATGTTGAGCTAGTTATATAGAGGATTTAACTGTAAGGCATCGTCTTTAAATAGTTTCCTTCAGTTGGAACGCTTTAAAAAAATATTTTAATTAATAAAACGCATTAATTTTAATGCGTATATATACTCGACTTCAAACTAAGACAGACCAAATTTTCTTTTAATAATTTTATAAAAAATACTAAATAGTAGATTTTTTATGAAGATTAATATTTGTTAATATTATTGCGAAAATAAAAATAGTCTCGTCTCATCTTTTAATTCAGTCGTAGAAATTTTGTAAAAGGTCAAGAATGGAAAGTGTTATTTACTTTTCTTAAAAGTCACAATAATGCAGTAAATTACCTGAATAAATAAGTAATCTATACCTAAAACATTATTTAGGGAGATTTATACGTTTTGTTGAATCACTGATTTCTATATCAAAAGGTTACATGGGTAATTCCGCACCATAAAGCAAATGGAAAGAAATAAACATTTATCTTACTTTCACATTTATTTTTATTTTGTCTGTGTGATCCCCTTGCCTGTTTTTCCTTATTTATTGTGGGTAGTAATAACTTTACAAAACATTAGGCAAGTAATCATTTAGTAATTACAATTATCATCTTCATCAATTATGTCTATGATATTGCAAATTACAAGAACTTCAAATAAAAATTAATGATACGCCTAAGTTTATAAAGCAGTAGTGTAAGCTTGGATAAATCATAATTTACAACTACATTACTATTATAAGCCAGAACAACAACATCTCTTGCATAAATTGGTCGACTCACTCGGTGCAATACCACGACCACACAGAAAACAGGCTTTAACAGTGGTAGAGCCCGCTTTAACATCTTCGCACGATTTGGCCAGGCTCGCCCGGTGAAATACCACGACCACACAGAAGACAGGCGTCAAGTGGAAGCTATTCCGCGTTTCGTCTGATGAGTGTGCGTCCCGGAGGCCTAATTTAGTCCACTTTCCCTCCCATTCTTTTTCTTATAAGGAACGGATGGGAAGTGGAAGTCGATTTTCCGGATTAGAGGATGCATGGAAAGGGAAAATATATTTTCTTTCTGTGCATCCTCTCCTCCGTCGATTAAAGGTAGGCAACGCATATGCAATTGCGTGTGTCTATGGGCAACGGTCACTTCGCTATTTCTGCGATTTCAGGTGGCCACTCACTCGTTTGCCACCTTATGATATAAAAAAAGGCGTAAAGTACAATTCCTTGTTTCGTCTGACGAGTGTGGTGCCGGAGGCCTAATTATATTCTTCTTTCCTATACCAACATTTCTTTATAAGGAAAGTATGGAAGTGAATTTGACGGAGATAGGCACCTATGAAGGGAAAACATTATCTGTGCGTCCGTAAAAGGCACCCAACGCGTCTGTAATTGCAAGTCTATGGGCAGCGGTCGCTTCACTATCTCGACGAATCCAGGTGTCCGTTAACTCGTTTGTAAAAAAAAATCCATCTCAGAAAATTATTGTGAGAAAAGTATTTATTTTACACACATTGTCACAACAACTTCAGCTATACTAGCTTAGTATAATAAATAGCTAACATAAAGGACATAAATGCCACATAACGAGTCACTTCGCTTTGAACAAGCGCAACGCTTTTAACGTTTACAAACACATTTGCAGATACAACGCAACTGTGTTACCAGTGCAAGGACGTTTTAGAGCTCATATTATAATACACTTTAATAATATAACAAAGATGTCAAGAGACTTAGTTCTGTTTATATTTTTTTATGATTTTTTCCCCTTTTTGTGATAACTTGCTTACATACATTTTTGTTACATACAGTTGTCCTATACATCATCATTGTTAGATCAAGCTGAGAAATAAATATGTGGAATAGTAATTATAATGTGTTTTAGGATCTATATTAAATATACTTACCATCAGATTAATCGTTAGAATTAATTTCTAAAGTAATATAAGATAAAATGTTCAAAACTTGAAGGATGCCTGTATATTTTAATAATATATTTAAAGTAATCGTGCTGTGTTACTACTTTCGATTTATCTTTTGTTTAATTCCTCTAACAAATGTAAGCATTGGGAAATTAAAGGAAATTTCGATAACTAATCCCAACGAAAGCCCGTTCATTTGGTCCGGTGTTCTAATTTGTTCTTCATGAATATTAATCAGAACTACGGCGAAGATACGTGACGTCCTTTGATAATTTTAAATGAATTATCAGCTTGTTGGCGAAAGACTTTATTTTAA
Organism: Papilio xuthus; assembly: GCF_000836235.2. Lineage (NCBI taxonomy): Eukaryota > Metazoa > Arthropoda > Insecta > Lepidoptera > Papilionidae > Papilio > Papilio xuthus. The sequence goes on along the minus strand of NW_013532534.1, from coordinate 5,647,821 downwards.
AATAGGTTAAACTCACTGCCAACTTGTTAAGTCTTTATAAATTATCAAAAACAAACCTTAATACTATTTGCACTACTCAAATTCCTGCGATGGTTGTATTCCTGTGTGTGTGGACAGATAAAGTAAAAAGTGAATTATCAATATCATTATAGTTTTTTTTAATTACAAGTTTTTTTTTATTTAACTGAAGGTAATATATTTTTTATACGAAATGTTCAATTATTTTTGATGTTCTCGTAGTTTTCGGAACTCACATACTCACTTCGAAAAGTTTTAATGAAATAAATTTCGCTTGAATTCATACCTCGAGTGTTTCTGTTAGTAGCGAACGGAATTATATGTTATGGAAACAAATTTCATTAATAATTGCTCCTTGTTATACGGAGAAATTTTTAATTCGTTTGAGGACAATTTAATACTTTTATTTTATACTAGCTTTCCCCCGCCAGTTCGTTACTGCAGAGAACAAACATAGATTATAATATGCCCCTATATATCTGTTTATTTCCCGCCAAAGCACTGTTAAAAATCGGTCAGGCTATTCTGATGATTAGAGAGGATAAACTTGAACTTGCGGATAGATAGACAGACAAACAAAAATCTTAAAAAGGAGTTCATCGTTGTCAGCATCGTATCAAGTTTGCGAAATATGTTTTTTTTCGATACTACATAAAGATAGACAATCCAATTTTATTAATTATATAAATATAGTTTGCTTGTGAAAATACCTCGTGTTAGATAAACATAAGTTGTTCGAAATTGATTCCGTAAATTCGGAGTTTACTTATTTAAAGTCAGGTAAATTATTCTATTATAACAACCCTCCCTTTCTTGGACTAATTTTAAATTTGCATAAAGGTCAATCAGAACGACTGGAGGTCTGATTGCATTGGGTAAATTCCAACGTTTTCTATTTGAATAGGCCTTTGTTTAGCAAACCCCTGGAAAATTAATTTAAAACTTGGGTTGAATTGTTTTCTTTATAATTTCACAGTACTTGGATGCATGTTGTTCAATTACAGATTTTATGTATAAATAACATACGATGTCAATAATTATAAATTATTCCGTTTAAACCATCTCTCTACAATTCCCTTACATTTTCTATTTTGCAATCAGATATTTTGTTATTAATAAATCCATAAAGTGACTTCAAAACGTTTTTGTGTCCACACAAAGCTCAGTCTTTAGTCACTAAACATAATAAAAACGTGTAGTATGTTTAGGATAGTTAAAATCAAGTAACATATAAAAATTTACTTTCCTAGACATAATATTATTGACATACGGGATCAAATCTAGAAACAAAAAATCTTAGTTTGCTAGATGTTTAATTAGGTTATGAATTTTCGATCAAATTAATAACTCCTTGTCAATTGACAAGCGTCATTAATCAAACTTATATGAACATAACTGCCCCAATAAATATCATGATGACTGTATATTCTAATATATTATTACGTAACACTAGCTGTCACCCGCGACTCCGTCCGCGCGAAATTAATTTCAGCTCTGCTAAAGATACCTTCAAATAAACATCCGCTCATCCATAAATCTAAACGAATTTATAATATTAGTAAGATTATTTAATACGATATTTCGGACATTAAGTTTTTTTAAACTGAGAATTCCCCTAATGCAGGTCACACACGTTCAGATTTGCATGACGATTTTGACCCTACATGCGTAATCTACATGTTAAACCTTATGTGTGTGCCTTGCATTAGATGCAAGGTTTTCTTGTGTGTCAAGTAACTAGAAAAATAAATAGAGGTTTTGCTTCACAATAGGTCGAACACAACCCTATCCAAAATAAATCTATTCGCAAGAAATAAAGAATGAAAGCTGTTCAAAGTAATGCAAGGCGGGCAAGAGGTCCGAGCTCTCCCTCTAATAACGGATTTACATCATTGCCAATAAGCTGCACCTGTGTACAGGCAGAGCACAGGTGCAAGCGATTGTACTTGCAAATATAAATTGAAACGAGATAACGCTATATACATACTGCGTACTGTTTCTTACAAATATGAATATTTCTATGCCTTTCTAAGTTAATTTAAAAACGATACAGGTGGTATATTAAAAATAAGACTAGATTCAAATTGTCATACTTTAATATAAATCTACATACAAGTAAAATACACTTTTTTATATCATAAGGTGGCAAACGAGCGAGCGGCCACCTGAAATCGCTGAAATAGCGAAGTGACCGTTGCCCATAGACATACGCAACTGCATATGCGTTGCCTACCTTTAATCGACGGAGGAAAGGATGCACAGAAAGAAAATATTTTCCCTTCCCATGCATCCTCTCATCCGGAAAGTCCACTTCCACTTCCCATTTTATCCTTATAAGGAAAAGGGTGGGAAGGGAAAGAGGACTAAATTAGGCCTCCGGAACGCACACTTATCAGGCGAAACGCGGAATGCTGTCACTACACGCCTGTCTTCTGTGTGGTCGTCTTATTTCACCGGGCGAGCCGGGCCAATTCGTGCGAAGATGTTAAAGCGGGCGCTACCACTGTTAAATTGGTTACCTTGTTATCGGCCAGTCAAAAAATATACATACTATGACGGCAACTGTATACTATGTTACATTTGACTTTTGACTTTATACAAGTTTTAAGAATATTAAAAATTTACCATTTTTTTTATTTTGTTTCAAATTCATTGCGTAATAAAAGTTACAAATGAAACTCTGACTGAGAATTTCTGAACGCCTGGTCAGAAATTCCCTTACAAAAGTTAGTTATGCCTCTATTTCCGACTCGTTAGAATCCCTTTTATAAGTGGGCGTTGAATTAATAACAGAATTATGCAAACAAATAGGCCTATACTGAATCTATATATATAAAAATCTGTTGTTCGTTAGTTTCACTAAAACTCGAGAACGGATGAACTTATCTCATATCGTATGTATGTTCGTTTAGGTCTAATAAAGGTTTAAAAGGTGATACAAATTCGAATAAATGCCGGCAACTAATTAAGTTTTTTTCATTCCACGCGGAGAGATTCGCGGGCGACAGCTAGTATGCAATATAATTTAAATATGGCCTTAACATTTTAATTTTTTTTCTTTAAATGAAGTTTGGTAATATCTGTAGTAACAGAATTCATGTCATTATATTTTAGGTTTGCAAAAGGTTTTTTCATGTCATGTACATCTGAAGCAACATTAACGCCCGAACGAAAAGTCCTAAACATACAAATTGTGCCATAGAGATAATGTCTACCTTTTTCCCATTTGACGTTGCCCTTGCAAGCACTTAGTAGTAACAAAACAAACTTACAGTAATAAAAATGAATTAAATAAAAAAGGAAATTAAATTATACGACTTACATGTAGTATTAAAATTAAACAATATTTTATGCAAGTAAGTTTTGTTAAAGATTTATAAAAACGTTTGTTGTTTAAAAAAAATATTTTTTTTTGACATAACGAAACTGTTTAGTTTATACTATGCAATAGCAATGACTATTTTTTTTAATTATTTATAATTTTATAGTTTTTAATATATATGGAGGTTGTAGAATTTCTTGCTGGATGTTATGTGGGTTGTGGTTGGTCAAACATTTTTCGTTTCTTAGCTGAAAATTAAAAAAAAATATTTCATTTAATTTTACTATACTTTCTCTAAAGTACATATGATTAGTAAGTGCATATTTTTTTTAAAGTTGGAATAACACAAGTTAGGTTATTATAACAATTGATTTCATGAAAAAAAAAACTTAATAATACCATGTTTACTTTACGTGATTGTTCAAAAATAGACATTAGAAAAAAAATGAATATAAAGCCGTTCTTCTAAAATATGCGAATATTAAAATTTAATAAATAACTTACCCTCAACATCTACTATAGTATCAATTGTCTTCTCTCCAATATTCCATAATTCGTCAGCAACAACTCCCATCATGTCTTTATCAGAATTTAAAAATTTAAAAGCTTTAGTTAACAATGTATCTGAGAAGCCATATTCCGTATTCTTAACTGCCCTTAATTGTTTTTGATATTCTTCTAAATCTTTATATGAAAATACTCCATGATAATTTAATAAATGAAATGAAATTGTAATAATAATTAATAGACGCGACATATCGACACAGAGTGGTTGATGTCTTTGGCAACAATGTCCTGTTGACAGTCGTTCAGGTATTTTATAAAGGTGAACACACACTGGCACAATGAAACAATAATAATTGAATGAAATTAACAACCTTGTGATTATCAAAGTTGATATTCGTCACTAAATAATTTAATGAATGATATTTAATATTTTACCTCATAAGGAATTTACGCGTTTAAATGGATGGATGGATGTTTGTTTGAAATTGTCTCCAGAACGGCTTAACGGATTTGGATGAAATTTGACATAGATGTAAAACAGAGTGTGAAAGAACACATAGGGTAATCATTTTTTTTGAATACCGTGCGGACGGTGTCGCGGGCGACAGCTAGTTATTATTATATATATATTATTATTTTACGAACTACAAACCTCTGTTTATCTCTTTTTAAACGAGACTACGATGACATTATACTAAACTGATATAAAAACGGCTAAACACTCACGTAAATCGTCCGGTCGCGACACCGACTAGTTTCGAGCCCATCGGGGGAAATAATACCAGTACCACACATCCTGATGAAGGGCCCCCGATGAGCTCGAAACTAGTCGGTGCCGCCACCGGACGAATATACGTGAGTGTTTAGCCGTTTTTATATCAGTTGAAACTACGATGAAATAGAAGATAATACGAGTGTATTTTACATCAAATAAAAAAAACACAAAAAATCATAAATATGTTTTTTTACATGTAGGAACCGCAAAAGTTTTTTTTATAAATTCAAATCCGCTAGTAAGTGTAGCCATGCCTTAAGTCTATTGTTTTTTTTTGTGAAACTAAGTAATAATGTTTTCCAAGGAATGGAGGAAATATGTAACAACATTCCGAGAACTGATCTAGTTACTGTCACATTGTGTATATTTCATACATGCGTTCAATATTTATAATTAGTTTGTATGCATATATTTAACTATAATGACACTAACTCCGATGAATCCTTAATTTGCCGGTCACATCGAAAGTAACTAGTTGTGGTGAAAGTTCGATATATATATTTTGTTTATTTCTAGAACTTACTCACTCATTCACCATTCCCTTTTTTAAACATAACATTTTCATCAAATGTTATTATAGAAATATTGACAAGCAGCTAATTAACAATATGTTTTTTTTAGAAGGCAGCTTACTATATCTATGGCCTTGTTTATCGACATTTACCTTACAATCTTAAGATCTATTTGATGAATTGTAAAAGCCATAAAGTTTATAAAAAAAAAACTATTCCTACACGCCTACTATTAGACATAATATCAACGTATGTCAATCAAAGAATTCTAAAACGATAACGTACATGAATCTACTATAAAGTAAACAAAATCTTGTACTTTGATGTTTGAGAGTAGCTCTCGACAGTACGTCAGACACGTGCTAAGTCCCCCACAACGCTCTTAAAACTCAAGTGCACAGATTTGCTTTTACACCTCCTATACAATCGTTATGCAATACAGACTGATTTTGAAAAGATTTTTTGTATCTATGAAAGTATTCTCATCACTTTCATTCTTATTGAAAAAGACAGAGAAAACAATCATGTTATTTTTCAATTATCATTTCATTTGTAAGTCATGGTGACTGAATAATCTAAAACTCTAGAACTAAGTATTAAGTTTTTTTTTTAAGAAAAGGGGCAAACGAGCTTTGAAAACAACGACACCTATTGACCTCCACAAGACCAGCGGAACTGCAGATGCGTTGCCGGACTTTAAGAAAATGGTTATACTCGCTTCATGAAGGAACCTTCTATGAAAAACTACGAGTTAATCCAAAGTAAGATTTTTTTTGTAGACGTCTATGTGTCATGTGACACCAGATGACCTGTTTGTCAACTTCTTGGTACAAAAAAACGCAAAATATATTTTAGATAGATAGATTAATATTTAATACTAGATGTCGCTTGAGACTCCGTCCGCGCGCTATAAAAAAAAGCTTAATTAGTAGCCTATGTGTTCTTCCCGGCTATGTTCTATATCTATGCCGAATTTCAGCGAGATCCCTACATCCGTTTCGAAGATACCTTAAAACAAACATCCATCCATCTATCCATCGAATCATTAGCATTTCTAATATTAGTAAGATGGCAATCCAATCTGTAGTCAATTTTATTTATAGCAAAAATTCATTTTTGTTTCCTATTATTTAAGTAAATCTGTCGCTTCCGAAAATATTCTTTATTATATTTCCTTGTTTCGGTATCTTTATTTCATAATTCCATTAATTACGGCACGAAATCCTTTGAAATGACAATAAGCCTCCAGCTGGGGACCTCAGATAACTGTTAACTAAATCGACAAAAGTATGAACAGCGGTTGCTCAACGTTGTTTTAAAAATAATTTGTTTATTCATTGAACAAAAAGAAAAATGTATTGTAAAATAAACACGTTTTATTGTATTTCTTTACAATCTTATACATAATATTATCATAATCTCATAATTTCTTTAACCGCATTTCCTTTTAAATTATTCAAACTTTCGTGAGACATTATACTAAACTGATATATAAACACGTCCAAACACTCACGTATATTCGTCCGGTGGCGACACCGACTAGTTTCGAGCCCATCGGGGGCCCTTCATCAGGATGAGTGGTACCGTTATTATTTCGCGGACGCGTCCCGATGGGCTCGAAACTAGTCGGTGCCGCCACCGGACGAATATACGTGAGTGTTTAGCCGTGTTTATATATGTATCAGTTTCGTATTTCCTTTATTTATAATCAGGACTCTGTCAATGGAAGAAGTTTTGGAATTGCTATTACCTGTTAATAAAACTAACAGTTGGGTTCCACCGGCGGAAAGTTGTTCGAGCATTGGAAAAGTTTTGCATACGCTTACTTGGTGTAAAAGTGGACATGTGTTCTTATTGTTGAATGACTAAAGGACATTACGGGGAATTAGAGTGAAGGTTTATTAAAATATTTTTTTCTTTTTTTTAACCAAATTTATTGATAAGAGACATTGAGTAAACTCTGTTAAGTATTTTACTCAACTTATTCATATTTGAAGTTTCCTTCCTGATTCCTTTATTACCAATTATCGCATTAGCCTGTAAAAAAACAGTTTATTAACATAGTAAAATGAAGCAAGCATTTATAAGTTTTTAAGCTATAAAGGAATAATATCGATCTGTTTATTATACTGCATATTATAAATGAATAATCTCTGTTTACAGTCTATCAAATTGCTAATAACATTTTATCAGTTATCTCCAAGTTATTCGTAGCTATAGTCTAGAGGAGAATAGCAAAAATGTTATTATTGTAGTATATTACCGTATGACCCAATTGTTCAATAAATTTTTAAATCCCTCCGATAACATATCGACCGCTTCGGTATTTCCATAGTATATATCCAATGCCTTATTTTGCAACCAATACTTCTTTTCAAATTCTTTTACTTTTTCCAGATTTTCTTCTTTTTCTGATTTTACCGGTACACCGAATACACTTTGAAACAAACTTACTAAATAAATGAAAAATATAATTTTATAAAATTTACACATTTTATCATCCATTACGGTGGAATACAATGAAACATGTGATGATTCGAACTCACATTAAATCTCGGTTGCTTGTTTAGCAATTGTTTGCTTGCATTGGAAATTGTAATCAATAATTTCAAGGAAAAGTTGCATTGTTCTAAATGATATTTGCTTGTCGACTTCTGACAATGAAATCAATCATTACTGTGAAACGTGTTTCATATATCACATCGTTAATATAAATTCAAAATCAGCTCACTATACGTTCCCACTAAGGGGCTTACCCTAATTTAGAGGAGACTAGGCCATAGACAACCACCCTGGTCCAGTGCGGGTTGGTTGACACATATCTTTGTTTTTCTTTGCAATCATGTACAGGTAGCATCACGATATTTTCCTCCTCTGTAACAACGTCGAAAATTACACATGTAAAGGTAATTCGAAAATAGGAAAAAACACATTTGTACACGGCGGGATTTGAACCTAGAAGCTACAGATTACAAGTCAAGTGCACAACCCCTGAGCCACCGCTTCTAATGATGGTTACTAACAATGAATTTTCATTTTTAAGACACTAATAATTCGCATCCGGCCTTTGAACCATGATCGAAGGCGACGATATATAAGAGTTTCTTTGATGTAAAGAGCCACTTTATAAGCTGAGCTACTTGAAAACCGTGATTAGATGGTTGGTGAAGGAGGTTGTAGGTCGTTTGATGGAGATTCATTGAAAAAAAAATTGCCTTTATGATTCTTTTGTACATAAACTGCTATATAACCAAAGGGAAAAGAAGGATCGAGAGACTGAAGTAAGTACCTCATTCTTGGATTGAAATACTTCCATGGTTACAGTGATATTTCGCTTCTAACCATGGGTTTCCATTGCCAAAGCAATATTGTCAATGATATCCTTCAAAATATATAAATTGTGTTTTATATGAATTCTTCGGCAGTGGGAATCGACGGTTAGACAATTGACATGAACTTGAACAAGGATCTAATTAAAGTAAACTTTACATTATGTATTAGTTCTTTAAATCTTGCTAAAAAATAAGTATAAGAATACATAATCAACACTTTAATTAGGTCACGATTTGAACAGACTAACAGAGTAACATCGATTGCAATTATAATTTTTACGAGCGAAAGAGAATTGATTCGCAGTAAAAGTAAAAAGTTTTTAGCACGAACGCTGTCCGAGTTTTAATTACGAATAAATTAAATTTTATTTTTCTTGAGATTTGTCGACGCTAACAATTGAATACTAAGCTTATTTTATAACGTTAAAAATTAACACAACTTACATTAATTTAAACAACGTGACTATATATCTAGAATTCAAGAGTTTGGTCTTGAAGTACATTAACTAAGTATATGGATGGATTATATGAAATAAAATATACGCAAGGCGTAGACAATGATTTTGTACTAAGGAAAAAACGTCTATGTAAAACCGGTCAAGTACTTGAATTCAAATATATATACATACGTTACTTAGTTAATAAGTCCTTTTTAAAGATCCGTTCATTGTATCAACCTTCTAATCTTCAATACAAGAGTACTCGTTGACTGGTTCTTGTACATCAAAGGGACCACTCCAGTTCCATTCAACGGGATTTTGGACATGAACTTATGTGCCCTGAGTAGTCATTATTTTTGACATTATGATTAATGTCAAGGAGTACATAATAAATACAATTACGTACATAGTTGCAACTCGTTAAGTAATATTTTGGATTCATATGAGTTCCCAGATTGTATTTAAAGCGAAATTAAAGTATTTAAATTATTGTCAATTATCAATACAGACAAACCAACACCAATTATAGTCATATTCGATAGTAGTCGATAGTTCTTTGTGGTTCATATTCCTTAGATCCCCACAACACATGCTTTGTGGTGATAGCCAACATGGCCGCTGTGTTAAATCGCACATTAAAAATTTATTAAAAGAAATTTATTACAAAGAATGTATTACGTACAATGTTGCTGGACTTTCTAGACATAAAAATAAATAAAAGATGCTATCTAACTTTATACTGGGATTCCGAGAAGGTATAGTGCAATTGTCCGAGAACACTATTTACAGTGGGACTTTCTTAGTTACAATAAATTGTGAACATTACATGTAGTACATTCTCTGCTTTCTTCTTATTAATGACGAAGAAACTTAAAGTAAAGATTCCTATAAAATTTACAACATGACCCAACATTTCATCATACTATAATAATATTATAAATGAGAATGTTTAGATGGTGTATCTCAAGAACGGCTTTACGAATCTCGATTAACTACGGCAGGGATGTAGAACATAGTCTGGAAGAACACATATGCTACTACTTAAGCTTTTCTTTAATTTCGCGCAGACGGAGTCGCGGGCTACAGCTAGTAATTATAATAAGTTAAGTATTTAATTATTATTTTTTATGAAAAATATTAGCAGATTTTTTGGAAATTTACTAATATTTCTTTTACCATTCCAACTAAGCTCTAGGCTTGTGCTAGGATATGGTTTACGACAATAGTCGAATGGCAGGATTCGAACCCCCGACCTCGTGATCGGAAATCCGTATCCTTAACCATTAGGCTATTGACGCTTTAATTTATTTTTTTAGTCCTTAATTTATTTTATTATTATAGAAAAGTTAAGGCTTTAGGGCTCTTACATATACTTAAAATCATCATTTAACGACCACTAAGTAACTTGTAAGTTTTTTTGTTAAAAAAGCTAAGTTTAAAATGTATACTTTAATTCATGATAAAGTACGATATTCTATTAAAGAGGAAGTGAGGTTATATTTTATCGCCCTATCGCCTGGGTCCACGCTCGCCGATGATCCCACTAACATATCGTCCCCTATTTCTCCTACGAGACATTGTCATTACCAAAGGCTGGCCTCGCGGGAGTTATCTTAAACATGATTTGTAACACCTATACAATTCATTTAAAATAAAAAAAAACAATATTCAACTCGAAAAGAGATATAATTGGACTTGGTGCGAAAAATGATTAACAAAAGCACACCACTCTTTAATATTACCCTTACTTTGGAATGAGTTGACTTTATATATTGTTAAAATTCGAAACAGTATTTAAAATAAGAAAGACTAAAGTAAATATATACCTCCTATGAGTTTACTTATTATTTTTATATGTATGTACAAAGTGTTATTTGAAATAAATCGCTATTAATACCAAAAGATCAAGTCCTATTTTTTTTTATTTTAATACAAGGACAGGATATTGTAACAATTTTCTTGCTTTTAAAATAAATACACTTACCGTAATACAAATGTTAAAGTTTACAAGCAGGATTGCGAACAACGCGGCAATATCTTAAGAGCTAGCCTGCAACTTTATACAACACAGTAAGAATAACCAGAGCTGCTAAGAAAAGTAACTTAAATTCTTTTAATGCTCTTCTTTAAGTGGAATTTTCACAAGTTATTTTAATTAAGTAACAAAAAAGTCAATAAGTTATGTAAAGTAAGTAACCATGTAATTCCACAGTCAAACATTTGTATTAAAATACGGGGAATGACAATATGTTTTAAACAAGAATTGATAGAGCGTCGGTGGCTCAGGGGTCAAGCACTTGACTTGCAAACTGCAGGTCCTGGGTTCGAATCCCGCCATGTACCAATGTGTTATACAATTTCCGATTTACATATGTACATTTATCGGACGTTCTTACAGTGAAGGAAGACATCGTGATGCCATCTGCACATATCTGGGAAGACGTACAAAGATATGTGTGAAGTCAACCAACCCGCACTTGGCTATCGTGGTTGACTATGGCCTAGTTACCCGTAACTTAGGGCAGGCTCCACGCCCCTCGGTGGCGACGTATAGTGAGCTGATGATGATGAAGAATTCTAAGTATGAAAAATCTACCTTTACAGTGAAATTAGGTTTCAGCTATAACGCACTCGACATCATTATTAATCCGTGTATATTTCTGTGATGATACCGGCTGTAAAAATGTTGCATTAACAATAAGTTGAGCAAAATATAAAAAATCATATGAGGAAAAAAACAATTCAAAGGGATAGTATTGGTCGGGAAAAATTAAATGACTGTTACGTATCACAGTGAATCCAATACTTTGGTAAATGACCGGATCAAAAAGGAAATGGGCCCTGACGATAGGGCTATAAATCACCCCGCTTGAGCCGCACATTTGTTCATTGCCGAATCAATAGCATGCATTCTTTATAAATGTTCGATGATAACAAATCTCTTATTTGGTCTATATTTAAATATAACTACTAATAAATGTTAGCAATTTTGATAATCACATGGTGTGGCTTTAATTTACTTAAAAACTAGCTGTCGCCCGCGACACCATCTGCGCGGAATTAAAAATGAACTTAATTAGTAGCCTTTGTGTTCGTCCAGACTATATTCTACATGCATGCCAAATTTTATCGTGATCTATTCCGCCATTCTGGAGATACCTTCATCCATCCATCCATCCATCCATCCATCCATCTGAACATTCACATTTATAATATTAGATTTAAAGTACAAAGTTTGTGTCATCAAAATCATGAGTTGATTACAAGCAATGGTACATACTGTTATCATTGCCAGTCTTGAGGCATTCATTTGTATGAAAACTTGAATTGTTTCCAATTGTACTTGGCTGGTTTGGCAACCAAATAAGCGGATTAATCTCACGCTCGCCAGCACGTGATTTGCAAAGCCCATGAATGTATCTTCTATTCAAAAGACTAGATCACTCTGATTGCGTTTTCGATCTGCAATATTAGCATTTGATGAGCACACTGTGCTTTGATGGCAAAACAACGAGGCGAAAGCCTAATTCGTAACAAGGCTATAGCTACGTATATTTCACCCGATCTCGTACGATCTATTTTAAACATGTTTTGGTTATCACAATACTGTAAGGAAAAATCATGGTCCTGCATAAATTGTCTCTTTTAAGATTTTTTTACTTAAAATGTCGGAGATCTATTTATAAAAGTAATGATAAATAAAAATGGCTGACATAAACTGTACAGATATGATAAAAATCTTATTTTATAATGTCTGACACAAATAATACGGTAAATGATCGCATTAAAAAAAGAATGAGTTGTGATGATTGACCACTAAATCACAAATCGAATTTAACAGTGGTAAAGCTCGCTTTAACATCTTCGACAAAATTTGCCGGGCTCGCCCGGTGAAATACCACGACCACACAGAAGACAGGCGAAAAGTGGAAGCAATTCCGCATTTCGTCTGATGAGTGCGCGTCCCGGAGGCCTAATTTAGTCCTCTTTTCCTTACCACCCTTTTTCTTATAAGGAAACGATGGGAAATGAAAGTGGACTTCCCGGAGGAGAGGATGCATGGAAAGGGAAGATATTTTCTTTCTTTGCATCCTCTCCTCCGTCGATTAAAGGTAGGCAACACGTATGCAATTGCGTATGTCTATGGGCAACGGTCACTTCTCTATTTCAGCGACTTCAGGTGGCCGCTCGCTTGTTTGCCACCTTATGATATAAAAAAAATCAATAGGATATTTTTATTAAGTTTTATAAAACTAATAATGGTTCTTCTGAAATAAGTAAATCTAAATTGAATTATACTAAAAAGCAATTATACAAAATCAGTGATGTAAATACAACACCATATTTTAACCTTTTTCAAGAAAAATATTAAAGTTTTTCCTTCAATAACTTTTCAACAATAGCCAGGATCTTTATTGCAACCTATATGAGAGGCAGGAACTATTCCGCGTATCATATTTATACATGAATGGTTGTAATCTTCTGTTATAGTATGAAAAGAAACGTTTCAATACTGAAAATAGCTACCTTGTATGCAACTTCTATTGTTAAAATTTTTTTAATCATCCTGTAAACAATACGCACCTCCTTTTTGAAGAAAGGTACATTGAACTTTGAAAATCATCATCAGCTCACTATACGTCCTCACCGAGGAGCTTAGAGCTAACCACGCTGGCCCAGTGCGGGTTGGTTGACTTCACACATATCTTTGAATTTCTTCGCAGATATGTGCAGGTTGCAGCACGATGTTTTCCTTCACCGTAAGAACGTCGGATAAATATACGTATGTAAATCGGAAATAGAAAAACACATTGGTACATGGCGGGATTCGAACTCAGGACCTGCAGATTACAAGTCAAGTGCTTGACCCCTCAGCCACCGGCGCTCTTACTACGAACTTTGAAAATATTAGCCCTAAAATAATAAAAAGAGGAAGATAATAAGTAAAATTGAACAGTACTTTCCAAAAAAAAATTTTGAAAGTATTTATGAAACTTATTATATCATAAACGAATATATTCTAACTACGTGACAATGACGTAAATGGGGAGCTTATTAAATTTTGTTCGAAGCATAATTACTGTTTGTTGAATATTAAAACGATATGAAAGGACATCGCGGCGTTAGACGCTCCAAATTTCCTCTTAAATAATTTGAATTTTTATAAGGAAATTACTTAAGATAGTACACAAATATTTAACACAATAAATTATGAAATTTAAAAAGAAGTTGTTTAAAATTTTAAAAAAAAATTGTCTGATTTTATTGCATAGAAGTAAAATAATACTGTTATTTAAAAACAGCTATCCTGGATAGTGGAAAATCATAGCATAAAGGAGGCGTTCCTGGTAGGTCCGTAATACGTACAAAACAGCTTTATATGTTTGCCTTAACGGATTATTCTTTTAATATATGAAAGGAGAGCAACAGAATACGAACTCTTTAGCAAATTCATGTATCATTTTTTTTTTAAATAAAACCTTCGGAAATATTTGTTGAAGCACTACAGCATAATATCGTCCACACATTTCTATTAATTAAAGGAGATGACATGGCAACGATCTGTTTAATTATGCGAGAACTTGATATATTGGGATAGTTTAGGAATACGTATTATTGTCGTTATAGCCTATAGTTAGCTTAGCTTACGCTGTGTTAACATTGCATTGTAATTAAAATAGTGAAGATATAAATAGCTACTAACACCATAGTAGGAAAAAAAAGGTACAGAAAGACCCAAGAAAGTATACTTTGAGAGAGCATATATCGCTTCGTGCTAAAAAAATATTCGTCTCAATTTTAATTTTTGCAAAATTAATATGTACATCTCTATCGACTGCCACATCTGGGGGCCTAGTACGAACATTCGTGGGAAAGTTTTTGCGGACAAAAATTGTGCAGCACTACCGTTTGTATAATATAATTTCGACGCAAATGTTAGGCCCTCTAAGTTACTCGTTTCTTTGGAATAAATATATTCTATTACAGTGTCGTCAGGCAAGGTCATATTTTATAACACTATCTCCGTCCCCCAGACTCGCCCATAATCCCAGTAACATATCAGCATCTATTTTGCCACGACGTATTTATTACCAATGAGGTTATCCAGCAAAAATGTGAGCTTCGTAAACAAAGTATGTAGATGTTGTCTTGTAGAAAAATATATAGTATTTATTTAAAATACTAGCTGTCGCCCGCGACTCCGTCCGCGCCTATTTGTTTTTCGAGACTATGTTCTACAACTATGCCAAATTCAGCGAGATCCATACGGCTTTCTCGTGATACCTTCAAACAAACATTCATCCATACATCCATCCAAACATTCACAGTAGGTCCATAAATTTAACAAATATGAATGTTGTTAAATTTATGGACCTACTGGACTGGTGTGATCGACTTATGCCTAGTCATTCGAATTTAGTTTAGGCTACCAGCCCTTCGGGACGTATTTGAGTTAGTAACGGTTTATTTACATACTTAGAATAAAATAAGAAGTTGTAAACTTGTTCTAGACAATAATTTTATATTACTTTTCTTTCCAGTACATTCTCATTGTTCATTTTTGGTTAAAAGGGTGGAAGCTCCAAGTTAGTAGAGTAATGTTTCGTGATAATGCCACCTAAGAATAAGTGGCCGCAGAGAACACTGCAATAATAGCGTGTAGTGCTGGAAGACGTCTGACGTCATCCGGGTTGTATAACACAAGATATATTTAAACATTAACTTTTATCAACTTTGAAATATTGGAGGTGTACTTAGAAGAGTTTTATAACAATGTAAAAGTGGAGTGTTATGAATAGTGGTTAATTACGATTGAAGTTTACTTCTATGGTTTGAGAATGTTGGAAATGTTTGTTGTTTTCAGGTTCTTGTTATTCTGGCATGGACGAAATGTTGTTTCATGGATGGTGGTTAGAAAATTTTGCAATATAATATTTTATGCAGGGATTATAAGGGAGAAGTAAACACATTTAGCAGACTATATGTTTTTCACATTTTTTTTACATATAAAACAGTTGTGAAAATATAAATAAATATAGAATTTAAAGTATGCGTAATCTTGGTTTCATCAAACGCCAAAAAGCATTTTTGTGTGAGTATTGGCTGGGGACGTCCAAGAGAGTTCGAAATTTCGAAAAAACATACATAAAAAAAAACCCGTAAAGTAAATACAAAGAGAAAATATAAAACGTTTAAAAACAAGCGTGTTTTTGACTCCTGTAAATATGTTAACCTAGTTCTAACATTCACAAAGAATGAAATCTCGTATGAATGAGTTTTCACCGACCGTGTACATTTTTTTTTCGCCATTTGAAACATAAAGTGCCAATTTCTACATGAACAACTCCAACTGAAATTTTATGGGAAAACAAACAATTGTTGGAGCCCCGTTCTGTAAAAGCACAATTGTAAAAAAACATTCGGCACGTAAAAGAACTAAGTTATCGCACTGTTTACGGTTCAATTGATTCATAGACTTGTTTTTTGAATACCCTTCGTGTTTTATTCATTTATTCCTTTTCCTATCCAAGGTCTTTAACGTAAACATGTTTTATGTAGTACTAATTGTTAAACATATTTAGGAGGAATTTGTTGCTTAGAATAGTTGGAGTGATCATAAAACGATTTATTTTATTGTTAGAAAATAAATATAACAAAAAAACTATAAACAAATCAGTTAATGTTGTTTTACTGCCATCTATTACAATATTTTGGCACCACTTTATTTTGAAAATGAAAAATACAGCACCATCTATCGGCCTGCATACAAAATATCCTCACAAAAAGTTAAAACGAATGTACTCAATATTTAAGTATTGCCGGTAGATGGCGTGGAAGATCAAAGTCAGTATGTTTCATTGTTTTGAAAGCTTTTAGTGCCAATTTTTATCGAGAGATGGCACTTATCCGTATTCACCATTTAGTTCTATTAAAATTATTTTTTCTTATCATATTCAAAATAAAACAAGTAATACGTTTTAGAATACAATCACGTAAAATTTCTTTTTAAACTTATATTTTTTTTTGTAGAAAATATTACATTATGATCGTGATTCTTATTTCTATCTGTTTGATCGACTTTATGGTACCACCTGGACATTATTACAAATCATTGCAATAAATTCTTGTCATAGACAATATCCCTCTACATGGCGGTAACAAGGTAACGTAATTTTTATTAACTCATTATGCATACATATATTGATGTACTCTTTTACCTTCGTGTATATAAAATTGGTCGAAAGCAGAATATATCAGCCGTATCTCTGATAGACTCAACTTTGCCTGTCATGCGATCCGTGTCAAGTTTAAATGAAGCAATTGATCAAGTGCCCGCAAAGCAATTAATCGATTGCGTTTCGCACACGTAATTCAAACCCAATCACGCGGCCGGCTATACATACCAATTGAAAGCTGAAATATCGTTGAATTTTTACTATCATTCTTTGAACTTATTTTAGTTTGTTACATACATGTTATATATCTACGTATTTGTATATAAATATAAAAGTATAGAATATAAATTACATTACATAATACTAGAAAGAGAATATAAACGAATCTCCTCACTTCGCTTTCTTTAAGATAAATAGCCGGTTTCAAGTTAAATATGTAGCGAGACGCTATCGAGAAGTTTTCGCTTAAGTATCACATCGTCTTAAGTAAAGCTAGTTCCTGTGCGGTCTAACATTCAACATTCCAAACGATCACTACCATTAGCTTTTAAAAGTTTTAATTTCAGCGATTCATTAAAAGAAATAATACTCCACACGCTACCTAACTAATATAATAAATGCGAATGTTTGGAGAGATGGATAGATGGATGGATGGATCTCACTGTAATTTGGCATAGGCAGACTCTGGAACGTATAACATACGTAGGCTAGTAATGAAGTTTTTTATTACCGCGCGGACGGAGTCGCGGGTGACAACTATCTTAAATTAATAAGAATTCGACTGTATGTTTTTTACTTTAATATTAAAATAATAGAAAATTTGTTTATTATTCATTATGTTACCTCCAGATTAAGATTTAAGAGAAACAGTGGCGTTGAACGTGTTATATACAAACTATTTTTTTGGTTTTATTTGTCAATTTCCTCTCTTGTTTATTTTTAGTCTTTGCTTAGAATTGGTTCAGGTGTTGAGTTCCTATACAATGTTGATGTATACAACCACTTAAGTTTACAAGAAAAATATTACCTTTCCGTTTTTCGTGCAACGTAAGAAAATGCCACTGTAAGCTGCCTGTAATATACTTCTGAATTTATATTTTAAATATATAATATTTTTATATACACAGCAGAAAAAAGATAGGAAACCGATAAGGATTGAAAAACTTTGTCCAGAAATATTGTACCATAACACATCGTCAGGAGTCGAGTTTACCAAAATTGATAATATTAAAAGTACACACGTTTTAAAATATTGTTTATTGAGAGTTAAAAATAATAAAAATAACATCAGTAATTTTATGTTCATTGTAAAAAAAAATATAAGTTAGTAGTAAGGCGCTACGGTTTCCGTAACTCCAAGTCTAGCGCGTTTTTTACGTGAAAAATATTTATATACTTTTTTAAAAAGAAGTAATAAAATATAATATAACAAGGTCACATGTTCTTGTAAAAATATGTTACACTTCGTTTTATGATGTCGAGATCGGAACGCACACTTAATTTGTGGCTAAATTGGCGTACGGTACAGGCGCAATTCAGTTTGCAACAGCTTGTTACGTCAAGTGAAGTTATGTTGTTCTCCAGGGCAACAATTTAGAGCCGCAAAACATTTTCAATTTTAACTTTTTTGCACCTTACTTTATATTTATTTCTAAAGCATTTTAGTATTCCTTTTAACATTTTAACCTCAATGTTGCCCCAATATCTAGTCTTAATAACAAGAAAGTATGTGGAACGTTATCGACATAATTTGGATGAGCATGTGTACTTTACGCACGAGACGGAGGCGCTATGTAAGACTAATACAAATTTTGTCGAAGAATCTACGAAAACTTTCTCGCAATGTTCGAAATAGACCCCCTGGTTGCTGTTTATGTCCGCCCCTTTCGTGTCAGTCCTCCTTTAGTACGCAACATAACATCATCGACAACATATCGTTACGTAAAAAATGGTAATAACTTAAATATTTATACATGTGAAAATTCTCAACGTGTTCTAAATTTTATTGGAAATAATTGCATTTTATAGAAAAATATAGAATTGCTACTAAAAAATAAATAAATACGTTATATATTTTAATAAATGTATATTAATCTATGACATATATATGACATCACGGAAACTGATTACTTTCAATCGGAACTCTTAATTAAAATTGTTGCGATCAATTCCAAATCCTTTAACAACTTCCGATTAAACGTTTCGTTCTCCGCTTTCTCATTAAGGTGTTTTATTTATTTTTCATTTGAGAGAGTTTGATTAGAATTACATTGTATAACGATTTAAAGAGTTTTATGTTTTGAATTTTATTCATTGAAAGTTGCAATAGTTTAGTTTGTCTTTATCTTTTAAACACTTTAACTAACATAATCAAATAAACCTTAGTTTGAAAATTAGTTATCATCATCAGCTCACTATACGTCCCCACTGAGTGGCTAGGAGCCTACTCTAAGACAGGGATGACTAGGTCATAGTCCACCTCGCTAGCTCAGTTCGGGTTGATTGACTTTACACATATCTTTAAATTTCTTCGCAGATATGTGCAGCTTGCATCACGATGTGTTCTTTACCGTAAGAACGTCGAATAAATGTACATATGTAAATCGAAAATCGAAAAATCGTGATTCGAACCCGACGCTCTCATATTTAAATAAAATTTCATAAAAATAGTAATATTTCATCAAAATATTTTTGTAATTGAGCTTATAAAAATATTACATTCGTTAAAAATTGTCACAAAAATATACTCATATCGAGTTATATCGTAAATTATTGTTATCCCTTTCATACTCCTTTACAAGACAGAGATAGCGATATGATTTACACACAGATTCAGTTGTAAACTCACACAAACAGTACTTGTATTGTTCGAATAATTGATACTGGCAACTATTGAATCTCTGCGGTGTAGCTTTTTATTATTGGTTAAAGTTAGTTTGCTACCAATTTATTTTGGGAAGTTTATTTAACTGTGTTGTATATTTACGTTTTTATTATTACGCTTTGTCTCTTTTTTGCTTTTCATATCTGGACGGATTTGTTAAAATTGCGTATTATTTTTGGGGCATAGAGAATCAGATCCAATGTTATTTTTAAAAATATCTGTTTTATTGACACAAACATTTTTTTAGATTTGATATTGTAGTTGCAATATGGTACTGGTTCTCATTTAAAACCTTTTTTTATTTATTAAAAGGTGGCAAACGAGGAACCGTCTCCTGAATTCGCCGAAATAGTGAAACGACTGCATAGACATCCGGAATTGCAGATTTGTTGCCTAATAATCGACCGAGGAGGACATGCACAAAAATACCTTATCTTTTTTTTATTAAAATATTAGTAGATTTTTTTTGTAAATTTACTAATATTTCTTTAACCATTCCAACTAAGCTCTAGACTTGTGCTAGGATATGGTTTACCACAATAGTCGAATGGCGGGATTCGAACCCCCGACCTCGTGGTCGGAAATCCGTACCCTTAACCATTAGGCTATTGATGCTTAATTCCTCATTTTAGTCCACTTTCCCTTCGCATCTTTTCTTTATAAGAAAAAGATGGGAAGGCAAAGTGGACTAAAATGAGGACTACACCGTAAAGTATATATATTGAAGTATTGTATTCACATAACGTTCTTACTACAGATAAACAAAGTCAGCAACACTTTGTAACTCACGCATCACTACACATCATAAAAATTTGATACGTGATATGATATTCAACTGCTTGGGAATTGTGATTTTTACGACTCCTTAAAACAAGAAGGTATGGTATGAATAATTCATATTGTTATTATATTTGAAAGTTGAATCTACTCGCTACCTTAGATTAACATTTAAAGTAAAAAAGGATTAGGTTTCTAAAAGATAAAATTTACTAAAATCTTACTTCTTACTAATATTATAAATGCGATAGTTTAGATGGATGAATGTTCGTTTGAAGGTATCTTCGGAACGACTGAACTACTATTATTATTTTTTATTATAATTCGGCGCGAACGGAGTCGCAGGCGACAGCTATTTCAATAAATATTCTGTAATTTTTTGATTCACGAATCAAAAGTCGTGTCTAAAAGTCCTCTGCAACTAATAGCCATGGATTTTAGACCAAAAGTTTTTCTGAATGTAACTCATTTAATAACATTTGTAGGAAGTTAGTTAAAATCAACATATAATTAGTAATTATGTTTTTAATTAATTAAATTCATTGAAAACCGACGACCATTTAGTTCTTTTAGAATATGTTTAAGGTCAAATTTAAGGGTATGTGTTTAATATTTGATAACATTGTATAATCGCTGCGTCGACAATCTAAACGACCGTCCCAATTAACTAATGTTTTTGGACGTTTAGCTGTTTATACAGTTAAATTACTTGAGCTGCGTTAACACTGACTTTGATTATTATTATATGCTATATATATATTATAATGCGAATATTTAGATGGATGGATGGATGTTTGAAAATATCTCCAGAACAGCTGAACGGATCCCGATCAAATTGACATCGATATAGAATTATAGTTTTTTTTTATTCCGCGGTGGCGAAATCGCGAGCGACAGCTGCGAGTAGCTTAACCATATTATCTGCATACGATTTTAATTATTATACAACCTACTACAGTAGTTGAAAACTTTGGGTTTGATTAAATAATGATTCCATTAGTAAAATAATATTGTTGTAAAAGTTTAAATTCAATGTTACCTTTCTGCGAACACGTACGTAATTTTTTCATTTTAAGCCGCAAATTGGCCGCTAGTGTATTTTTCCTAGCGGTTCCGAAACGTAAGTGAACGTTTATTCAATTTCCGATACATTATCAACAGTTTTCAAGCTTTATTTATTCATAAAAAGTTTTTTTATGGGTTTAAAAGTATATAGTTGTTACAGTATAGATTTGGACTAAGAGTGTATATAATCCATTTATGTGAAAGTCGACGTTGCTTTATAAAAGTTGAATAAATGAGGAGGCTAAAACAAGCACCATCACCATATCGCCATCTCAAAGGCCGGCAACGCATCTGCGGTTCCTCTGGTATTGA
Organism: Papilio xuthus; assembly: GCF_000836235.2. Taxonomy (NCBI): domain Eukaryota; kingdom Metazoa; phylum Arthropoda; class Insecta; order Lepidoptera; family Papilionidae; genus Papilio; species Papilio xuthus. The sequence goes on along the minus strand of NW_013532534.1, from coordinate 5,625,700 downwards.
TGATGTCCATGGGCGTCGTTGAACACCTCGGTGATTTCGCTGCTCGTTTGCCCCCTTCTGTTATAAAAAAAACAGCTTTCGAGTATTACAAAATTATTGTTTTTTTTAAAAATAACTTGAAAAAATTTACGGATCCTTTTTATGTGAAAACATTTTTTATAATATTAATTTAGAAAGATAACAAAAAAGTAATTTTCAATCGCATAAATGCCATCTTTTTTAATTACATTTAATGGTAATTTTTTGCAACCGCAGGGATCGTGCTGATGTTAACGTAATTTATATTTAATGCAAATCAACTCATTACATTAACGAGTTAAAAACAAAATTATAGCTTTAATTTAAATATATTTATTAGAAATATATTTAACAGTGGTAGAGCCTGCTTTAAGATCATCGCACCAATTGGCCCGGCTCGCCCGGTGAAACACTACGACCACACAGAACACAGGCGTGAAATGGAAGCAATTCCGCGTTTCCTCTAATGAGTGTGCGTCCCGGAGGCCTAATTTAGTCCTCTGTCCATTCCCACCATTTTTCTTATAAGGAAGGATGAGAAGTGGAAGGTGACTTTCCGGATGAGAGGATGCTCCTACGATTAAAGGTAGGCAACGCATATGCAATTCTGTGTGTCTATGGGCAACGATAACTTCGCTATTTCAGCGATTTTAGGTGGCAGCTCGCTCGTTTGCCACCTAATTGATATAAAAAAAATTCCAAATTTTTTGACTGAAAGCAGACTTCTTTCTCCAAAGAAATTTTAGACATGTGAGGAGTGAAATTTGAAATATCCTTCTCTCAGTGCTCGCCAACGTACGAATATAAAAATGTCTGCAAAATTTTCTTTAACAGAGTTTCTTTGACCAATAGTTTCGGTGGTACGTCAACCAGTGTCTTAGTTTTTTCTTATGTATTCTAGAATATTTAAAATAAAGAAAACAGCTACATTTTTCGATCAATTCAGAATATTATGAATAAAAATTTTATGACATGAGGATACGACAAAGTTGTATCGGCGTGATATAAAATGATTTATGCATGGAACCCGCCAACTTCACGCCGTAAATGTTATATTCTTGTAAGAATTTCATTATCATGTAACGTTTATAAAAACAACAGGAAAAAATAATACAGGACATTTTAAAAAATAAATTCTCTACAATATACTGGCATAGAAATACAAAATTAGTTATGTCTGCGTAACAAACTCCTACACATAACATTAGCTCACTATATGTCACTCTGACTAAGGGTAGGCCATAGACCAGGCTGACTAAGTGCGGGTTGGTTGACTTCATACATATCTCTGAATTTCTTCGCAGATATGTACAGGTTGTATCACGATGTTTTCCTTCACCGTAAGAACGTCGGATAAATGTATATATGTGAATAGGAAATCGAAAAACACATTAGTACATGGTAGGATTCGAACCCAGGGCCTGAAAATTACAAAACTAGTGTTGAAACTTCTGAGCCACCGACGCTCTACTCTTATTATATCATTTATATTGTGAAAACAAGTTCTCTAGATTTTCAGAATCGGTCATATTTCTAATTCAATTCAGTCTTCTATTTTTATTTCATTTCATTCATTATATATATATGAAATAGTCGACATAAATAAGCAACAACCCGTATAATTTGAAAAGTTTAAGTCGATATGTCCGCTAGAGATTTGTTTTACCCATGGGACCGCAATCAACTGTTTTTGTAACTTTTTTATCGATATCCGAAGTCCGGTAAAAGATAAACTGAGACCGAACGTATGTTACAAATCAATAAGTCAGTACCGTCCGGTCCAATACAATGGCTTTTGTTTGTTTCCGTGTCGTATAAATACTGCTTCTTGCATTTTTGTTGACATTATATATGAAAATACATTGCAGTAAAATTAGCAACGCATTATTCAATTATGCTATGTTTACTTTATTGGTTAACGAATTGTCGCCAGCAACTCCGTCCGCACTATTAAAATAAAACTTAATTAGTAGTCTATATGTTATTCCAGGCTGTGTTCTACATTTACGCCAAATTTCAGCAAGATCCATACAGCCGTTATGGAGATACTTTCAAACAATTCTATCCACCTATCCATCCACCTACACATTCACATTTATAATATTAGTAAGTGTTCAATTAATTCACATAAATTATTTATTGTTTTTATTTCTTTTACATTATTTTTTTTGTATTGGCAACATTTAAATTAGTATAAAATTTTTCCTATGCTGGCAACAATTGTTTATTGGACGTTCGTGGGACATAAGTGTTTGCTACCATAACGCACGCTATTGTTCTTATATTTACTATCTAAGTAACTATTCAATAAATAGTTAATAACCAACGACCACTTGTTTAATTATACAGTAAGATATACTTGTATTCGGACAGTGTTTTTCATAGTTGTATTAGCCAGTTGTAAAAGCCAGAGTATTGTAAAATGATAGCATCAATTGTAAATATTATTATCCTAGGCGAAGTTTGGTTGGAATCTAAAATACATAATAGTATGCGAGTTAATAACACAAACTATAAAAGCTCGGGTCTACCGTATGTTTGTTACATATCTATAGGAATAGTCACTTTTTACGACAACCCTTCTTCAACTTTGGGGCAACGATTCAAACTTTCACTACAAACAAGTCTCGGAAATTTTACGAAAACCATTGAAAACCCAGAAAACTAATAACAATAAAGTTTTGTGTTTATATTGGAATTTTATTACTATTGTAAGCTATCTTACTTTGCCTCAGATGTCTAATTTATTTTTATTACAACTAATTACATTAAAATTAATTATTTCACTCTTTTCTAATTTAATTAATAAAAAAAAAGCTTTAAAAGCCTAATGGTTAAGGATACGGATTTCCGATCACGTGATCGAGAGTTCGAATCCCGCCATTCTTCAATGTCGTAAACCATATCTTAGTACAAGCTACAAGCTTAGTTGGAATGGGACAAGAAATCTGTTAATATTTTTATTTAAAAATTTATCATGTAATTATTTTGTACACTTTTTTACGTAATTTTGTTTTCAATATCAATCAATTGGAAATAATAAATATCATTAAAATTTTTAAATCAAATTACTTTACTTGCCTACATGTTACCTGCAACAGAACATTACCACTAGAGTTAATTTTAATTAAGCTTAACGCGAAATAACTCGTTACATCCAATCTACTTATTGAATTCCCAGTGAAGTCTTGGAATCAAGCTAAGTGTAAAGAAATAAATTAAACGACATGAAATAAATTTCTACATAATTTTTAACCATAGTTGTGAAGAAATTATTCACTTGGTCTAGTAGTACATGTACGTACTACTCTTCCATACAACTGTATCAGCCATGTGTACGCGAAATTCGAAAATCAAAAAACACATTGGTAAATGGTGGGGATCGAACCTAGATATTTAGATATCGATCCGACCTGATCCTACTTAACAATTGCGTCACCGACACTCTAGATAAGAATATTATACAATTAATTTCGTCCATGTAAAACCACAGAGTTTTTATATACTACAAATTAAATTGTTTCATCTCCGTAATATTCTTTAGTTTTGTAATAAATTAAATTATCAAACTTCTGTACAAAGGTATTAGAAAAGTTGAGTAATTTCAGAATAAGCTGCTAAAGATATTATCTTGTTAAAATTCCGAATTGGCGTATCAAAAATCGCTTCTTAAATATTTCATGTTAAACTTTTCTCAAAGTTGGCACAGAATTAAGTAAGACGATTGGTTTGTAATGTACTTACTCAGGCTTGATGGAATTAATGACTTTCTAAACTTTACTGTTAAATAAAATTGACTTTGAAACAAACACATCGACTCCATAACCTTACTTCTCACTAATATTATAAATGCGAATGTTTAGATGGATGGATGTTTGTTTAAAGATATAATTTAACAGTGGTAGAGCCTTCTTTAACATCTTCGGACCAATCGGCCCGGCTCGCCCGGTGAAATACCACGACCACACAGAAGGTAGGCGTGAAGTGGAAGGAATTCCGCGTTTCGTCTGATGAGTGTGCGTCCCGGAGGCCTAATTTAGTCCTCTTTCCCTTCCCACCCTTTTTCCCATAAGGAAAGGATGGGAAGTGGAAGTGGACTTTCCGGATGAGAGGATGCATGGGAAAGGAAGATAAATGCTTTCTGTGCATCCTCTCCTCCGTCGATTAAAGGTAGGTAACGCATATGCAATTGCGTATGTCTATGGGCAACGGTCACTTCGCTATTTTAGCGACTTCAGGTGGCCGCTCGATCGTTTGCCACCTTATGATATAAAAAAAATATATATCCAAATCGGCTAAATAGATCTCGATGAATTTTGGCATACGTATATATCATAGACTGGAAGAACACAAAGGTTACTAATCAAGTTTTTTTTTTAATTCCGCATAGACGGAGTCTCGGGCAACAACTAGTATATTTATATTATCGAATGTCATGTCTTAGTTAAATAAAAATTTAACTAATTTAATTTAATCTAATTAATGTATTTATAATTCTTAGAAATATAAAAACAGTTTTCTTGGTTGCGGTAAAACAACAACGTATTTATGCTCATGGCTAAGCAAAACAATAACACTTTCAAGAAACTTGCTTTTCATAGTTAGAATAAAACACGGAGGTTTAGTAAATTCTCAAGGTACCTTATTATTATTAAAATGTTTTAATTATGAAACATCTTGAAGAAATATGAACGTTTTATCAAAGTAGAATTATGTGTTTCTTATGAAGTTTTATTTCTTTTCATATATAACATTGAATCATACAAATGTTTGACAAAAAAGGTGCGTCTGTGTTTTTTTTCGTCAAAAATGAATTTATAAAACTAGGTACAAATATAGTGGATTGATTTTTAATAATAAATCTAATTCTGAAACATGAAAGTTTTATTCTTACTAATATTATAAATGCGATTGTTTCGATGGATAGATAGACGGATGTTTTTTTTTAAGGTGTGTCCAGAACGCTTTCATGGATTTCGCTGAAAATCGGCATAGGTGTAAAACATAGTCTGGAAGAATACATAGGTTACTAATTAAGATTTTTTAATCCCCGCGGACAGAAACGCGGGACACAGCTAGATAAAAAATAAATGCATAACACTCCTTTACACAATTATATCGGGATCTTGGCTTCTGTACTAGGGCTTAGCCCTGTGTTTCAGTCGGCAATCCTTTCCCCATAATACATATACAGATAACATTAGGGTACAGACTAGAGACTCAGTTAATTAGCAAATGTACCAACATCTTACGTTGAATTTAAATGTATTCTGTGATGCAGAAACATTGCTAACCAACGTTGTATAAACTAGGTATAAGGAAATGTTAACTTGTAATTAACTGCAGCTTTATTTGCGTGTAGAAATTTATAGCTAATTAAATAATAGTAGTACTAATTAATAGTTAGCTTAATTTAAATAGGATATTTATTTCATATATCACTAGTTGTCGCCCTGGACTCGGTCCGCGAGGAATTTAAAAAAAATACATAGTGTATGCCTAATTTTATCGAGATCCATTTAGCTGTTTTGGAGATACCTTCATACAAACATCCATTTATCCAAACATTCTTATTAGTAAGAAGTAAGATTAATAAAATGTAATAATATGAATTGGTTTGTTTCATCAAAGATAAATTTGAATGAGAAATTTATTGCATTCTGATATTCACTTCGCGGCTTTAAGGCTAGACTTAAGTATGATTTTATACGATATCAACTGATATCAAGCTTAAATATTATAATAAACTGATTCACAACTTCGACAAGTGAAATTTCAATATCTTTTTAATTTCAAATGAAATGTATACTAAAAAATAACGACTCTATTAATTTTTTTCTCGAAATCTCATCTATTGTTATATCTGTGAGCGACATCTGTCGCTTCACTTTGATGTCGGGGAAAGAATATGAGATTATTGTTACCAAAATCAGGCAGTATAATTTTATAGCCACACAAAAGGCTTTCTTGCTTTGAGAATGTAATAATATTTCGTTTTATAATCATAAGAACAATTGTAGGGACTTGTTGATATTGCTTTTTATAAATCTAAGATACTGGATGAATAGAATTTCTAATTAATTAATACATGTTCACATGTTCTTCTATACTAAGTTCTATACTATGCCAAATTTAAGTGAGATGCCTTCAACCGTTCTGGAGATACCTTCGAACCAACATACATACATCATAGTAATATTGCTAGCTGCCGCCCGTAACTCCGTACGCCCAGAATTAAAAAAAAATAAAATAGCCTATGTGTTGTTTCAGACTCTTCTCTATATCTATGACAAATTTCAGCAAGTTACATGCAGCCGTTCCGTAGATACCTTCAAACAAATATCCATCCATACATCTTAACATTCGCATTTGTAAGATAAGAGAAATAAAATAATAATAATAAAGCCAATTATTTCCACACATATACATATGTACATGGTAGAAATAAAATGTACAATGTAACATTTTTTTTTAAACTATCCGTAGGAACCCCAGTTCGGGTAAAGGCCTCCTCCAAAGATGCCCAATTCTCTCTATCTTGAGCCACGTGTGCCCAGGTAGTGCCGGCTACTTTCTCTATTTCATCTTCCCATCGTGTAATCGGTCTTGCAATTCCTCTTCTTCCTTGTGGTCCCTTCCATAAAGTTGTTCTAACAGTCCATCTCCATTATAAAAATATACTGCTAATTAAACCAATTTAGAATGATTAGAAGAAAGTGAAGTATTACTTAGTCTATGGCTAAATATAAATTCGTTATTTCTTGTTCATTTCTTTACATTTGTTATATTGATAAGATAAATGATACGGGTAAAGTTGAAATATTTATAAAACACAATTTTTGGAATATTGCCAATGTTGTATCGTAAATTTAGTCTTCGGTGAGCAGTATCGTTGCGCTCGACGAAAATTTACGATGCGGCCGATAGAAGATAATTGTATTCAAGCCGCATATGTAAACTGTTTAATAGCCACTTACTGCAGCATTCTGAGACCAGAATCCCCGTTTAAAACATATTATTATCTCTATTTTGTCAAAAATAATGAAAGGGATGACGATTATATTCAGAGCTCTTGGTCTCAGAAACTAGATGTTATGTTGATACTAGATGTTTCTAACTTCTGCGTATATCTTTAAACCATGAAAATCCTGGGATATACAATAGTATTCATTATTCGTTCCTACACAACAACTTATAATCCCAGAATATTCGTCGCCCTAACCGTGATATTACACTACCTAAATACTGCTATCAAAACATATTATTAGAAATATTTTCAAAACGTAAGAAGAAGAACAGTGGTAGAGCCCGCTTTAACATCTTCGCACGAATTGGCCCGGCTTGACACACAGAAGACAGGCGTAAAGTGGAAGCAATTCCTCGTTTCGTCTGATGAGTGTGCGTCCCGGAGGTCTAATTTAGTCCTCTTTCCCTTCCCACCCTTTTCTTTCTTAATAAGGAAAAGATGGGAAGTGGAAGTAGACTTTCTGGATGAGAGGGTGCATGGGAAGGGAAAATATTTTCTTTCTGTGCATCCTCTCCTCCGTCGATTAAAGGTAGGCAATGCATATGCAATTGCGTATGTCTATGGGCAACGGTCACTTCGCTATTTCAGCGATTACAGGCGGCCGCTCGCTCGTTTGCCACCTTGTGATATAAAAAATAGGATGAATGTACAATGTATTGTCTTTGAAAATTCTTAGCAAAAGTAATAAGTTAACGTTAGTAATAAAAAGAAACGAAAACGACTGACTGGGGTACTAATGGATGATAGCGCCATCTATTGGTTGAATTTTGAAAGGAAGATATTTAAATTTTTATGTAAATTAATTAAATCTTTCTTATATATTGAATATGATGAAAACATAAAAAAATGAATTAGTAATGTAAAAAAGTTATGTATTTTTTGAGTAGGTATATAATTTAGCCTATGACAATTCGCGGAAGAAGACGAATCGAACACCACCTAGCTCGTAAAATTTCGGTTCGGTCGCTTATGCTCTAGGCCGGGACAATGATATTTACATATACAAACGCATATAAAATCAAACTTACCCGAGAAAAACATTACAAAAGCTTTTACGTATAGTATTCTAAAGAAAATGCGTACTTATTGCGTTTTTATTTAAAACTTTCTGTCGTCAAATTGAACCTACGAGTAAAAAAAAATACGTTTAGAACTTTTTATTTATATATTTATTATTCGAATTGTAGATTTCTGTTGAAGACAGTCTACAATTCTTGAATACTCAGTATAGATTAATTTGTAAATGCAATTTCCTGCTTAAGCCGTAATTCACAGCTTTAAATTAACTGAGTGGTTCCGCAGTTGTGTTCAACAATTAAATTTACCCGCGAGTGCTGCGAATATTGTGTAATCATTCCTTCGTACAGATGTTGCTTCTAAAGCGGTATTACATTTTAGTTTTAATTTAAAGAAACTTAAAAGATTATTTAATAGAATTCCGTCACTTTCACTTCTAGTCTCTATTTTATGTTATTGCAGTGGCATTCTACTTTACTAGGAACTTATAATTTCACAGTTACATATGCTATTGTAGTAAATGTAATTGATTAACTCGTTTATCATAATCATTTGTTTGATTTATTATTCCTTGAAATTAAAAAAAAAACTTTCTTGATATTATGCCGTATAGTATGCCAGTACAATAGGACAGTAGCGATAACCATCATCGCTGGCATAACATTAGCACTAACTGGAGCCAGTAAGCCAAAACATTCCCGGTCAGAGCTGCTGTCCTGGTGTACTGGCATAATGTAAACCAGACATTCCACTGCAATTTTATAATTATCCATTGTTTAATTTCAATGCCATATTCAAATACTGACTTTACCTAAATTGTAATTGCTTACAACCATAGATGATACTAGACTGCTTACAACGTATCAACGCAAACAATAGTACATATTCAATGTACTAATAGATTGGTACTCAAGTAAATTAATCTACATTTATATGTTTAATGCTGTTTGTTAGTTGAATGACTAATAATGATTTGACTTTCCAAGTATTTGTTCTGTACAAAATTCGAATTCAATAATTTAAAAGTAACCGAATGGAATATAAAGTTGAGTTTTCAATCGGAATGTTTAGCACATGCATAATATTTTATATTGAATTCCTTATCTTTACCTATTATTAAAAGACACAGAATTAAATTACAAAAACCTTTAGTGAGTAAAATTAGAAAGCAACGTGTGCGAAGCCGTGGGCAACCGCTAATTAAAATAAATGTACGAATGTAATTCAGTAAGTCAAAATGACAGACCTGTAATTCACTGCTCTGTGTTTAATTCGACTCAAATCCCGAGGTCGCTGTATCTGGTGTGGCGTAACGCTTCAGAGGGACCAATCGGAGCGTATATACACTAGACCTCTACCTTACATTTGCTTGCAGTACGACGTTATTTCGCATTCGAAATTCGTTTCATCGTAGTACGATATAGGTAGATTTTTTGTAAGGGTTTTTCTACAAATATTTTGTTAATCAAAATTGAGCATTACTTTTGTAAGTTATTTACTTAGTTTGCGACAGAAAATATTAAACTTTAGATTTAATATTATCGTTTAATAGTTATGGTTTCAGTAAATAAACCAATTAGAGTAGGAATATAGTTTTAGGCATTATTATTAACAATCCTTTAGCGTGTATGGCGCGTTTTCGTTACCAAGTCAAGTGTAAAATTGATTAGTGAGGGGACATAAACGTTGATATTTTAATAAGGCTAGTGCTGCGCCGATACACCGGCAAAGTGTCGGATTTTCTTCCTAACATTAATTAGAACAGAGCGCGGTAATGATAATGAATCTTGTATATTAATGTAAACAATTTTTTCTTGGAATTATTTCTTAAATTTGTGCCTAAAGAGAAACGAGAGTCTAATTTTGCTTAATATTGTTTAACTCCAGAAAATATGTTATAATAACAAAGATGTCCTGTTTATTGAACATTACAGACGATAAATATCAATTTTTTACCTTACTTTTAATACGAGCAGTTAATTAACATTACAGAAGCAATATCGTTAAAATAAGGTGGCAAGCGAAATAGTTTTCCTATGATTTATGCTTTAATTTAGGAAAACAGTGCCAAAGTTTTGCTCTATTTCGTAATCCGGATATGTGAAACTATGACAGTTCGAAGAGTAATGGCACGAATGTTTGAAATACTATTACATTTGATAATATCTTAATGTATGTACTTACATATAAATATAAACTTTGCACACCTCCCAGTAATTATGATAAGATATAATCTTAAGACATTAACTAATTACTAATGAATTTATAGACAGACCAAGATCAAGAAGCGAGCGTGTAACGACAAAAGTAAACATACATTTTTCACGTGTAAATTTGAAACTAAAATATATACAGGATGTCCCAAAAGGTTACGTACATAGGAAGGGGGATGATAGGGGTGGTCACAAGGGTCATCAGAAAAATAAAATAAAAATTTCTCTCTGAGTATTAAGAAAAATAAATGGCATTTTTTAAAAACTTACAAATTTTACACCTTCTGGGGCAATTCCCATCATCCCCCTACCTATGTACGTAACCTTTTGGTACACCCTGTATATATAAAAATATGGAATAAATAGTATTTATATTAATGTAAATATTAAGATTTACTTATATGAAAAAAAATATCATAAGTGGTGCATTTAGAATAGTACGAGAACAATATGTGAAGGAAGGTTCCCTTCCCTAACAACCAAAAGCACTTTAGCAAAACGTATACTGAGTACACTGACAGACTGTTTGTAGATTAACGTAGCTTTATACGTCCGGAAAATGCCACAGATATATCTGTACGCAAAATCTCTCAAATCTCCCACTGAACTCTGCTGCAGATTCCCATAATTTGGAGTAGTTTTTGTCAAGTCCTATTCCAGTTAAAGGAAAGGATGAAATGGACGTTTTTAAAGTATTTTTTGGTTATTGTTGTTATCGATGTCTAAGGGTTGAGGTTACTTAGAACAAGATAACGCGGATTTTCAAATGACTCAAATTTTCAATATGCTTTGCTTTCATGATGGATTCATGAATTAATCAGATTAAAAACACCCACAGAAATTAGTTGTACAATTACTTGAAACCCACAAGATAATAGTTTAGATTCTTATAAGTATTATTTAAGTATTTAGGAAACTGATAAAATGCTTATACAAATGGGAGTATAATGATATGAAAACATCTTTATTTCATGCGTAAATAATATGGGAAACCTAATGATGCGTGTGTTCAACTTTTTGATGTTACGTCTTACGGAGAATCTTTTTTGAATTCTCACATTCTTTTGTTTGCAGTCAAGAAGAGATTATTTTATTAAATCACGTTGTAACATTTTAAGAGACGAATTACCTTTAGATATAGAAATGTGGATTACATTTGATTCTATTTTGATTGAAATTTTACTATAATATTTCACTACTAAATGGTTACTTTAACACTCTTTTAGTGACCATTCCTCCCACAAATTCATTACTAACGCATCTTAGTATACTTGCAAATAATACTTACCAAAGGTTTTACAAAATGATAAATCATTCATTCATCATCAGCTCACTATATGTCCCCACCGAGGGGCTCGGAGCCTACCCTAAGTTAAGGGTGATTAGGCCATAGTCAACCACGCTGGCCAAGTGCGGCTTGGTTGACTTCACACATATCTTTGAATTTCTTCTCAGATATGTGCCGGTTGCATCACGATGTTTTCCTTCACCGTAAGAACGTCGGATAAATGTACATATGTAAATCAGAAATCGAAAAACACATTGGTACATGGCGGGATTCGAACCCAGAACCTGCAGATTGCAAGTCAAGTGAGCCACCGACGCTCGTGAATGTAATTGATATGTAAATAGTTAAGCAAAAATACAACTTTATCGACTGTATAACATAGATTTCATTTCCTTTTCAAACCATTTCAAAGATTACAGGAAATAACTTGTCTTTTGTGTATTTCATGCCAAATGTTTTGGATACCTCAGATTTGTCCATCCAATTCCATCAGCATTATAAAATAAGTAACACAAATCTATTTTTAGGAAATTAGAATAAATAGGAAAAAATGTTCATCTAGTTAAACGTATGGTTGTTTGAAATAAATGTGATCTTATGTTTAAAATCCAAATAATGATTAATTTGCCTTAAAAGGCTAAGGCTTTAGGAACAAAAACTAATTATTGTTACTACAGTAAAATATTACACTTAAAAAACTTTTAAACTAAAAACAAACCTAATAATGAAAGTTAAATACATTTACATATTTGAGATTGGTACGTCATATAAGTAACAATTTCTCGGTAAGTAAATATGAAGATGAAAGCTTTCGACCTCGTTTCTAAAGCTCGATACATGTGTGTTTGACCTCCATCAGAATTGTTTAGTTCTTTCTCTTTGATATATTGAAGAACAAAGTAATACAGTTTTTCGGGGAACAATTTTCAGTTGTCAAACAAAAAGTACATTAAATCTGAAACACTCGGGATATTTTAGTCCGCAGCATCAAACATTTTGCCGTAACGAATGTATAATAACATATTAATACAGTTGGAATGTCTGTATTTAATATTAAAAGATAAAATATAACGAAGAACCAATTTTTTTTAATCTCCGGAATGGCTGGGGCGATTTTGACGAGACTTTGGCGGAAAGGTAGCTAATGAACGGGGAACTATAATAGGCTAATTTTTTCTGCGCTGAAAAAGTTGTGGGCGACTGCTAGTGTAAAATAAATTATAATATTTTCTGAAATGGAACTATTTCGACTTTAAGTGTATCTTTAGAAGCATTGGAATAGATAATATCCTTTTCATTGTATATAAAAGAAAATACTCTGTCAGATGCCAAAGAAAACGACAGACGAAGTGCTATTTTCAATTTGAAAAGGAAACTCAATGTTTCCGAGCATAAATTGCACCGTGAAGAGTAATATTAAAAACTTTGCTTGCAAAAAGTTCTCGCACCGTGAAAAGCTTAATCCAACTCTCTTTTACTTTTATAAGAATGCTAAAATTGATATTCATATTGCCAATAATTTTGCTTAACTCTTCGACTCTTGTTTCACTTTAGGATTAAACATAAGTTATTTTGACTAAATTACCAAGACGCTTTAGGCAAAGAAGGTTTGTATACTTGAACTAGTTTTCAAAATTAATTTATTTAAACCAGAGTGGTTAAAACAGAAATGTATGTACCCGATACATATCTATAATCGACTTGAAATTAAAAGCAAGACTCTTACTAAGGTATTGTTGTGTTTCGTTTTATGAATCGTCAATAAATTATAGACTAGGCAATCAATCCATTCATATTGATAAAATTAGAACGTCTGTATGTAATATCAAGAAAAATTATAAATTGCTTTGTACACAAGATGAATTTGCGTTGTTGATAACGAAAAACCAAAATTTTAAATTTTGCTCTGTCCGGCCGTTTGTCTGTCTGTCTATATGTCTATATATCTGTCCGCAAAGCCGCGTTTGTTGCGAGTAATCTCCGGAACGGCTGGACCGATTTTGTCGAAGCTTTAACGGGAAGGTAGCTGATGTTAACGAGCATAGTATACGCTATTTTTTAAATTTTGCGCTGCCCAAGTCGCGCACGAACGCTAGTCTAAAATAAAAACCTTCGGGGATAGAATATTTGAAATCCAATAACGTCGCAAAGTATTCAAATATTCTGTTTGTAAGCAGAACTAATATTACGTACTTTAATCCATTACGTCATCAAAGACATGTATTTATTTTGATAAGCTATATTTGCAATGAAGGTACAGATTTTTTATATATTACCCAAATGAAACTTACCAACATTGAGGGTTGTAGTAAGTAAAAACTACTTAGTGCTAAGAAGTTAATATTTACCAAACGATGGCATGCGTATATTATAAAGTAACCAGAACATTTTTTATATAATACGGTGATAAACGAGATGTGAGATTGTTAATGATATCCACAGCACCAGAACTGAGGAGAATGGACTAAACCAGTCTTTGGTTTACTATAATCTCATACGACATAATATACATAGTATATAATAATACAAGTATTATATACAAGTATGTTGTAGACTAAAGCATATTTGTATGCTTGTTTATATGTCTTTAGTAGGTAAATATTGACATTAAATTTCTACATACAAGTTATATAATCTCATGCAGAATTTAACCAAGTTCTCAGCTTAATTCGTGCTAACGGAACAAGTTTGCTTATATCCCATGTTTATACCGTGTTAGCGTTTACTGAATGTTCCTTTTGAAAGTTCGAACGGTTTCCATATCCATAAAATAAATAATTTAATTTGAATATCTTCATTTATAGATTTTTCTAAAAGAAAAATATTGGTTTGAATAATAGGTTTTGATTCCAAGATGGTTAAGTATTAATTACTTTACTTTTCTGTTAACAAAACAGCAAGAATGGTACAAAATATAATTTTGTATATTTAATAATAATTCCTAGCTAGATCGATTTATCGCCCCCGAAACTCCTATATACTAAATTTTATGAAAATCGTTGGAGCCGATTCCGAGATTCCAATTATATATATACAAGAATTGCTCATTTAAAAATATAAGAAATGGGATATATCAAGTAAAATTGAGAAAATTAAATAAAATAATATTTAAACAGAATGTCATACAATTTGCTGAACTGAAGCGGTCATGTGTATCTATTCTCACGCTCGCTCGCAGACAATGAGCCGATTCAATTTGCAACATTTAATATGTATGTACTTTTAAAAAGTTTAACGTTTACCTTTAATTAATTCTAAAAAAAATATACATCTATGTTTTGATGAAACAAATCTTTAGTCCACGTATTTCTGTAATAATAACTGCTTTTATTAAATCTATGCTTGTTGTTGAAACAAAATGTTTTCTACGTTTGTAGTTACTTATGACTCTGAATATAGTAGTTACATATTAATATTAGTATAATAAGAAACTGCGCCAAGTATAAGTCAGCAGTAGCTTTGTCAACATTAGTCGGCGTTAGTTGTCAAGCTAAATCAGTCTGTTAGCAAATCAATCAAACCCTTACAAAGGATGCAGTATAAAAGTATTTTTTTTTATAAGAGAAGGGGGCAAACGAGCGTCTGGAACACCGATGTGAACAACGACACCCATGGACATCTGCAACACCAGAGGAACTGCAGATGCGTTGCCGGCTTTTAAGGAAATAGTATGCTCGCTTCTTGAAGGTCCCTAAGTCGTATTGATTTGGAAATACCGCCGAGGACAGACCGTTCCGCAACGCGACTGTGCGAGGCAAGAAATTGCGCGAGAATTGCACCGTTGTGGAACGCCAGCCATCCAGGTGGTGTGGATGGAACCTGGCGTGTCTGTCGTGTCGTCCGATTACGGAACTCGGCGGCAGGAATCGTTCCAAACAGTTCTTCGGCATTACATTACGGAATTTGGATTACATTGACAATTTCAATGCGAAAAATTATATTCTTTTTAGATTTTAACATGATTTTATTCTGAAATTGTTATTTCGCATCTATTTGACATTGGTTCTAGGCGACAGCAATACAATAGTAATTTGGAAATACAAATGCTAAGCATATAAGGTGACCGAGGAACCAAACTATCGATGAGCGGTCCGTCCCATTTGTTATATAGCATGTATTACGAAAGTCACACACTTAACCTCATTAAAAAAACGTGGGATCATTTCATATTTGTTGAAAATGCTAAAACTAGCTACTGTCTTTTGTTAAATGTTTATCTGTAATATCAAGACTACATAACATATAGAGCGTCGGTGGCTTAGAGGTCAAGCACTTGACTTTCAATATGCAGGTCCTGGGTTCGAATCCCGCCATGTACCAATGTATTTTTCGATTTTCCGACGTTCTTACGGTGAAGGAAAACATCGTGATGAAGCCTGCACATATCTGAGAAGAAATTCAAAGATATGTGTGAAGTCAACCAACCCTTACTTAGCCAGCGTGGTTGACTATGGCCTAATCACCCTTAACTTAGGGTAGGCTCCGAGCCCCTCGATGGGGACGTATAGTGAGCTGATGATAAATATCAAGACTATAAAATTCTGAGCTTTCAACTTCCATGTAGCGCTGTACTTAATTTTAAATACCAAAACACGCATTAGAGCGGGTGCCAAAAACATTGACCACGAGTAAAAGCAACAAAGTTTAATGGAGTATTCATGTTATGCAAATTGCGATGTAATTAAGGACATGGAATAAAAATCAAAACTTTTTTTATTAGTAACAAAAAAATCAATACATCATATTACGTAAAAACATTTAGCATAATTGATATTACGCTGTATTATTTCTAGCTTTTTGCCTTTTTTATTTCATAAGGTGGCAAAGGAGCGAGCGGCCACCTGAAATCGCTGAAATAGCGAAGTGACTGTTGCCCATAGACATACGCAATTGCATATGCGTTGCCTACCTTTAATCGACGGAGGAGAGGATGCACAGAAAGAAAATATTTCCTCTTTCCATGCATCCTCTCATCCGGAAAGTCCACTTCTACTTCCCAACCCTTCCTCGTAAGAAAACGGGTGGGAAGGGAAAGAGGACTAAATTAGACCTCCGGGACGCACACTCAGACAAAACGCGAAATTGTTTCCACTTCACGCCTGTCTTCTGTATAGCCTTAACTTATTTAACTAAACTGTTAGGTCGTTAGACGCGAAGCGAGTAATTTAGCTTTTAATACATTTTTTCTCCAATCTCCTGAAAGAATACGTAAAGTAAGCTCTTAGAAGAGCAAAGATAAACTACGACATGATATTGTGAAGCTGCAGTTCGTTTGATAATGCGAATGTCCGTGAACATCGATGATCAACCTCGATGTTCCCGCCCTTGTTCCTTCTCTTGTAATAAAAATGGATTTTTAGCATTTTATAGCCGTACTTTAATTTAGTTTATTTAGTTAAGTATTTGAGTTAATGTTAATAACAGACAAGTTTTTGTGAATTTGAATTATCATAGCGGCATTAAAATTAAGGACCGAAATTCCAGTCCCGGACAACGACATTGCCAAAAGCAAAAAGTAATTATACTATTAATTTCGTAGCTGAGTCGAATACTTGAACTGTAAGGGAAGCGTTTATTGTCTATGTTTTAATTTTACTTTCAACATCATTATTCACAGAAAAGTAGACTAAATTGAATGACGAAAATATTTGACTTTATGCAAACGTAGCTTATAATTTGCATACACTGATATAACCCCTTCTAGGAATTTCTATTAGAGTTTTCTACGTCCATATTTTACCATTAGATTTAAAACTTCATCAGTAATTGATCTCACTGGCAAGAAAATATTACTTTTGCTCTTAATTTCCATTTGCTATGGGCCATTTAAATGTTGGTCCATCGTTAGTTTATAATGCCTGGTGCGATCTAAAAATGATGTTTTAATCGTCTAACGGTAACATAAAGAAGCTGGCTACACTAAGATGGCTCTAAACTTGATAACTTTCGTCCTCGAAAAGTTACGGGACCGCTGCTGACTTTGGCGACAATTTTCTTCGTTATGTCTTTCACTTTTGAAGGCGACCAAATGTATTTTGCTAAAACATAAAAAAAAATGTTTATTACTCTCAAAGAAACCTTTTGAACGCCAAGAAACATATTTCCCAACGGAATAATACCGAATGCTTTGAAATATTGCAGTACTTTAATATGTGACAAAATTGTAGAGTCACCTTTTTGAGTATAAATATTAATTTAGAAATAACGACTCCCTTTGGTAGCATAGCATTGTAGGTAATATGAGTCGCTGTAGTGTAAAATATATGAATATGTCTACCAACAAAATACTAGTTAAAAGGCATACTATCATCTCACTCACTATGTTTGAACAAGAAAGAGAAACAATGTTTTTAATAGTTAGTTTCCGTTATTGTAATACGTACCTTAGTAGCTGAAGTCCGATTTATTTCATATTTCACACAATAATGGTTTTCAAACCGAAGCGAAAATAATAATCTATCTAGAATATAAATATTCCATTTTAAAATTGTCGCCGAGTTAATAAGTAATATAAAAATGGAGATAAAAAGTCGGGAAGGACTAAGTTACAGAAAAAGCCATTAGGGAAATGTCGACGGCGGTAAAGCAATTTTACTGTCGTTTTAATAATTTGGCCAACGTCAAAAGCTTTCAATAAAACATTACTTATTATTCATGTTACATTACAAATGATGACAGGAAAAGAAAAATTTCTAGTTAAACATGACAACATTATGAGATTGTTGTAAACCATCAGTTTCCACTGCCGACACAACAAAACAAAGACATATTGTTATCTTTGTTTTTTCAATGAGAATAACAGAAACAACAACACTTTATGCGTTGGTAGTAAAAACTAAATATAAATTATAAAAGCAATCATATATTCCAGTCTAATTATAAAAAAAATAATCTGTACTTACCGACTACAACATGTTGAAACATGCAACTGCGTTATTCGAGTCATATTAATGCTTAAAATGTGATCTTTTTACTGCCAAGGTAAAAATCTCCCGAAGCGGAAAACGATGGGAATTTCAAAAGCTTACGTTTGTTACACGAAAATCTAGTGTGAGTTTTCAATCTGGTTTAGTGTGAAAGAAGTGGGCTTACACTCTCTTGAAATTTTAACATTTTTGGAAACGCTTTCCGAGATTGATTACATAAATTATTCTTCATATAATATGTCAGTTACTTTTATATGTAACTGAAAGTTATATTAAATTAAATAAGAAGATAGCACACTAATTGATCCTAAAAATAATTACTAAGGGACCAAATTTTTTTAAAATAAATAAATTGTTTTATATCAAATTCTTAATTTTAACTTTAGTGTTTTAATTTTTTTATAATCAATTACATTATTGTATAAATTTATTAATTTTATGTTAAAATAGAGGTTGACATTTTTGTGGGCGAAGTAATAAAGTAGGAAAGTTGAGAAGACGCTTCGGGACTTCATTTCAATATCTTACCACGTTTTGTTTGCTATTTTTTTTTAATTTTTGGCAAATATCTACAAAAATTATAAATTAATAATATTATCTTCGTTTGTTTATTTTAGGTTTTAAGTGCAAAAAAAATCCAAGATAATTGAAAAGATTGAGAAGATGTCATCTTAATTACTAATTACTTTTCATTACTAACATTATAAATGAGAATATTTAGATGGATGGATAGATGGATGTTTGTTTGAAAGTCTCAAGAATAGTTGAACTGATCTCGATTAAATTTGGCATATATTTAGAACATAGTCTGTAGTCATACGTAGGCTACTAATAAAGTTTTTTTATTTAATAACGGAGTGCCGGTTGACAGTTATATATAATTTAATCTATTAAGAATAAATAATACAGTTTTAAGATAATTAAAGTACTTATATATCGTATATTAATTTATTTTTATAACTAACATTAATTCAAAAACACATAAAAATATGAAGTAAGAGAAAATGTCGTTCATCACATAAAGTACAGATATCATAATTAACTTGTTTATATAAATTTATTACCATCTTGATGGCCATAAAAAGTTATTTTAACTAACTTAAGTAACGTATGTGAATTAATGGGAAAACTTAAGTCACATATTAGTAAGTTTCTGTTAATTAAGTTAACTTTAACTTTGTTTATGGCTTATGTTATCAAAGATGTGTAAAGGTTCCGATAAAAAAATGTTTTGATATGTTTAAGTTAAACTAAAAATTATTTGAATGAACCAATTGTTTTTTAAATCAATAAGAGTAGTTAAAAATTTTGAAATGTTAAATTAATTAAAATTTATTACAATCTGTTAGTAACTAAAGTTTTAAATATATTAATATGAAAGATCAGAACATATCGGAATGTATTTTCGTTGGAAAACTTTAAATTGGACTGTTGCACGAGCCCGCTTTACACTAACTAACCGCAACTTTCATAAGTTAAGGCATTGAATGATATTTTACCTAAAGGGAAACTTTTAATTTTCGTATTACTTTACATATTATTCTATTTATTAGTTTTGTATTGCATAAAACATAGAATAGTAATATTTTTCGACTTCCACTTAATTGAGTTTGTATTAGCGTATTAATTTTAAATTTATATAATATATAACAAAGTGGTTATTGTTTATCTTATATATAAAATTCTCGTGTCACAATTTTCGTTCCCATACTCCTCCGAAAAAGCTTGACCGATTCTCATAACATTTTGTGAACATATTGAGTATAGGTCTGAGAATCGGCCAACATCTTTTTTAAATCCCGCGCAGACGGAGTCGCGGGCGACAGCTAGTATTACTATGTAATAATTCAGATTATGTTCTACATCTGTTTAAAATTGCACGAAGATCCGTTAGACTCTTTTGGAAAAACTTTCTAACAAGCATCCATTCATCCTAATGAGATGATGCATGGGAAAAATTTTCTTTCTGTGCATCCTTTCAACCGTCGATTAAAGGCAGGCAACGTAAATGCAATTGCGTATGTTTATGGGCAACGGTCACTTCACTATTTTAGAGATTTTAGGTAGCCGCTCGCTTTTTTGCCACTTTATTATATAAAAAATCAACATTTTCGCATTTATATGTAGTATTAATAAGAAGTAAGATAAACATTAAAGACTGCTGTCTTGTATATAAAGTATCCAATTATATAAGTAATTTATAAATGAAATGACAATATTTTACATCGACGTTATGTCAACATATTTTACGCATGTTAACTCGATTTCGTTAATGAGCTTTTCGAAAAATTTAATATAATATTTTATACGTTAAAATAAATCAATATTTATAAATATTTACCAACATACAGATTAATGTCATATAATTTGTCAACTGGAAGTTAATTAACAAGGTCCGTGGAGATAAAATCTAAGGCATCGACCTCGTCCCCGACACATCAACTAGGGTTGACGCGGAGTAATCCGCTTAGCGGCGGACACTGTACTTATTTATGTCACTTTTGTAATATTTACACGGCTTATCTCGATGGGAATAGAAACTTTTTAGTACAGAAATAATTAGAAATTTAGATATCAGAAAATTTTATATAAATATAGGAAAAATATATTAAATGACTACAAACCACTTCGGCTATCACTGAAAACCCTATACAGAATTAAAAAAAATAAAGCTTAATCTAAAGTTGGTAATAGAAAAGTTGGTGCAAAGATGGTGGTAAGCTACTATTACTTTGCACGACTAAGCAAAGTCATCACAGCAAATTACAATGTAACGTTGTCGAAGGAATTTCCCAAATGCAGTTGCATCACATTACATGTGTAGGGCTAAAATATTTTGGTGGAGTTGGAATTTTGGAGTAATTACTTCGCCTTACTCGTAGCTCACTGGTCTGGTATTCAGCGATGCTTCGCTCTTCGGCTACCAACACTGTTGGACTGTATAACACCAAATGCGAAGCGTAAAAAAACAATTGCTGACTTAATAAAATCTTGCATAATGGCAATGGTAAAAATGGCATTCATTGTAAAACTTTTTTTTTATTTTTTTTTAAAGAAAATACCTAAAAAATGTGAAAACTTTACTTCAAAAATATTACGTTTTTTCTTAATATAACAAGGTATCAAATGTTGTTATTTAAATATATATAGCTTTTATATTAGAAAATATTTTTATTTTACTGTAAATCTACAAAGTCTTCAAAGTTCTTATTTCCACAAATACTTCCAAACCAGTAGATTAAATTTCTGCTAAAAATATCTACGAAGTTATTTGATTATTATTTTATTTTCAAGAAAAAGTTTTTGATCAAATTTTCTTACTCGATAATTGAGAGATTTTTGTATTTTTTTTTAGATTTTTCGTGTCATAACTATGTTTTAATTTGATAAGCTTTTGGCTACAAATTTTTCTTTTATAATAACAGGGGACGGATCAAAATTATGCTTTATTCTATTTCTTAATTAAAAAAAGCTAGTTCATTGAACAGTAAGATCGATCTTCTCGAATCTATTGAATCTAATCGGAAAATCAGATACAGTAATCTAGAGGAAATATCAGACCTCCCTTATTATCTTTTCGAGGAATCAAATCGTGACTTCTTTCCCTATTTTACATGACTTTTAGTTTATTTTATTATAAATCGGCGTTAAAATTCGGCATTGCCAGCTCTTGGTGACGATTCAAAATCACTCTTATTGTGTTGGTCCAGCGCCTCAAAATGCTACAAACAACATGCAGCTGAATGAACAGATATATGGAAGTGCATTTATTATATTTGAACGATATTTTAACGATCGGCAAAAAGCACATTGTTTGCACTGCAATAGCATTTTGGAAACATTTCATTTAAAACAACAACCAAAATGCACTAAGTTAACACACAAAACATTAATTTAAGATGAAAAACATCAGTTCAAAATCAACTGTGACTTTGGTATTCAATAGAGCTCTTGCAAAAAGTTTTAAGGCAGCACCTCACGAAAAAAAGAGATATGCATCAGCAATTAACACCCCAGTCTGTCGCATAATACTTCCCTTTAAAAACATTTTCATGTTTCGATCAAACTTTTCGTTTTAAAATTCACTTTTGAAAGCGTCTTAGGATTAGTCTTCGATGTTTAGCACTTATTTTATAAAAATCAAAATAACTGTATTTTATGTTATAAAATTTACTTTTAAATAAGCAATGATTTATTTATCGTAGGTTTCAGAGTATTATTAAAGACATTCATTCAATTAGCATACCTTGGATTAAAATTTCGGGTGCTGCTTGACGTAAATCTGTTTTTAGTTAGTATGTCACCACCTCAAAGGCCGGCAACGCATCTGCGGTTCCTCTGGTATTGCTGATGTCCATGGGCGTCGTTAAACACCTCGGTGTTCCCGCTGCTCGTTTGCCCCTTCTGTTATAAAAAAAAATGTTCTTAGTGATATCTTGAGATAGGAACCTATTTGTTAGAAGACCTAATTGTACAGGGCAACATTATCTTAATTTAATGCTTATTGAGTTCAAAAGTAAATACAGTCTGAAACAAAAAGGAATGAATGGAGTACTTTAAATTAAAAATATTTCTTTAACAATGAGTATCCATTCTATTTTGTTCCTTTGAGAAATATTTATAAAACAAATTTTAATGAATGCTAAGAGATTTCAATAGGTTTATTTTTTGTCGTCTCTGATTGTGATTTATCTTTTAAATAATTCGAGTTAACAGTTTGAACGGTTCACTTAATAATTATATAAATTATGGCTTTGATTGAATAAACAAATCTGTGATAATATTTAAACGAGATTGGTGTACGCATATCACTCCCCCTGGAACCTTAAATCGGTCAAAACCCTTACCAAACATAATTATAACTGTTAAACAGGTTACAAATCAACCTTTTTTAATTAAAAAAAACTCTAACTTATATATAACACCAAATCTTTTCAGTTAATTGTCTAAGACTATTTTAAAAAGTGTACAATAAAAGCTCTGTTTTAAAAAACTTTATCGATACTCATAGTACTAAAAATGTAATTGCTTTCTTTATACCGTATAGTATTACATATTTGACAGAGGCCATCTCGTATGATGGATGTCGAGGGACATGACCCAGTGATAAACGATAGGGTTAATCAATGTCACAAAGATGAATTGATCGAACTATATCAAGTTCAGAATAGAGTACATATATCTTAAGAAACATTTACTAACGACAATTGACTACCATAGCAACAATTTTTTTTATTTTAATATATAGCAACAGAGCAATTGGCCAGGTGGATTGGCCGAAATAGCGAAGTGACTGCTATAGATATGCAAATAAACATACGCAATTGGAGATGCGTATCCTATATTTAATCTATGGAGCAGGCACGCACGGAACGGGAATATTTTCCCCTTCCTAACCTACCCTTACGAGAAGGCGGTGGAAAGGAAAAGAAAACTAAAATTAGGCCTCCGGCATGCACAGTCATCGGGTGAAACGCGAAATTGCTTTCATTTCACGCCTGTCTTTTGTCTTTCATAAGACTTTTTTTTACATTTAGACACAAAAATCCTTTGTGAATTAAATGCACCAATTGCAATTATTATATATTTCGCCAGTATAATTTTGTCAAAAACAACGCTATCAAAACTAAAAGTAACTAGATTTTAACAAGTAAATGATGTCGGTACACCTTTACCTTTTCTAAATGAAGGCAGAAGATAGCCGCGTGTATTGCTCCATTTCCTAAACGCAATTTCCCTCGGGTCACGATATTCTATTTACAACAAAGATTTTGCAAGGACCTCGATATTATAATATTTAAATGAAATTCGTGTCCTTTGAAATATAATATTGGGGATTCCTTAGATAAATATTCTATGTACCTAGTTAATTTTTGACTCTAATCAGAGTGATGAAATAATCGATATAATGCTAAACCAATAATAAAGTGATATTATTTTTTATATTTAACCCCTTGGGTACATTTGATATCTGAGACACATCACGTGTCTAAGACTTCAAACCAAAAATTAAACTTAAAATTTTTTAGAAATAATACATTCTTACATAAAATGTAAATGTAATGTAAAAAAAAACCTTTACATTCTCCTCCAAGCAACCAAAAAAATTTTCCGTTCCACATGCAAATATTTTCTCAAATAAATCCGTACCCAAGGGATTAATTACTTACAATTTGTAAAAATATGTTTTATGTTAAACAAAATAATGTGTTAATTTTAATTACCACATATTCAGTTATGATTCAAGGAATAATTTCCTAGTCTTAAAATCAATTTCATCGAGCTAACAGATACGTTGAGCTTCAGGGAATTCGAACATATAGATATTATCCTTGTATACGTTGAAAGTAATCCAAAGTGTATTAATATAAACTTTGATTTACTTTCAAAAGTAAAGTCAATATTTTATGTTGAAATATGCATGAATTTAATTACGATAAAGATTAACATAATATTTACTTATTATAGCAACATATTAGAACAGTTTCCAATTATCCAATTTCATTCCACAACAGTGCGAGTCTCGCGCAATTTCTTGCCTTGCACAGTCGCGTTGTGGAACGGTCTTACCTCGGCGGTATTTCCAAACCAATACGACTTAGCGACCTTCAAAAAGCGAGCATACCATTTCCTTAAAGGCCGGCAAAGCAACTGAAGTTCCTCTGGTGTTGCAGATGTTCATAGGTGTCGTTGATCACCTCGGTGTTCCCGCCGCTCGTTTGCCCCCTTCTCTTATAAAAAAATGCTGTTCTCAGATCTTTCTTTCGTTGGGAATATCCAGCTCAAAAGAAGAAATAAAAAAAATAAGTTGTTAGCTATTAATCTTACATTATAATGTCTAGATCGATTACATCCCACTGGCAAAAAGCGTTTCAAGATCACTTCAATCTCACTCGATCATTCCTACGCTTTACTTAAGCTTACTTAGGTAATGAAACTATATTTTTAGTACACTGAATAGTTTTTTGCTAAACCTCATTAATACGTGTAATTTTGTCTCCTAATTTATTTACACTAGGGACTGAAACCTCTAGCACTCCCAATTATAATATTGCATATTTCAATCGAACCTTTTAGCAGCTTGGATTGCAGCGCTCAGAATCTCTTTTGTTACCAACCGGAAATATTTTTATTTTATTATATAGCTAACAAATATTGAAAATAATCAACATAAAGAATGGCGGATGGCGCAGTAAATTGGCTGCACAAAGATCGTTACTTACACTCCGCCCGCTGTACAGGTTTATAGTTGCTTCATAAAAATAATCGATGACACGAAACAAAGACCACGAGCTGATTGAATTTCATTTTCGCGTTTAAATTTTTGTTATGTTTTTAAATTTCAAAATATTTTTTTTGTTTTATATTTTAAACCTGCCAGTATTTTGAATATGACGCTTTCATACTATAGCTATATTTATTAATGAAACCAAATCAGTATAAAAATTGAATGACAAGTACGAAGACCGCGGTCAATATTGGAACTACAATAATTCGCATAGAGTTGTGCGAATTTTCAGCTCTACGCGGCTTAGCTTTACCCCTTAATTTCGCGTATATTAACCTAATGTTCTTTCTCAATTTAAATTGTTTTATTTTCTGCGAATTTCATTTCTCGCCACAAGTTAATTAAACTAAGTACAAGTAAACTATAAAAAGTCATAAATTCTGTTATATATCCTTTACCATTGTTTAGTTGTTACAAAATGTTTTCGAAAACAAAACGGACGCTTTTGCTATGTTAAATACATCACTGTCCAATTTGACTAATTGCGCCACGAACCCCGCTTAGTTATTAGCTCTACATAGGACCTATTTTTAGGAGCGCGTTTACTATTATCCAATGAAAGAACTTTTGTTTGAATGTAATATGTTGAAAGACAAAAAAAAAATATAGTAAAAATCAATCGCTTTGTTCCGTGTATGGCGGGTCTAAAAATAATCATACTGTTGCTTTATTAACTTACTTCATTCGCAACTATTTTTTTCCAATATAATAACACAAAAAAATTTCTATTCCAAGTTTTATGAAACAATGTTGAGAACTTTCATAATGTAATATTGCCCCTGACGAAATATTATGAGCAATAAAGTAAAAATATTCCGAGCTTTGTCTGTCTACGTAATTAAGCATAGAGAGTAGTGGAGATTCTTTGTTATGAACGTTAACTTAATAAATAAAACAAGTGAATGAGATAGTTATTAAGAACGCGCCGTAATATAATTTGGACGACAAAATGGTTTTTATGCAAAAGCGTGTCACTTAGATTGGTTCAGGAACACGAAAGAAGATTATTTCATTAATGTATATAAGTAATACTAATACACTAGAAATCAGAGTATTGTCCAAGTATTTTTATTTAATTAATATTACCCAAGTAATATTTAATATTAGTATCCGGAAGTCGAGATCATTTGTCACAATACCGGTTGCGAATTCCCGGTGAAATTGAAAATTCGTAATTATTCAAATTATCCTGCAGAGTAAATGAATTGCTCCTCCTGCTCCGATTTCTCTCGGGAAACGGGTATATTTTCTTATCAATCGAATATAATTTGATATTTTAAATAAAATGTAATTTTCTTTTTTATTTGCATTTATTATTATACCATACTAGCTGTCGCCCGCGACTCCGTCCGCGTGGATATATGAAAAAAATGCGGTTCCTCTGGTATTGCTGTTGTCCATGGGCGTCGTTGAACACCTCGGTGTTCCCGCTGCTAGTTTGCCCCCTTCTGTTATTAAAAAAAATAAAGAGTTAAAACACTCTTTAATTCCAGTAGTTCATAATATACTTTAGATAAAAACAAACATACAGAACTAAGCTCGAAACAGTGATTTCACTTTTTCCTTTGAATATGAAAGGAACAGTTTTTTTTTAAACTCCTCTGTGTACAGGAATATTAAAAAGTGTGCCGTTAGTACATTTGCTTTTGAGTAAATGTGCAAGCATTTGGCTTTGAAAGACGGGTGCAAACTTTTGCAGATAAAGACAAAAAAATATGTTGCAAAGATAAACCGTACATGTAAAGGTAACTGAAAATGTTTTTGTGTTCTCATGTTGTATTTTAAATTAAACTCAGAAACATATATGTTATTATTTACTGTAAAAACTGTTATGTTATCAAATTCCACTATATAATGTCATGTATTACTTACTTAACATCTTTAAGTCATTCACTACTGAGCAGAGGCCTCCCCCAATGATTAGTCCTCGGGCGCCCTCATTCGGCTTGCTCATGCAACTTTGACCAGATGCATTACTTATAAATTAAAAATAAATACGATAAAATTTAATTATATTTCAGAAGATTATTGTTCTCTTTATTCGACATGATTAGTTGCACTCTCACAAACTTAAACATAGAGTCGGTATTTTTAATTTAAGATACTAAGATATCTTTTAAAATAAAATATAAATCGATTTCTCTAGTTATATTTGATCCTGGTATCGGCTGGAATCGCCTTTAATGCAGTTCATTTTATGGAGAGCAGTGTTCGTGTGAAGTGTGATTTATTGCCGTTAAATTATAGCGCACTTCGATAAGAGGAACGTCCATTTTAAAGTGCAAAACTTATTACTGTTCTGTTATTTGCCAAAGATTTATTTTATATACCGCGATATAAATTTTCCTCACAATTACTTCATCAAAAATTCCGCAGCATTCATACTTCTTTAGTACGACAAATATGCACGAAAGGTGCTTTTACTACTAGATACTGTGTGAGATACTGTTTACCGAACCCTTAACGACTTTGTACAGCAGGCAGTGAGCGACGGGCCGCGTTCGCGAAATAATACCACTACCACTCATCCTGATGAAGGGCCCCCGATGGGCTCGAAACTAGTCGGTGCCGCCACCGGACGAATATACGTCAGCGTTTAGCCGTTTTTATATCAATTGACTTTGTACAGTTTAAGATTGCATTTTCTTGTCGTATATTATTTACAAAATAAAGTATATAAAACTTTAATCTGTAAAATTTTAATTATCTTGTAAGATCCAATCGAGAATCTCACCTAAGACTGTTGTCTTAAAAGCGGAAAACGCGGAAACAATTCCTGATTGTACTCTTCACTAAGGCAAAAGTTTCAGCTGAACGAACTTTCCAATATCGCGGAACGAGAAAGTTATTCTTAACAACTTTCTATTGTTTCCTGTTTAAATTTAAATTACTGTTCATCAGCGCAGTTTAAATAACATTTCTTAATTAACTATTATAATTATATTTGAATTAATTTCATGCGAACTATGTAATTAGTACGATTTAATAAAACATTCTTCGAAAACAAATAAATGAAATATTACAACTTTCATTTTGATACAATATAAAAAATATTATTCAATAATATTTAGCACAGTTATTCCTCCTCATCAGCTCACTATTCGTCACTACTGAGAGGCTCGGAGCCCACCCTACCTTATGGGTGACTAGGCCATAGTCAACCACGCTGGCCCATTGCGGTTGCGGTGCTCGGTATTATACTGAATTTTCTTACCAAAGGAATAGATCGAGCCACGTTCTTTGGGTAAAAATATAGACGTATCACGTATACTTAGAAAAATAAGTCGGAACATGAAAAGGAACATGTTGTTACAATTCTAATCTAACATAAGAAAAAAAAGAGTGCAAATAACGACTCGAAGGAAATTGGATTTGGAAATGACGCAATACGTGTGGCCATCTTCGTCCTCAATTTTGTTAACCTATTTTCCTTCAATACCCGCAGCTGAACTACAAAAATCACAATATGTGGGATATCAAAGATTTTGGTGTGATTTTTCACAATCTAATTTCTGAGATGTATTTGAAAACCTATTGTCACAATTTTTTTTAGTCTGTTTAACAAATTATTTCGTAACAAATCAATTAAAAAAACAACGTGTAATTAAATTTCTGGATCTTGTTAATAAATTGGATTCCACAATTGTGTGCAAAATAGTTCAAAAACCAATGTACGGTCTTTCACCGTAAGAGCCCCTTATCCTCGACCGGTCAATCACATCATACAGAAGCTACGTTATTTGACAAGATCAAATATCATAGACCAACTTAATCTAATTCGCTTAACACGCATAATAGATTACATGATATAGGGCAGGAGCGAATATTCAAATGTTATCAGAGAGTTGTTCTAATTTATTTTATCGATTGTACTAAATTCAAGTGAATTTAAACAGCTCCATCCCGTTGCGTTTCATTAAAATGTAAATTGTGCTGTAATTTACTTTCTCTATAAGTTATAGTAAGGATGGTGGAGTGATGGCGTTTTGTTTGTTTTTGAAATATATAAATTCTTTAAGTAGAGTCAGCGAAATAAGTTAAGTAATATTTGTAGAATACATTTAATCGCAATTAGGGAACCATTGAGAGGTTATGAGTTTTAAGATTTTTTCTGTAAATTCTCTTAAAATAAATTACTGTCAAGCCTGCTGAGTGGGAAACATTTTAAGCTTTTATTTAGTTTTACATGTCCCAATGCTTGTCATTATATCTAGCAAGTTATGTATATATGACCCACTTCCTGGTTACTGATTGAGTTGAAATTTTGCAGGCATGTGTAAGTTTGGGCTTGTTAAAATCGCCTTAACGAATTGGTCTTTTATCTTAATATTTAGTTTTTAAATAACATAACTTGTTTCTAAAAAGTTTAACTTTTTACTAACTTTTTAATTGTTTCTTTGTCATCATCAGCTACACTACACTAATACAATCTAATACACTATACGTCCCCACCGAAGAGGTCGGAGTCTATCTTAAGTTAAGGGTGATTAGGCCATAGTCAACCACGCTGGCCCAGTGCGTGTTGGTTGACTTCACACATATCTTTGAATTTCTTCTCAGATATGTGTAGGTTGCATCACGATGTTTTCTTTCACCGTAAGATCGTCGGATAAATGTACATATGTAAATCGAAAATCGGAAAACGCATTGGTACATGACGGAGTTCGAACCCAGGACCTGCAGATTGCAAGTCAAGTACGAGACCCCTGAGCCACCGATGCTCTAATTGTTTCGTACATACTTACAAAATATAAATTTGCTTTATTTACTTACCAAATTCTTGGATAAAAGCTTTTATATGTTGCACATATGTAAAGTTTTAACACATCGCCCGCGTTCGTATGTCTTCATTTACAAAAGACGAAACAGAAATACCGACTTTTTGTTTTGCAAAACTTTCAATGTAGAAAGAAAAGTAGTACAAGGGTTTCCTTTTGTTACGGGCGTTCCCTCGTATTCGAATCGAGCGCTTTAATTCATCGTTTAAAATGTTAGTCACAATATACTTGGCACTCTTATGAAAAATGTAAAAAAATAAATTGCTCTTAATTTACTTTATTTAGTTTTATTTATTTTTAAAACATCTCGAAGCCAAAAGCGCCATCTATATTCAAAGACATAATCTTATCTGCACCATCTAGCGTTGATTTCTGAAATTATTTATGTAATCGTCATCCCTGTCATTATCTTTGACAAAAAAGAGATAACAATATGTTAAACTGGAATTTTGATATTAGAAACTTACGGCGAAACTGATAGTTTTATTTTCAAAGACATTTTAGATGCCACAATTTTTTCTTTTTTCTATTTTTAAATTTTTTTTTTTACCTTTTTGTAATATGAGATATACTTTTTTTATGATGACACGTAGTATTGTGTTTTTTTCGTAAAATCATTAATGAATCTGGCTTAATAGGTTGCTTTAAACTTAAACCTATTTAATTTTTCATTGTTAAAACATCGTTCTGCCGGCAGCAATCAGCAATATCATTTAATAACTGTCATTTTAAATGAGGTTTACGATGTTTATTTAAACTTGGTAATAAATATACTTATATTGCAATCCATCCAATCACTTTATATGCCTCTACCGATGCCGTCCACTAATCCTTGACACATGCGATGCTTTTGTCTTCATACCACGCTCACCATTTACTTCCCAATGTTTCTACTACTGGTGCTACTTTCAGACTTCCTCTTATATATTCATTTTGCATCCTATCCATTCTTATTTAAACAAACTTGAAGATTAACTGCTAAAATTTATTTTGCAAAAGAAAAATAAGCTAATTTCTTGCACTTAGTGTGCTCAACAAGCAGAAACACAACACAACACAACAACTTCAGAGACATTTTTCTTAGAGATATTTATAGGTTTAATGATTTTGGTTTTAATTGTAACTATTATGAGTTTCAATGTGTAAATTTGTAGGATTGATATAAATTGAATAATACCCAAGAGTATTGTTATGCTTTAGGAATTTTTGATACATATGAAACAAATTTTGTATCTGAAATGAAATATGAACGTAATATTCAGTCCCAACGTAGCCGGAGTGGATAAAAACTGTGTGCTCGCGCTTTGATTGGCGAAGCGTTTATTTAAAAGTTAGATCTACGGAAATATAACTTTTATTGAATAAAATAAAATTGCAGACGGTTTATCCAGAATGGTTTTCAATCTATATAATAGTCTACTTTATTTAAGTTAGTTACTAATTCGGCAAGAAACAGATTAAAAAATAAGTTTAAAAATAACGCCAGCTATTTAATAAAAAAAATATTTTTAATACATTTTATCTTTATTTTCAACAGTAACTAACCGTGGGTTTCCATGACCAAAATCTCTGTATAACATATCGTCAACCCTGTCATAATCTTTGACAAAAAATTGATAACATCTCATCTCCGTTTTGAGATTTGATAATTTGGTATCAGAAACCCACGGTAAATTATTTATATTATACCACAAACAGTAGAATAATGCGTCGGCTATTAAAACAGTAGTATTACGTTAATCACGTTACGCCTACTGCAGCTACTGTTCGTATATGTAGAGGTTATGTAATAAATCGCGCCCGTGTGGAGGTAATTAATACAGGCCACCGGGCGAAATATTTAAACGAACCTGACGACTGCTACTGACAGGGGAAATATTGAAGCAGTTGTTTTAACTATTGTTATTTATTTGTTTATATTAGCTGTTAACCTTGAACTTTACATAATACCTTGGGTTCATGCTACCGAAATATTATAACAAATGTCTTCACATACGTTCTCTTTAAAGAAAAGATAACCACGTATTTTTGTATCTCCGTCAACTGAAATCCCTCAGTTAAGTTAAACAATCATGAACACTATATGTCTATCTAGTTATCTTCGGTAATGTATTTTCTCCTATATTTCCTTTTTAATGTGTTTAACAGTCAAGTTAACTTACCAATCAAGCTAAAACGATGACTCATTCGTTTGCTGCGTTTAAAGATCATGCTTGACACAATATTGAGATGAAACATGTAAATAAGTTGATCATGCCATTTCAATTTGAACCTTAGAACTAAAGTTTAGAGTCGGTTTTCGCCATATCAAAGTATGCCGATTTACCAGATTTGGAATTTTTGATGACTCATACACAATTTACGTTGGAGGTGTTATGCTTGGTAAGATAATTTGAAATCTAACGCTTTCTATTATCAAGGTACAATGTACCTTTTAAAACAGATTCATAATTAAAACTATGAATTAGTTTCATGTAATCTTTGTGCGAGCATCCTGGGTTCGAATCCCGCCATGTACCAATGTGTTTTTCGATTTTTCAATTTACATATGTACATTTATCCGACGTTCTTACGGTGAAGGAAAACATCGTGATGCAACCTGCACATATATGAGTAGAAATTCAAAGATATGTGTGAAGTTAACCAACCGTTTGGCCAGCGTGGTTGATTATAGCCTAATCACCCTTAACTTAGGGTAGGCTCCGAGCTCCTCGGTGGGGACGTATAGTAGGCTGATGATGATGATGAATGTTTGTGTACTTGTTATGAGTTTCATTCGTTCTCTATTTAATTCCTTTAGAAAATATCAGTATAATTTATGACTATATAAATTCGTTCATGAATATCAAAATATCAATTAAGCAGCACAAACGTCAAAGAATCAGCTGGAAATGTTTACGCTTGTATTGAAAAAGATAATAGTACTTCACCGGCCAATCATATTCAACATTTCGTTGAACATTTTTGAACGCCCTGCAACCAATTACGCTGCATTCATAAAATGCGCTCGATAATAAGAGGCCCCATTATATGTAAAGTGCTCGTGATCTCGTGCGATTGAAAAGTTAATTTCGCTCACAAGCAAATTTTTAATTCATCATATATATTTTAAAGTTAAAAAAATATTTTTTTAATCAACATAGCATTTTACAGAGTGTTTTGTATCTTAAGTTCGCCTTTCGTCTGATGAGTGTGCGTGCCAGAGGACCAATTTTAGTCCCATTTCTTTTAGAAGTGAAATTGACAAGGATTGGCAAAGGAAGGGGAAATATTATCATCTCTCTGTGCCTCGCTTATCTATCAAAGGTAGCCATTAAAGCGGTCGTTTCACTATTTTGGCGAAATCAGGTGATCATATGGTCGTTTGCCATCTTGAAATAAAAAATCTGTCCCATTTAGTCACTTAAACTTAGTTCGTCTGGCTTATAAATCCGACATAAGGAAAAGTATACAATTAACAACACAAGAATTCATAAAACAATATTGCAAGTTTTGTATTTTTTACACTTAAATAATAAACTGATTAAGATGGGAAAAGTGTTATAATAACTTGAATAAATAATTAACTCCGCTAAAGCGCTGCATGTAACAAAATGTCGTGAACAGAACACGGCATCTAATGTGATTGCTAATTTGACAATCTCGCAGCATTACAGCGCTGAATACATAATAACGCTATTCACGTTATGAAGAGCTTATAGGTCATTTATGAATGTAGCGCAAGCGTTATAAAGTGTTCATGAATATGACATTAAATTAAGGTACTTTATAAGTCAAGAATTTTTTATTAACTCCCTGCAGTGCTGGTTTAATTTTGAGAAATATTAAAAATTATAATTTTCAGAATCATTTACTGGCCACTTACACATTAAGTGTCCATTATGATTATGAGTACTTTGTTATCTAATAAACTTAATACCATATGGAAATTTCCAGTACAAAATTCCCGTCTAACTGTACACATTTTCGTATGTACTACGATCATCTTGTTTTATTTATCACTAATAAAACG
The DNA here is from genome assembly GCF_000836235.2 of Papilio xuthus. Lineage (NCBI taxonomy): Eukaryota > Metazoa > Arthropoda > Insecta > Lepidoptera > Papilionidae > Papilio > Papilio xuthus. The sequence continues at coordinate 5,591,133 of NW_013532534.1, read as the reverse complement.
GAGGTTAATTAAAGCGTTGAGCCGCAAATCCCGTGTGACACGACTCAGCCTACATTCCATACATGACTCTCGGCAATATTCACGTTTTACGACAACCCTTCACGAACCCTTCGGTAAACGAGCCTAGCCGATATATCACATCAAAACCAGTATTATATAAAACTTCGTATTGGACAAAATTATAATTCTCATGTGACCGAGTTTTAGATCACTCGAACGAAAAATAAAAAGTTTTAGTGAATGTCCAGCTTCGATGAAGTCAGCAATGGTAGAGCCCGCAACATCTGTTGCACGAATGGATCGGGCCAACCGGTGAAATACCACGACTAAACAGAAGACAGGCGTCAAGTGGAAGTAATTCCACGTTTCATCTGATGAGTGTGTGTGGCAGGTACGTACATCAAAGGTCTCGTTTGCTATAAAAATATGTGTCCAGATAGGTATCTCTTACATTGCATAAAAATTTAATTGGTCAATATCTTCAAAACCAATTTATATGCTTGGCTGATAATATATAAATAGTTTTTTTTAATATTTTGCAATTTAATAAAAGTCAGATATGACATAGAGGATGATTGAGGTAACAATAAAGTAATAAAATGTTGTCGGAACAAATTATTTTCATGGACTTGTATTTTGTTTGGATTTCGTTACTTGTTAAACACACACTGTCTCTTCCATTTGAAGTAATTTGATATAATCATAATATTTGTAATAGAATATTGTGTGTTATAAAATTTTTAGTACATTATTCAATGTGAAATTTTCTGTTATAAATTTTTATATGAGTCATATTTTATATTATAGTCGTTTACTTTATAGCGTTGACGCCTTATGTTTATAGATTGCCTTCGTAGAGGGTGCGAGTAGTCTTAAAGGTGAATACATATCGCACTATTATACGACTATAATAATACCATGTGTATGTATATGTATATGTATATTAAGGTGATCTATGAAACAATGCTACGAACACAAAAATTCTTCACCTCCTATAAAAGACTGTTAATATTAAAATATATTAAATATTTATTTTTTGTAATTTTAATAAAATGCCATAAATTAAATAATCAACATTTAAATTTATTGCGGTTTCTATAGTAAAATGACCGATTTGTGAGATTAAGTTATTCTAACAATGTTTTTAGTCTAAACATAATTTACTTCGGAGAGAAATTCGTATTTAGTAAGATTGAATGATTAAAAGATTTTAAATCAAATGATAAAACAAAATTAATTATCCCTTCTTTTAGTCACTTAATTCAACTCAACTACGCTTTGAACACCGCTCTTAAACTACTTAAATTCAGCTAAAACATAAACCAGTTCCAATCAGTTTATCGTATTACAGACAAAGGCTTTGACTGTCAGCTATTGAGCTCTAACCAAACCATTTTATCCTAGGAACTTATATTCAATTTTCTATCACAATATCTCACGACTGTAAATCACTACGAACTATTTCTCATGTTTTATTTACTAATATTATAAATGCAAATATTTAGATAGACGGATGTTAGAAGGTATCTCCAGTACATCTGAACAGATCTCGATGAAATTAGACAAGAATATAGAACTTATTTTAATTATGTTTTTTTTTTAATCTCGTGCGAATAGAGTCGCAAGCGACCGCTTGTAATTAACACTAATTGTAATATGGTATCTGAAAAACAGAAAAATTATGCTTTAAAATTATTAAAAAAAACATTGTAAACTGCTTTAGAATTCCTATTAAAATTCAATTAGCGCAACGAAGAACAAGCATGTTTTACATAATTATGAAAAGATAGAATTTCAAAGCCCAGTTTCAAATGTCGCTTTATGTTAATAAAACAGTATTTTATTAATGAATAATTCAAAGGGTTTAGAATTAAAATTAAAAATATAAAAGCATAAAAAATGTACACTTGAAAAACCCTTCTATTATATGTTAAGTGAAAATATAACAAAGTTATAGGTACGACTTAAAAATTAAGAGGCGTAAAGATAAAATCGTCGTCTTACTTTTCATATCTTACTACAATCATTTCTGATATGTTAGAAGCATTCGATTTCAAACTATTGAAATTTATTAACCCTTATTGTGGCAAGATTTCTTTTTGGTAAAAAAGCAAAAAACAAAGTTAAAAATTATTTTATAGTGATCGTATATTATTATAAAGTTGTATGTATGGTATACCTTTTTTAAAATCGTAAGGTGGCAAACAAGCGAGCGGCCACCTAAAATCGCTGAAATAGCGAAGTGACCGTTGCCTATCAACATACGCAATTGCATATGCGTTGCCTACCTTTAATCGACGGAGGAGAGGATGCACAGAAAGAAAATATTTTCTTTTTCCATGCATCCTCTCATCCGGAAAGTCCAGTTCCACTTCCCATCCTTTCCTTATAAGAAAAAGGGTGGGAAGGGAAAGAGGACTATATTAGGCCTCCGGAACGCACACTCATCAGACGAAACGCGGAATTGCTTCCACTTGACGCCTCTCTTCTGTGTGGTCGTGGTATTTCACCGGGCGAGCCGGGACAATTCTTGCGAAAATGTTAAAGCGTGCTCTACCACTGTTAGATACTTTACAAAATGAACATAAGGGTTAAATTAAGCGTCGTCTGGAAACTTAAACCAGGTTGATTGTAAACCATATTTTGTAAGCATAAAATAACAAAAACAATGTAATGTTTATTAAACAAACTCACAAATTCGTCTGTTATTAATGGCCTGAAAAACATTTTGAACAAAGTTCTAAGCAAATTCTAAAACAACGTAGTATTGCAAATGTGAGACGACTGAAAAGCTGTGATAACGTTGTTTGTTTTTTATACGCGAAAAACCTTAACTGTGTGGAAATTTAAATTATGAAAATCCTGTCTATGTTGTAAATTAAATTAATTTTATTTCAGTACTATCTAACAAAGTAAGCTAGCACAAAGGATTAAAAAAATAAAACTTTAGTAGATACCTACTTGAAATTTATTTGTTACAATTTTCATCATCAGCTCACTATACGTTCCAACCGAGCGGCTCTGAGCCTACCCTAAGTTAAGGGTAATTAGGCCATAGTCAACCACGCTGGTGCGTGTTGGTTGACTTCACACATATCTTTGAATTTCTTCTCAGATATGTGCAGGTTGCAACACGATGTTTTCCTTTACTCTAAGAACGTCGGATAAATGTACATATGTAAATCGGAAATAAAAAAACACATTGGTACAAGGAGGGATTCGAACCCAGGAGCTGGAGATTGCAAGTCAAGTGCTTGACTCCTATGCCCCCGACACTGACAATTAGTGTAACAATTAGTGTTCATAAATTGATGGATGTTTGTTACAATGTTTCTCCAGAACGGCTGCATGGATCTCACTGAAATTATATAGAACACATAGGATACTAATCAAGTATATTTTTAATAACGCACGGACGGAATTGTATGAAACTATGAAATACTTTATCAAAAATCAGCAAAACTTCAATTCACGATTGAGAACAAGAATACGAAAGTTTTCAAACACACTCAACAACTGGTTAACTTAGGAACTAAACTTTGCATACCGCAACGTCTTCTCTTCATATCAAATGTAACTTTGTATAAACGATAGGAAGATGTGCGAATTACTTTGATTAGTTGTTACTTGATAGATGCAATAATCAACATTTACGAAATCGATATAATATATCGATACATCGCATCGATGTGAAATTAGAGTGATGCCACATGAGCAGAGCGCGCAGTTACGCTGTTCTTGATATACCAAAGAACTTCTGTTTAATATAATTCACTGGCTAAGTGATGTTGTGTGTTGTCACTATTGCTACTGGACAAGATTTTGATGACACAAAATAATAAAAAAAAACCAATGTTAATATACATATTACGAAATACTTAACATAGAATATATTTGATGTTTTTTTATTATTTATTTCTGCTTGTTATAAGCAGTTCGGTATTATGAAAAATTATTAAACCTAAATTGCTTGAAGCACTCAAAAATAAGATATCGTAAAAAATAATTCGAACAAACAGGAATATAAATTGTGGAATCACTTGCTCCATGCGATCAGTTCGGCAGTATCATTGCCATAAAATTTGAATATTAGGTCATTTTCTCTCTGGTAGAACATATTTTCGTGAATTTACTTTATGGACTGCATAGGGTATGATACGATAACATTAATTTATTATTAGGGTTGCCAACATATTCTAATTTTTTAAATATAATTATGTAGCTCTACTACATTATTTACGAAACATCAAATAAATTAACCGTTTCTGTTTTGAATACGAGTCAACTCGTATCATCAGACCGCCACGTTCCATCCACACAATCGCGATGACTGGCAATCCACAACCATGCGGTTTGCTCGCCTGTTCGCACAGCAGCGATGTGGAATGGTCTGTCCTCGGTGGTATTTCCCTACCGCTACGACTTAAGGTCCTTCAAGAAGCGAGCGTATCACCATCTCAAAGGCCGGCAACGCATCTGCCGTTTGATATTGCTGATGTCCATGGGCGACGTTGAACACCACGGTGTTTCCGCTGCTCGTTTGCCCCCTTCTGTTATAAAAAAAAATCAAAACCATTAGCGAATGAAATTTAGATCACGAAGAAAGGCTTATTAAAAAATATCAGTTATTCCTTCATAGTATTTAAATATCTCATTTTATGTAAAAAAATATTCCCAAGCGACTACTTATCCATTCATTTCCATTTTACTGAACACATATGCCCGAGCCGACCTTTCCTTTATAATTTCACATTACAATTTTTGCAAAGAAATATAAATTCGAAGACTTTATGAGTATAAAATGAGAAATCATATTTTCTTTACATGTACGAGCAATTTTTAATTTGTAAAAAATGTAATGTGTTAATTTTTGGTGAAACGGCAAAGTCTTTTCTTTCAATTTTCGTGGAAACACTTTGGTTATTGAATACTACTTATTATAAACTTGCTTTTAAATGAGTAAGTATAAGTTAAGTATAATCTATTTTGAAGTGAAAAATATTTAATACTAGCCCAGTTATTCTTCGTTATCTAATAAATACCAAAGCATTACGTAGGAGAAGCAAACTTACGTATCTTCCTTAACTTCCACGATGCTTACTAAAAACTTTGACTCCTACGGGAAATTGAATCTAAAATCAATAACGAAACAAAGTTTTACAACATTAATGGATCACATTAAATTAACGCAACGCTATATCTTAGTATTATTTTATTTACAGACTCAAAAACTACCCATAGAATAAGCGAGCACGAATTTGTTTCTAAAAAAACTTAGTATAAGATGCGAACTAATGACATAGGAATAAAAAAAACAACTTAATTATTGGTCTATATGTTCTTCAAGACTATGTTCAAAATTTCGTCAAAATCCGTTAAGCCGTTCCGGAAATACCTTCAAACAAACATCCATCCATTCATCTAATTTTTCGCATTTATAATATTAGTAACAAGTAAGACATTTTGTAGTCTAGGTACGTGATATTATACTTGACAACTAGGCAATGAGGTCTTTAATTAAAAAAAAAACTGCCAACCTGCTCAGACCTAAGATTAATTGCTTCAAGATTAAACTTGAAAGTAAAGGCGTTGCTTATCGATGAATTTTGAACGGTCATTAATAAATCTCGAGTGACACGTTAACGTTCTACATTAGGCAAGTGAGCTGATATAATCAGTTCAGTTGGCATAATTTATATGCAAATTTGTTGACTAATTCCCGCAAGTTAATTCTTAGAGTCATAAGTTGAACTTAATTGATATCACAAATAATAAAGATTACCACAAAGTTTGAATATTAGAAAATCATTTATATTGTTAGGAAGAAAATTCGAAAATGAGACAGTGTATTGACTCAACACTAGCCTTACTAAAACATCGACGTTTGTGTCCCCTCACAATTCATTCTGACACTGGACTTTGTATCGAAAGCACGTCATTCGCGCCTTGTGATTATAATGAACTGATAATGTCTAAAAACATAGAGAAAACTATTACTTTATAAAGGAATTTGTAATTCTAAAGAGATTTTGGTTAATTTATTAATATTTGTGGTACCATTCCCACTAAGCTCTATGCTTGTGCTGGGACATGGTTTACGATAATAGTCAAATGGCGGGATCCAAATCCTCGACCTCGTGGATCGTGAATATTACTAAGCAATGTTCAATAGTTCAGTTTTAATCCTACCATTTTTGTAACAACACTATAATTTAGTCCTCTTTCCCTTCCCACCCTTTTTCTAATAAGGAAAGGATGGGAATTGGAAGTGGATTATCCGGATGAGAGGATGGATGGAAAGGGAAAATATTTTTTCTTTCTATGCATCCTCTCCTCCGTAGATTAAAGGTAGGCAACGTATACGCAAATGCATGACTATGGACAACGGTCACTTCGCTATTTCAGCGATTTCAGGTGGCCTTTCGAACGTTTGCCACCTTATGATATATAAAAAAAATTAGTGTCGTATTATTTTGTAAAAGTAGGATTGTTTATACCGGTGTTAATACAGTTTCGTGAAATTACAGCGTCTTTAAATATTTAAATAAGCTTGCCACTCCGAGCAACATTCGTATCCATTCTCATTGGAATAATCTGATTCAATTTCCTTACTATCGTATTAAGCTGCATTAACTAAATTTAAGTATTCTATTAACAATAGTCCTATAAAACTACTAACTCGACTTTTAAAAAGTATATCATTGTACAAACTAATTGATTTTTGTATGAACTCAAAAACTTCTGGACCGAACTATGTCTACCATTCTTATCATTGATTTTTGAGACTAGAAAATCTGCATAAAGCATATTGTTATCTCTTTTTCGTCAAAGGTAATGAGAGGGATGACGATATATTTAATACAGCGATTTTGGTCTCAGAAACCAACTATTAAAGTCATATTTAACGGTTACTCAAATAGTTACACAGTACATCTGTATCTACACTATGGAAATATTTTAGTGTTCATTTAACTACTCTATGGTAGTAGTTATATTCAGATAAAACATCAAAATTTTAGAGAATCTAAATTCTAATTTATTCTGCGTATTAAACAATGAAAATCTGTTTCCACCATCAGTAGCCCTTTCCAATTGTGACGTTATTACAAACAGGCTACTAAAACGTATTATTCTGCAAATAAATATTTTAAAATTAAGCATTATGTTCAGTAAAATAAGGTCGTTATTTAAATAAACGCGTAAGATGTTAAGAAGAGTTTATAGTACAATGTGTCTCACATGTTCGCAAGCTCCACTGCATGTCAGCAGTTTGGTGAATTTATGTTTACTCGGTGAGCGGCTGGGGCTAACAGCCGGCCGAGATGTTTACATTGAGAACACGGTGTCAGCGTTATTGATAGAAAAAAAAACCTTTTAAGGGACGAATTTTCTTACGTTATTCGACACATAGATTTATCGTAAATAGTAACTACTGACAGTTGATAGAAACGTAAGAAGAAAATATGTAAATTCAACATAAAATGGAAAGTAGGACGGGAAAAATTATACGGGATTTAAGGATAGATCGGAATGTTACATAAGAGATTTTACGGTCGACGTTTTAGGAGAATTCCTATTTATGTTCCCTAATTATTACCAAAAATAAATAAATAAAACAAAAAAATTAATTACATCAACTTTATTTATTTATTTTCTTTACTAAAATAGTGAACCGAACGGTGCGCGAAATAAACATAAAATTAGCAAATGAGTACATTGTGGTTATAGTTCAGAACTCAAGTAGGAACGAATTGTGTGGTGCGTTAGTGGACTCGCTTAATAAAATATTTTGTTTAAATCGAAATTGTTTTACATTTTATGTTTTATAATAACAATTAGTTTTTATTATAATACTTACTTGCAACTGACAATAGATGTTTTACAACAACATAACTCACGCCCGAAATTTAGAGGGGTAAGCAGAGACCACGGACCTCCATCTGGCGTTCATGACAGACCTCTCTCTTCTTCTTAATTCATATATCGATGCATATATGCATGTCGGTATCAGGTGCAAATGAACAATTGGGATATATCAAAGATAAACGATCGTAATATTCTATATTTTTTTCTTACCAAACTAAAAGAATTACTTCACAACCATAGCAAAGTTAAATAATAAATCTCATTGTAAACATGTAAAAAGAAAAACATTTTAACCTCAGTGGTACTTTTAACCGTACATTAAACTTGAATATAGTTTCTCGCATAGTTGTCGGAATCCCCAAAGCGAGTTTTACGGTAATTATAAGTTTGTAAGCAACTTTGTATATTTTTACAGCCGAGCACAAATGTACTTCTGTGCTTTGGTATAATACATTTTTATGTCGAAATTAACTATTATGTGATTTTTTTTTAAATGCAGATTTAAATGTTTATAATAAAAACCTATGTTATATAATTTATATTGACTAAATATATATAAAGTCTTACGCACAAAGCTTGTGCGCTTCGTATTTTATATTTTTTTTTACCCGATTTCATAATAAGCCCGAAATAATGAAGTGTGTTTGTTTTTGATTAATCAAGTTTTTTAATTCATTTTGAATATTTGTACACGTATTGTACACAATATATAATATGTAAATATGTACAAAACGTATCGCAACTCGGACGTTATATTTGCGAAGGCGTGCCGTGTGGAGTGCCGCAGGGATTTAAAAATAAATTACACGCGCGTTGGTCAAGGTAATTGTCAGACGGGCTACGCGACTATTCAATCAGGGCAATGATGCATTCAAATAAAAGCTGTATTGTAACATAAAGTTAATAAATAAAAATTATCGTAAATATTTGTTAGATTTCAAAGTTTTTCTTTTTAATATACGAGTTTAATGTATGGAATTCTTTAGGAATATTTTAAATCACTTTTGGAAGACAAAATTCGTAGTAGACAATTTATAACTTTTATTAAGTTATTAAGTGTTCAACGACCTGGAAGGATTCCAAGTACATGAGAATTTCTTACTGAAGACGTGTAGCGTTTAATATACATTTATTTATTTTACACGTTTCAATGTAATTTGTGAAAATGAATTAAAGTGTGTTATAAACATTAACTCAAATTATACTTTGAATTTGAAATTTAACTTTAACTTAGCTTCAAGTTACATCATAATAAGATTGTAAGCGTGAACAAATCTATTTGTAAAAGCTACGCATAAAAAAACATGTAAAATGACTTCAAAAATCCTCCACTTGAGATTGTGAATGTGAAAGTACTTTATTATTTCCAAAACACATAAACTGTTGCTCCAGATTTTATTAAATGAAAAATTATGAATGTTTAAATACAGCACGTTTTTCTACCTTGAATAAAATTGTTTCTCACAAAAAATAGGACATAATATTATGTCGTTTTTATTTAATGAAGGAGAATAGTCTTTGCTGGAAATAAAAGTAGGATTTATGTCGGTTTGCTATTAAGGTACGAAACATTTAAATCTTACTTATTTTAGACATTTAGTATTACACTTTCTGTTCGGTCTTTAACTCTAATGTTTTTACAAAGATTAATGATAAAATTAATTCTCATATGTCTTCTTATATTTAACAATAATCGATTTATATGATGTTCAAATATCAATTCTGATTCAATTTAAAATTTAAATAATATTTTTTTTAATATTAGCAGAAATTTATAATTTACTAATATTCCTTCTACCATTCTAACTAAGCTCTACGCTTGTGCTAGGACATGGTTTACGACAATAGAAATCCGTACCTTTAACCATTAGGCTATTGCCGCTCTTATATTGTCAAAACATTTTCAAAAATCTACAGAATACTGTTCTTTTAAATATTTGATACTAAAATCTTCGGTTCTCAAATAATTACGACTATCGTGTAAAAGAAACCACTGCAGTAATATTAAATTGATTAAGAATATGTCTTAAGATATTTGTTAATATTAAAAGCAAATTATAAGATTTTACGGTATGTTATAAAAGTAATTTTCATTGTGATAACAATTTAATAAACGTCTATAAAAGCCGTGTGTGATATTCAAGAATTTAAAGCTGCCTAAATCCAGTAATGGTCCGTTGAATTTCTCGCAGCTAAAGAGCTTTGAAGGAAAATTCGGTCTTCGCATATCGCAATTTGTTCGAACCAAGCTCGTAAAAGGCTTACACTCTGCATGTCGATAACGTCAGGCTTTGACAATCGGACTTCATCGTAGTTAAAAAAATCAATATATGAGAATTTGTTGTTTACCAAAATCTAAGAATAAAACATTTAATAATAAAGAAGGCTAATAGAATTACTTCTAGATAACATAATTTACCCAAAAACCGGTTTAACTTTTATTACGCAAATTTAACTAAAAACATATCGATTCACGAGCAGTTTGTTCTTGTAATTGGATAAAATACCAATGAGAATCAAACATTGGACTAGTCATAAATCGCTTCTGTTATTTCCAAAGAAATAATTCTGCGATATTTCGAACATAAATTGTGCCGCGTTCCATGAAATTCTGAGAATTCTCAACGTAATTTCTTGCTGAGATTTAGTCGCAATTTCAAATTTCTTTCAAGTAACGTTTACATTTGCTAAATTATTAACGATTGTTTCTATACATATAAAAAATAATGATTAATTGGCATATCTCATTTGCTTGCTTTGATATTAAGGGCCGCCCAGCCCCATAAGCTTTTAAAGATA
>NW_013532534.1:5580148-5580343 GCF_000836235.2 Papilio xuthus | reverse complement strand
TGATCATAAACTTACAACTAGGAGCGTAACAAATAAAAAATTGTCGACCCCCGATTATATCAACGTGTATGGTAAGCGTACGTCAGAATATATAATTCCAACATTAATAAATAATTTACCTACTGATGTAAAAAATAATATAAACAACAAAAACATAAAAAATATACTTAAAAATCATTATCTAAAATCCTAAGT
>NW_013532534.1:5494019-5579949 GCF_000836235.2 Papilio xuthus | reverse complement strand
AAAAAAAAAAAAAAAAAAAAAAAAAAAAATGTAAAACTCTAGCCTTGAAAATAAATTAATTTTTAATGATTTCTTAAAATTTGGCAAAATGAGCGCACTACCCTTTTGTATATTTAATTCTGTTAATCAGTCGCTTCGTCTAGTACATATTAACTAGCTGATGTCCTCAGCTATGCAAATATGTATGTTTATAATTTGATCATTATAAAATAATTTAGATAAATAGAATATAGAAAAGTATACGATTATTGTGATTAATTACAAGTGTCGATTATGAAACTATATTTACTCGTATTGTTTACGTCATAACTGTCAAAATATTTAATATTTGATTGTAGAAATAATTTACTTCCGGACAATTCTTGATGTTTCATTGCGTCATAAAGTTTGTGAAGTTGCGATGGGTACGGGGACCTTTCATATTAAAGCAGATATTACCAAAGTTCTAAACCGCTTTTCCGTTAGCTTTGCATTATTAAACTATTGATCGATTATTGATTTACTAAAATAAACGTATTTATAATTTTTATAATATTACAATCACCTACATATCATAAACATAAGTATTTTTAGACATTATTAGTTAGAATCGCTTGGCGCGAATGACGTGCTTTCGTTACAAAGTCGAGTGTCAGAATGAATAGTGAGGGGACATGAACGTCGACATTTTAGTAAGGCTAGTGTTGAGTCAATACACTGGCTAATTTCCGGATTTTCTTCCTAACAGTATCCAGGGGAAACATATGTAATTTATCTTATTAAAGCTGAATATAAATTCAAAGATTTTATAAAGAAAATTCATGAAAATATGTCTTTCAAGGTAGGAATTGGGCAAATATTCAAATTTTATTGCAAAGATACGGCCGAATTGAACGCACGCAGCAGGTGATTCAACCATTTAGATTCCCTTAAAAGTGAAAATTGGTCGTTTAAATGTCATGTTTTATACGAAGCAAACAATTTATTGCTAAGCAGCTTTTATACACTTCATTATCACTCGAAAAATTATTTCAATGCTTATTTGTCAAACTTTTGCTTCAAATCCTGTTTTTAGAGTTTTTATAAGCAATTAAAAGTATGTTGATACTTCAAGGTTACTAAATTTGTGATCTTAAAAGTTAAATTAATATTCCGTCATTTAAATTATTACGAATGAACGAACTTTAAAAACGAAGATACTTCGTGCACACGATATTTAATTTTACTAGCAATATTGTTAACAAACCTACAAAGTTTTCTAAAAAACGTTAAAAGAATTCTGCAGAAAGAAAACATTCGATAAAATTCATCTCCGTATCTATATGATTGACTTTCCTCCAATCAGACTTGAGACCAAATAAGATTCAGGTGAATTGTGTATAATGCTTTCAATCAACATTTACACTGACCCAATTTTGATACGAAACGTGCAAACTTTTTGTTGACCTTTTCCTTTCTAGTTATTTTTACGTGGTATAATTTTTTGTTAATTACACTACGATACTTCATACAAATGCTTTAAAAAAATTTGGAAAAAAGAATTCAGGGAGAAGGTTATAAAAAGAAAAAAGATTTAAAAGTCTTGTTTTTCCTTATTAAATGATTAGTTGTCAGTTGCTAACATGGTTTCCATGGAAATATTAACACGTTTTAATAGTACGAAAATGTTTGTATACTACGTTACATCTGAAAAATATTATGTAATAGTGAAAACTTTGGTTAAAAATTGAAGAGTTGATAGACATGTATTAGAATTTTGCTCACGTTGTAAACACGATTCGGTTGCGCAATGCTCTTTGCACTTCCTTGTAGCTCATGCAGTGTTATTGCTATTCAGAGAAAGACTGCCTCAAGGCAACTACGAAGATAAGATAAAATATTTTTATTTGAAATTTTGACTGAGAACTCCAATGTATTATGATGATCCATCTCCATGCAACTAGAATGTTACATCATTAGATAAAACTATGTTCGTTCATCTTACTAATATTATAAATGCGAATGTTTGGATAGATGGCTGGTTGGATGATTGGACGTTTGGTATCACCAAAACGACTGAATGGGTCTCGAAGGAATTTAGTATAGATATAGAACATAGCCTAGGAGAACATATAGCCTAGTAATTATTTTCTTCTATAACCTTGCGGAATCGCGAGCGAGAGCTAGTGTTAAATACTATATAACAATTATTCTCTATTTATCAAGAAACTTACTTAACTTGACCTATCGTCCCTAGTAGGATAGAGGGCATCCATTGTCCGCCACCATTACATAAAATTTTGAATCAGTGATCGGCTTCCTTGACCGTTGCTAATATGCCGTCAGCTTCTCATACTAATAAATATATTTTTATCACATCATATTGACTATGACTATTTAATTATCAAAACACAAAGAGAAGAAACTATTTATGTATAGTGCTGTCAGCAGTGAAAGCTTTGAAAGAAGTTCACTTTTTAGTTGGACGAGCCTTAGTCGTAGCATTGTGGAATTCCACTCAAGGAAGATCTTTTTGTTCTCCATTGCGCGCTTTGTAACCGCATAGTTTTGATTTATTTAGAAAAGGGTTAACTTTTATTACATCTGCCACAGAGGGTATCTGAGAAGCTGAAGTAATTTTAAACTTTAACTTCCGAGTTTAACTATCGACACGGAAGTCTTGTGGAAGTTGTTTTAAAACTTTTTTTAAACTTACTAGTAGTTTGACATAGTTCTAAAGTTTTCGTTACTATACCGTAGATAAGAAAGATCGGTTAGACGAAGTTTTCGTATCCATTGAACAGTTTCTTACTCTAGTTAGTCTTTTTTCAATACTGTTGAAACTTAAATACATTGCAAATTTAATTACCATTATTTTTCAATTGCATGAAAAATGCATTTTTATTTTATTAACATCTTATTTTTAAAACACAGAATTTTTATTAAAATAAAAATATAACATTATAAATGACAAATATTAAAAAGATTCAAATTAAAATGTCGAATTCGATTTTTTTTAATTAATCTTCTCATTTCAACATATAATATCCTTCTAAACTCTAAATCGCCTGAGTTAATTTAAGTAGTCGAGCACAATTGGTCACGCTTAGAAAATAAGCTTTCGTAATAAGGTTGGCACGTGACTGTGTTTTTCAAAGTAATGCAATTTACAGCAATTCAATACGGTTATACTTGATTACATGTTTAAATATTAGTTTAACTATAATTACTGTTCGTATGTGTTTAGTAATAATTGGTATGTTCTATTAAGGAAAAAAATAGCACTGATTCCCACCCACAGAAAATACACACTAGGCATAGATTTAAAACACATGTAAAAAGTGTGGCATAAGACAGACAGCTCAGCTATTATGGCCATCTTCATAGATTCCTATCCATGCTTACTAAGGAGACTAATAATACTAAACAGTAATAACTAGTTTATACAAAAGTACTTAGTAGTAATTAATAGTAACTCTGTAGCTATTTTTGTCCGGCATAGTTCAAAATCGGTACAATCGATGAATTTTATTTTTACGTTGTGAACGTGTTTAGTTCTGGAAAATATAAAGTTATAATTGTTTTAGATATCTACCGATATGTTATATCTGCATAGAAAAATTAATCCTTTATCTTAATATATAAAGTCATAATGAGACGGTTAGTAAGAATGGCGTATATTATGAATGCGAACATCATCTGATGCATCAGACATTCTATGAGCGTTGGTGAACGGGGTTAAGTTTTATTTGTTCTCCGGCAACAAACAAAACTTAACCTCGTTTACTTTTTGCCCCGAAGAGAAATATTCTGCAGCAATTAAATTACATCCGCCCGCTAATGGTGGAGGTTTTAATTAATCAAAACCTATTCACACCTAGCTCAATGCGCTGCAATAAAAAAACTCCAGTCTCCGCTTTCTCTTTTCACAAGATTTGCTGTGCTAATTTTTAGAACTTTTTTTTTATTATAGAAGGGAGCAAACGAACAGCAGGAACCGAGGTGTTCAACGACGCCCATGGACATCAGCAATCCCAGAGGAACCGCAGATGCGTTGCCGACCTTTGAGATGGTCATACGCTCGCTTTTTGAAGGTCCCTAAGTCGTAGCGGTTTGGAAATACCGCCGAGGACAGACCATTTTACAGCGCTGCTATCGGGGACAGCAAGTTTCGCGCAAACCGCACGGTTGTAGATTGCCAGCCATCGATATGGTGTGGATGGAAACAGGCGGTCTGTCTTTCACATACCTAAATATAGTAAATAATATTCTATTATCTTTAACTTGAATAAAGATATGCAAATATAAGTAAAATAATATATTAAAAAAATAGAAATTGAATTTTAGAATTGGCTTTCTCTTCTGTATATATTTTTTTCCTTTAGAAGCTTGAAACACAAAAATGTAACAACAAATTTTTATTTTAGCTCACGAATACTTTGTTGGATTTTTAACAGAGTGTTAAATGTTTTGTACAGTTGTACACATAATACACGTTTGCTCCACGGACTCGCCGCGAGCGAAATGTTTGACATTACGCATTACGTTCATACTTAACGAACCGTGCCTCTTTTGTTTGTACTCCGTGATTAGCATAAAGTAAACAAAACATTGGAATCTAACAAACCTATAAACAGAGTTGGCGCAAAACGGGGGCTGAGAGGAAGTAGGGGATAATGTGTTTGGTGACATAAACTCGAACATCGAAAATTAATATGGTGATAAGTTATAGGGTGGCTGATCTGGAAAGATTTTTTTGTTATCTACAAGAATCAAATGGAAGCTGAAGTGAAAATGGAACACGGAGTTTGCTACAAGTTGGATTCGGGCTGTAATCAATGTATCAAAATTGGGTTCGCTTCGGTTCTTGTTCGCTTTCGCGCCCTTACGCTCAAAGCTTTAGGAATAATATTATTACTTTTAACATTATCACAAGCAGTGTCTTGCCTAATGAACCCTTTTTAGTTAACGCCTCGACGATGCTAACAACAACTTTACCCGTATGAATGGAATATTTCACGAGTGAAAAGGTTTCCCTTTTTTCGTAATTCACGGCCTCTGATCATAACATCTGTTGTCGAAGAACTGAAAAAAAGATTCGCCATATCACAGTTAAAAATTCTATTATTATTTGTAATAAATGAAAATATGTAGGAATATATACAAGTAAAATGTAAATTTAAAAAAGAGATTATCATCCCAGTGAAGTAATAACAACAACATAACTCACGCCCTTAACCCATAGGGGTAGACAGAGACCACGGACCTTCGTTTGACATGGTCCTAACACACTCCTCTAGCTTCTTCTACATTACTCATACGTGCAAGTTGGTTTCAAATGCTCTGAATAACGAAAGTTTGAAGCAAAAAACAAGTTTGTAATGAAGTATATTTCAATATTAATTCTTGACTACCTGATCACCAGTATGATTCCAGTACTTCGTGATTTGAAAGAGGTTTTAGTAAAGCAAATCAATAAAATAAAAAAAAAATCTTTTTCAAGAATAAATTAGATTGAAATATAAATGATTCCCATACTTGTACTGATCGAACTCTGCCCTCTTATTTGATATATGAAGTAATCTGGTACATTACGCAATATTGAAAAGGGATCAAACGTTGATGAAAAGTTATCGGATATTGGATTTATTTACCTTCAATCTGTTTGGCACCGGGTCTATCAAATGAACTTTTTTGTTATATTTTATCTACACTATAGCTAAATTATATTTGTATATCCTAAAAATCTTACTATTAGTAATATTATAAATGCGAATGTTTGTGTGGATGGATGGATGTTTGTTAGAAGGTATCTCCATAACGGCTGTATGGATCTCGCTGAAAATCGACATAGATGTGGAACATTTGAAAGTACACATAATTTTGGTTTTTATTTTAATAATTAAAAAGATCTTTGTCTGAATCAATTTTATCGAAACTTTATGAGCATCGACGTTTCGATTGAGAAGAAAAAGTTTCAAGTGACGCAAATGGCAATAGCGTGATTTAATAAAGCTTATCCCTCGGTAACAAGGAACGTGACGATTCACCAAGTGCTCTCCACTGTAACGTTATATTGCACAGATAAAAATGAGATTATACGGACTACAGAAATTAATCATAAGATTTTACAAGGAATTTTACATTAAACTTTATACAACTTTTAGGTAAAGGTTACAATTACGTAGTAGAAATTTTCTATTTACTAACATTAGCAATTAATGTTATAAATGCGAATATTTAGATGGATAGATAGATTTTGGTTAGAAGGTATCTCCAGAACGCATGGATCTTGCTAAAATTTGGCAAGAAGATACAGGCTACTGATTGAGTTTTTACTTTTAATTCCGCGCGTACGGAATCTCGAGCGACATGTAGTTGTGTATAACATTTAGATCTATTTATATTTTCTGGAGGGATTGTTTACTACAGGATGTTAATAATTTATTATAATAAAGGATGTTTATAATAAATGATAAACATCCTGTAATAAACAATACTGTTGTAGAACATTGTAATTATAATATTAATGCCTCAAAAGACATTGATGATTACTTAGCGTAATGCTCTGACTACAGTTAAAATTTGATTTTAGTAAGGTATAATTGTATACAGTTATATATAATATACTGTTTTGTGAATATTAACATCGCTCTTAATTTAATTAATGATCACGTACATTCCTAAATGTATATCATTTAAAAATATAGGTTGTGACAAACTAATTTATCAATAAAATTCAGGTATATGCATTTTAATCTATACAATTAATAAAATTGTCTGTATGTAATCCATATTTTATGTACATGGTGATCTTTACTTATAAAAATAATCTTTTTTTATTTTTGTCTGATCGTCGGCCTGTCTGCAAGTACTCGTTGATTTCAGGTAATCTCCAAAACGACTAGCTCGATTTTAACAAGTCTTGGACTGGATGGTAGATGACGCATGTATGGGTACATCCATTGTACGCATATTAGTTCGGCTGGATAATTTAGTAATTTTTACATTTAGTTTAATATTTATAAAATGTAAAAAAAAATGATGAAAAATTCAACGACCATCATAAATTGCAACATGGAGAAATTCAAGTGCCACAAAAGCCAATAACGCGATTTAATAAAGTCAATCTGTCAGTGTCTGGGAGCGGGAGAACATGACAGCTCGGGGAGATTTGCACTGGAGCATTATACCACAAATCATGAAATATGAAGAAAGATATTTTTCATAAGTACTAATATTTTTATAATATCAGATATGTCAAATATTTTTCGTTATTTCACAATCATATTTCGCGAACATGATGTATCTACACGTCCACAAGTCCGCATTTTTTCCGAGTAATCTTCAAAATAGCTAGACAGATTTTGTTAAGACTTTACTGGAAGGTAGCTTAAATTTTCTGAATCAACTTAAGCTTCGCTTCTTTTAATATCGTTATGACGAAGTCGCGACCGCAAGTAAAGTATAAAATAACCTGTGTACAAAGAATTAAATTCGCCTTTAGGATCGAATATCGTACAAAAAACTGTCACAATAAGAGCTATAATTTAGTACGTATGGATATTTGATAATCCAATTGCAGTATGGGCATCACATGATATTTCATTCATGGTTAGGAAATAAATGTCCGTGACTGTGCATGTCATATACGGATATATTTTAATAGCACTGTATAATACTGAAAATAAGTTAATAAGAGAATTTCGATTTTAATCATAGAATGTTTGTATTTAGTATGCCATATGTGTTTACGTACACATGTGATAATTAAGGAATCCCCCATTTCAATTACCGCCACCTCTAACAACCATTATGGCTTTTGTTATGAGAATATGATACGCTCATAAAATGTAACTAACAATATTAATATTACCTCTTGACTAATTTTAATTATCTTTCCACGTTATAAATGTGTTCTTATTATTGAAAGTAGTGTGTTTTATATTTTCTTGTCTCTCCGTTATTTGTTTTTTTAAATGTGCATTCTTTAAAAAAAAAATGTTTCGTTTTTGCGTCCCGGAGGCCTAATTTAGTCCGCTTTCCCTTCCCACCCTTTTTCTTATAAGGAAAGGATGGGAAGTGGAAGTGGACTTTCCAGATGAGAGGATGCATGGAAAGGGAAAATATTTTCTTTATGTGCATCCTCTCCTCCGTCGATTAAAGGTAGGCAACATATGCAATTACATATGTCTATGGGCCACGGTCGCTTCGCTACTTCAGCGATTTCAGGTGGCCGCTCGCTCGTTTCCACCTTATAAAATAAAAAAAAAAGAACAGGGATAGATTGGATGTCCGATAATTAGACTATTTTGTGCTAAATTGCTCAAGATTTTTCATTATCAAGTATCCAAAAATGGTAACTTATCGCTATATAACTAGTTGTCGATATTAAATTAGTAGAATATGTGTTCTTCCAGAGTATTTTCAACATCTATGCCAAATTTCAGCGATATCCATACAGCCGTTCTCGAGATACCTTCAACCAAACAACCATCCAAACATCATTTATAATATTATAGTAAGATAAAAATATTGCTCGTATTAAATCTGTCTATTCAGTACTCCAGTAGTAAGTACCTTAAATAATAGAGCTGCAGTCATTACGCGCCATTGAACACTAAATCGTTACATTGTCCAACACGGCCGATAATTGGTAAACTGCCGGGAGAATTATTCAATCGCGGAATTGTGAATGTTATTGCGGATATTAATATTAACGAAGTATACAATTCATATTACATCGTATTGAAATCAATGTGTATAGGATACTTCTCATTATTCAATCGATGATATAATACTTTGGTTTGTAATATTACATAGGAATAATAAACAACAATTAAGATTATTCTTTTTCTTCTACTTTTTAAGGTATTACTCCGACTAACGAAGGTTGGCGATCACTTCTATATATCTTCTCTTGTCTCTTACGAGGCGAAATAGTTGGGCGGCACTCGCAACCCCCGGTCACTCTCGGATGTCGCAACTAGAATTTCTTTTTGCAACCAATACTCCTTCTTACTTCATTTCTTTTTAGAAAATTTTTCAAGTTCAGTTGAAATTAAATTTTCAGTCTCGATATTATCAGATTTTGAAAATTTAATTTGATCAACTATCCCGGTTACTCATTGAGTTGAAAATTTGCACACAAATTTAAATCGCGTAAAAATTCAATATTATGATGACATGGTGTTGACCTGTTGATAGATTTGGTAGATAGCTATAGGAACTTCGCAATGAAATACACAATCTCATGCAGGTTGGGTTTGTTTGAATTATTAAATGTATCCCCGTTCTTTGCGAGTGAAACTGTTCTTGCTACTCTCTACTTGTGTTCTAAGTTTTTACCAAATAATGCTAACATATATCAAAATTTTCAAAGGGAAAAAAATTGTAAAAAAATAATTGAAAATTAAGATGCATTATAAGATCTTGCTAAATGGGAAGTTAAAATTATTAACTGCCAAATGAAATGCTTATTCAGCCGATAAAGAATTTTGTTTCTCGAGGCATACTCTACAACAGCAGTTTAGGAAATTTATAACGTAAAGTGTCGAAGTTAAGTCGTTTGCTCCGAGAGAGAGTGGCCAAGGGGCGGATAGAAGATCCTTGACCCCTTTATAACGACACACAGATAAAATAAAATCACGGTTAAAATTATTCTAAATATATATTTCTGTAAGTAAAAAGGTAAATTACAGTTCAAATTGCTTACGATTTTCGTTGTTGTAGAAGACGTTATAAAGATCATCACTTCAGTATACTATGAATAATAAATGCGTATGATGCGATAGAAATGTGCCAAGATCACTCAAAATCTATGGGGTGTTGGTTGTGGATAATTTTTAACATAGATAGAAATCATTATCATATAATCAAAAGCATGCTCTATGTATTATTAAAATAATAAACTAACCGATTCTGTCGCATTTAATCCTAATAATTATTTAAATTAAGTTTCAAGTACTTAACCGCAATCCCGCACTGAGTGGACTGTACATGAGTTGTAGAGCACTACATAATAAACCTTATGTAAAATATTCCGTATTACAATTAATAATATTTTTTACTTGGTATAAAAGAGCGTTGGTGGCTCAATATGCAGGTCCTATGTTCGAATCCCACCATGTACCAATGTGTTTTTCGATTTTCGATTTACATGTGTACATTTATCCGACGTTTTTACGGTGAAGGAAAACATCGTGATGCAACCTGCACATATCTGAGAAGAAATTCAAAGATATGTGTGAAGTCAACCAACCCGCACTTGGCCAGCGTGGTTGATTATGGCCTAATCATCCTTAACTTAAGGTAGTCTCGGAGCCCTTCGGTGGGGATGTATAGTAAACTGATGATGATGATATAAAAGAATAAAATATTAATAATACTGGCTGGTAATTTGAAAGAGTAGTTGATTAAAAAAGAAAAATTAAAATCATTTTCCTATTTTTAATTTTTATTGTCTTAAAAAACGTTTTATCTTTAAAAACTTAATGACTACAGGTCACCGTAGCGAGTGAGATAAACGTAAAGTGCCAGACGTGATTCACATAAAAGGTAACGACGGCCTATCTTCACGCGATAAAACCGAAAGAGGGATATTGTTAAAGCTTCACCCCATTGCCATGTCCGACTTATCCTTTGTACAGAAATTTTCTCTTTAAAATTAGAGTAAAATATTTCTTTAGAAACAAATATTTGTCTAACAATTTATTATGATATAATAAACTATAGGAATTCAAGCTAGTGGCAAGGAACAACAGTTACGTTGCGTGTGATCGGATCGATTTAATTTGACGTATGTTCGATACCTCATATAATTTCTAATTGGTCTTTAAACGCTAATTACTATCAAGAACATAATATAATACCAATTAATGTTTATCACCGCTATAAATAATTATCATGATAGTAGTTTATGAATAAACTACTGCCAGTGTTATATTCAAAATATTATGTACAGTTTGATTAAATAAGAAAAATAATAATGACTTATTTTCATAATATGGACGTTATAAATATAAAAGCAATTGAAGGGATTTCAAATTAACATGTAATTTTTCACGTTAGTTATGTAAAATGCATGTATAAAAAAGAGTTAAATATAAAAATATTACCTAAGGAAACTACATAAACATAATCAAGCTATCTAAAAGTAAACTAAACTTTAACTTTTACTTTGTAGGATAGACTCGCTTACCTCTTGTCTACACAAAGGAGTCGCGTAGTAATTTAAATAAGTGCGTTAGAGATGTGTTAGCAGCGGGAAAAGCATTAGCAACATTTTGCTTCATTTCAGCTCGCGGCTACTCTACTTTGTTACCAATCTTGTGCATAATCCTGACTGGTACGTCAGCGAAAAAGTATGTTCAAAGTAAAAGTTTCGCGGTTTGCTTAGAAATACTTTACTTTGTAAATCTTTTAACTACCACACGTTTTCGTTTGTATACTAAATGTTACTAAGTATGTTTAAGTTAGAGAAACTCTTTGAACATATACATTTTTGAAAAAGAAGTTAGTGGAAACATGTTTCCAAAAAAAAAAAACAACAGAAAAGCTTCAAAAATCACAGCATCTGGAATTGCACGGACGATTTATCTCTAAACGTTACAATACTCGAAGACGATTAATCATAGCTTTTTGGCATATGCTATAACAAACCACGTCAGCTTCGGTTCAAATGTTAGGATGTTTTATGAGATAAAAATATTAAGATAAATACTGTCTGACATATATAAAGTCACCCTTAACTTAGGGTAGGCTCCGAGCCCCTCGGTGGGGACATATAGTGAGCTGATGATGATGATGATGATGATATATAAAATCTACCTTTTTCTTTAGAAAGATAAAACAAAACAACTACGTATTTGATATCGGAATAGTCTTGACTCTAGATAAACCTGTATTGATTTTTAACATAAATTATATGTAAAAATGGTAATTTTTCAGAATACATATTATGGTAGTTAATCATCATCAGCTCACTATACGTCCCCACCGAGGGGCTCGGAGCCTACCCTAAGTTAGGGGTGATTAGGGCATAGTTAACCACGCTGGCCAAGTGGTGGTTGGTTGACTTCACACATATCTTTGAATTTTTTTTCTCAGATATGTGCAGGTTGCATCACGATGTTTTCCTTTACCGTAAGAACGTCGGATAAATGTACATATGTAAATCGAAAAACACATTGATAGATGGCAGGATTCGAACCCAGGACCTGTAGATTGTAAGTCAAGTGTTTGACACCTAAGCACCGACGTTCTTTGGTCGTTAATAACAAATAATATTAACATTCATTAAAATATTAAGTACCAAGAGTTTACCAAAGATACATAGAGTACTTACCCAAAGTTGCAAAGTGTCGGAAAATCTTACTAATATTATAAACGCGAATGTTTAGATGGATGGATGGATGTTTGAAGGTATCTCCGTAATCCCTTAACGGATTTTGATTAAATTTGGCACAGATGTAGAACATAGTCTAGAAGAATATATAGGCTAATAACTAAGTTTTTGTTTTTAAATCGCGCTCGGACGGAGTCGCGGGCGACAGCTAGCATAATTATATTTCAAATGCTATCTTTAAAGTCGGTTGAAATACAAGTTGAAGATTCACGATGCACTTTATGTTTCAAAGTCTCGTTTTCAAAGTTGAAAAGCGAGACATTTTCTTGGCCAACATCTGAAGATCTTTTATGGATTCTGTAAAGGGAAATAATCTTCATCAATATTTCAAAAGCATTCAAAGTTGACGTAAAAGCAAATTAATTATAGAAAATAGAAAATGCTATGCTGCGATGCGATCTTCAGAAAGCGACAAGCTCTATATAAAACTAAATTCTATTAAAATAAGTCAAAGTCAAAGTTAAAGTCACTATTTAAATAGACAGCGTATTTTTATAAGTTAACTATAACGTTTAATATAATAATTAAACATACCGTTAATATTAATGTACTAAGTAGTGGTTAAAGGTTACTTAACATTGAAAAATATTCGCGGGAATCGTTAACGCTCGCCTGTGGTTGGTAATATTAAAACGGCAGCTGAAACATCAATCATGGCATTAAAGTTATATTTTGCCTGATGGTAATACAATTATTTGCCTCGTCGTAGATTAACAAATATAATTGTTTGGTAAGTTATTGAGATCTTTATAACATGTCTTTAAACCTATAGAAAAAGGTGAATACGAACATTTTCAAAGGAAAGGTTAGCAAGTGGATTTTTGGGGGAAGGGTAAGGGAAATATCCCCTTGTGTATCCCCTTCTCTATTGATTAAATATAAGCATCGTATATTATAAAGTGCTTTATTTTAGGTTTTTAATAATAATAATAATAATGGTATTCCGCAGTCGGTGGTGTTCTATTTTTAATATAATATGTTTTGTAAATTTTTATTTGGATATGAAATGTACTATATTAAAAATGTAATAAATAAATGAATATGTATATAATAATAATAAACTTTATTGTCATAAAGAAACTTAACAAAGTTATACAACACACAGTTATTCAAAAAGAGCGATGGAAAAAGGATTTAGTTTGTAAAATGTTACCCGATTTTAATACGAATAATATAAATTTAAACTAATTATTTTGTAATAACTAATCGTCATTTCCTTTTGTCTATGTCCATATTTTTGTAGGTTACAATAATTTCTAAAACTAAATTTAATAGAGGGTAATAAATAATTATTTTCTTTACGTTTGCGAGTAAACCTTAGGAAGTATTATTTTCGAGGTGAACTATTTATGATGTCAGGTAGCAAGGCGAAATGAGAAAACTTTCGGGAAAACATGGTGGATTTTTTTAATAAACGAGATGTTACGTTTCAACTAACAATAACTAAATTAATATTACTATGTTCAATTAATTCACATAAATTATTGATTGTTTTTATTTCATTTTAATTAATTTCTTTTTGTATTGGCAACATTTAAATTATAATAGTATAAACTTTTTCCTATGCTGGCAACAATTGTTCATTGGATGTTCGTGGGACATAAGTGTTTGCTACCATAACGCACGCTATTGTTCTTATATTTACTATCTAAGTAACTATTCAATAAATAGTAATAAACATCCACCACTTGTTTAATTATACACTATTGCAATACATTATTTTTTTTGTCTCGCGTCATGATTATTTAGACATATTAAAGAGATATTCAAAATAAATAATTAAAATATTTTTTTGAACTAAAAATAATTTTAAAGATTTAACATAGATTTGTCTGCTACGTGTGGTACAGGAGACAATATTAAAACAATTTTTAGGGTGAAGATACATGTTCATTTTAAATAGAATTTAAGTCATTTTGTATGTAACAACCATTCCATGTTTTTGCGACTCGACCAATCCAAAATATAAATGAAAACCAAATGTGTCTGTTTCTTAATGAAATACTTTTATTTCCGTCGATTAATTAATTTCTAAACATTAAACTCTTAGACAAAGACAGACTAATTTAATTTTACTAAATTACAAGTTTTATAGCTTACAGTCGCTTGACAAAGTCTTCTAAAGTACTTTAACTACTAATTTATGAAGAAGTACTTATGTACTCTTTGAAGGACCTACAATAAAACAAGATTTAGTAGTCCTCTGAACTAACTTCGAGATCTGAGTTAATTTCATTAGAAGAGATTTAAATTTCATTATTATTTCTAAATGAGTAAATATGATTTACGTTTATACCAACATTAGAAAGATTCAGTTCTAAAACTACTCATAACACTGTTTGTAGCTATCGTAGCAGTAAGCTACGACTAATTGTAGAATGTCGTAGTAAAGTGCTACTGGAAGAAGCAGATCGCTACATCGTAGCATGAAGTAGTAAAAGCTAAAAGAATATGCTAAGTTAAAGGACACATTAACGCATTAATTCAAGAACTGGGAGCTTAAATAAATATTTTATCGTGTAAACCAATGTTACCGTTTTATGATTCATGCATCTGCAAATTGTAAACATTATCTGTTGCTGGGAAATAAAAACAATACCTCACAAGTGTATAATAGATATAGCGGAAAGTTTTTTTTTATAAATAGAAAACATTATAACGTAACAATGAAGTCTTTGAATGAGCTTTTAAAATATTTATTTTTCACACTAAGCACTAAGTTACGTTACATATCATTTATTGGCGTTTTATATTAACAATTGAATTTATAAATACTTCTTTAATTAATTAAATACTATAATTGGTAATTTAAAATATGGGTTATATTAAAACATGGATATCTAGTTACATTGCAGAATAAATACCGTTCTATTTGTTAGAGAAAGATACTAAAACAAACAATAATGATTGTGCTGAGCCGGATGGGGCTGACCTATTGATTTCGAACAAATATCCGTTCGCAGTTTGTTCTTTTTCCTGTTGTTCCGATCACAAAAAAAAAATCGGAGGAACTGTTGATTGCAATCTTAGAACAATACAAACTCAATTGTACTTTTATCTACTAATAAATTTTATATCTGATTTATTTCTTTGTTTATCTATTTTATATCATTTTAATGACTTAGAAGATACTATGGTCCGTGACTCCGTCCGCTTGCAATAAAAAAAACTACTAGTAGCCCATGTGTTCTCTCAGGCATTGCCTAGTTTGGGCATCACTAGATTATCCAAATTAACCATAAATGGTAACTTAAGTCTAATTTAATTTCTTAGTTATGTGCAATTTTATTATGTTAGTTATTGTTTCTTGGTCTAATCTGTATTACCTATAATAAAAACTTTTCTTTCTTTCTTTCTTTCTTTCAGGTTTTGTTCTGCATCTATATCAAATTTCAGCAAGATCTATGCAGCCGTTCTTGTGATACCTTCTTACAATCATCCATTCACCCATCCATATATTCATCCATACAAACATTCGCATTTATAATATTAGTAAGAAGTAAGATTTGTACATACTCTGCGATACCAACTTATAAGTGGTCAGTCATCTTTGAATCACTTCACACGAATTTTACATACCTTGTATATCAAAGCAGGAACAAATTATATATAAATTCACTTATGACTTTGCAATTTTTTTTTATAAGGTACATTAATACCAATTTTGTGGCTTATGAAGTGCAAATTGTCTGCGCGCTCGTAAATAGGACATTATAACATTCAATTTTAACTCTGGAAAGAATATAAATGGCGTAAGCGGCCGGTCCTCCAGCCACGGCTCGGCGCCCGGTTTGCCGGTTTTTTGCAGTTAAATTTGAATATCGGGTAATTTTTCAGACATTATTAAAATCATTTACCATTTTATGACAATTTATGCTTTACTTATGATTTGTGGAGTGCGATTAAACTAAAATAATTAATATTTTTCACGAGAGCAGTTGGCAAACGCATTGGATTTCCGCAATGCTAGAGGAACTGCATATGCGTTGTCGGTCTTGCAAAAGGTATGCTTGCTTCTTAAAAATCCTAAGTCGTAACAAAAGCACTACATTTTTTTTTCTTCTGATTTTAACGTAATTATTTTTCCCTTCAAAAGAAAAAAAATAGTTTTCTGAAAGAAGCTGTATAAGTAATTGAAATAATGTTCATAGTACTCTATTGAATTTATTTTAATTCCTTGATTTTCTTTTTAAGTACACTTAATTAACGGATCTCATGAACCACGTCAGTCTTTAATAACCTAATAATGATTTCTAAATAACGATTCGTATACTTTTTATTATCAAAGTATTTAAATTTTTATTACACTTAATATAAATATTGCTTTTAAATAGATCCCGCTAATTGTTTTTGCTGTTTGCAATAACCACCAAATTCACCATCTTGATCGATCTTAATCTTGGCATCGTTTATTTACTTTCCCTGTGTTTTAATAATTTTTTATAGCAAATTATATATTGCGACTAATCTAATTTTGGAGGATTTCATCACCAGCTCACTATACGTCCCCACCGAGGGGCTCGGAGCCTACCCTAAGTTAAGGGTGATTAGGCCATAATCAACCACGCTGGCCAAGTGCGGGTTGGTTGACTTCACACGTATCTTTGAATTTCTTTTCAGATATGTGCAGGTTGCATCACGATGTTTTCCTTTACCGTAAGAACGTCAGATTAATGTACATATGTAAATCGAAAATCGAGGAACACATTGGTACATGGCGGGATTCGAACCCAGGACCTGCAGATTGCAAGTCAAGTGCTTAACCCCTGAGCCACCGACGTTAGAGGATTTAATAATATTTAATACAATTTTGTGTACACTTTAATTTTAATTTTTGGAGCATAATATTTTACATGTGTAAGCTAACAAATTATTACAATGCTTTAGAATAACATTGCGTTCTTGTTGATATTTATACATTTGGTACTCCAGTGCGGCGGTGACATGAAAGAGGCGGACACAAACAGACGCCGCGCAGAGTAACGAGCTTAGAGCGAGGACGGTGGCGTAATTTAAACGCAAGCATCTGTGAACTGCTGTTTCAGGGTTTATTGCTTTATAAACGTTGGGAATAATTACTATATACGATTGTTATGTGATTGTTATTTTAATTATTATACCACGTGACCTTCAATAAACCCTCAAACCCTTATCGTGTGATAATGAAATAGTTTAAAAATAAAGCGAATAGACGAAATAAATGCCCAATTTTAGCCTTTGAACTATTATTATAAAATAGCGGTCACCCGCGACTCCGTCTGTGCGGAGTTTATAACAATATAATTAGTAGCCTATGTGTTCTTCCAGACTATATTCTATATGTATGCTACATTCCATTGAGATCCGTTTCGCCATTCTGGCGATACGGATTAAGAGACAAGATACCTTCACACAGATCCATCCATCTAAATATTTGCATTTATTGGTGAGATTAATTGGTCTCAATTATGTAGAAGACAAAATGTTCAATGGAGAGTAAATATGATAGCTAATGTTGGTGATTTTTTTCACTATCATAAACATTTTAGTCATCTAAACCAACTAAGCTTGAATTGATTTATCTTATTTTTACCATGCCTATCAGAACTGCAACAATATTAATTGGTTGAAAACTTTTAACAGTAACAACCGTGACCGCAGAGATTCAATTTAAAACTATTGAATGTCAGTTAAATCAATTACTAAAACGATTCAACCATTGCTGGTTTTCGTATAATATTTATTT
Organism: Papilio xuthus; assembly: GCF_000836235.2. Taxonomy (NCBI): domain Eukaryota; kingdom Metazoa; phylum Arthropoda; class Insecta; order Lepidoptera; family Papilionidae; genus Papilio; species Papilio xuthus. The sequence goes on along the minus strand of NW_013532534.1, from coordinate 5,561,860 downwards.
TTTATTGGCCATGACAAATAATTAAAACAATAAGCAAAATCATACCAAATAATATATTAATGATAGAAAGCTTAGTTTCATTATCATCATCATCATCAGCTCACTATACGTCCCCACCGAGGGGCTCGAAGCCTACCCTAAGTTAACGTAGTTTACAATTGAGCAATTCTTCTTCTTCTTCGTATTCTTCATTACTGAAGGTCGTGCTTGTCCTGATACGCTTCAACGGCCGTGTCGACCAGCTGCAATTACAAATTGGTTTTTATTATAAGAAAAAGGGGCAAAGGCTCAACATGAGTACAGCCAACCAATAACTGCAAATGCGCAGCCGATTTTTGTTAAAAGGGCGCTAAAATTATTTCTCCTATTAAAGAAATTGCTTTCCCTCATGATTGCTATTCATTTTAATGAAACTTTTAAAGATTTTTTTTTGTTTTCTACTGCTTTAACAAAAAATATCGAAGTAATGTTACACAAATAAAAACAATCAGTATGAAGTCAAAGCTAGGAACAATCTGTGTACGAAATATTATTTTTAAAAAGACATTCAAAGGCGAGGAGCAATTGCCGCCTGCTCCGCGACTATTGTCTGCGTTGACAAGGAAAATGAGCAGCTGCCATCCACTACTTCTTTGAACGCGTTGAATAATATAGAAATGAAACTTATGAAATGCCATGCTTGATTTTGTAACTTTCGATTTTTATATTTGTCAATTTAAATTAGTAAATTCTCTCTCTATTATATTGAGACTATGTAAGTAGACTTTCTATGTAAATTAAAATCAATATTGGCTTCTTGTTTTCTTACTTCTAAAGCACTGGAAGTTTGAAACTTTTAAGGGGTTTTTAGGTTACCATACAATCTTATATTGACATACTTGGAATAATTTCACTTTTAATGTTATTTAACTTTGCTGCAAATAAGGCGTGTTATAAAATTCAGATATTCTCTTCTCAAATACTTCTCTGGATATTCCCAATTCGAACAACATTATGAGCTTCATAATTATAGATATAACCAAACTTTATTGACAAGTCGTTTCCATAGTAACGACTTCTATCAAATCTTGCTTCCGTTGATTTCAATACGATCAATCGAAAATGGAAGCAGCAATTTAATCCACAAATTGATTTCAAGTAATAACGGTAATCTATTAAAACTTATTTTACTATCGGTAGTAAAATAACTTTTTATTAGAACAGCTTCTGTGTTATCACTCATAACCTACAATTCGACAACTTTACCTTTTGACATCTAAATGTACAATACAAAAAACTTCGATAAAAAAAATTAAAATCGAATCACCAGGGGCGGAGTTACGCCGTAGCACAAAAAATAACATACAGACGAATTGATAACCTCCTCCTTTTTTTAAGTCGGCTTATAAGATTTAACATTCGGTATTCAAAGATGTTATGGGTCTTAAAAATATAACTACGAGTTTCCACTGTCATATGGAAGAGTACATATTCTGCCGAATCTCCGTAAGGAAAAGGGCAGGTTGGTTTAATAGGTCGGGCTTGAGTACATTTATAGTAAGTCCAAGTAGTTAACTACCAGGAGATGGTGCTATGTATGCAGCGAAGCGTTCACACTATCTGACGTCATAGTCCAAGACCTATTCTGAGTCACTGTGCCAGTGGAATAATTTATTTTTCCACTGGCACAGTGACTCAGAATAGGATTGTATTAATGCATTTTTTTTCTAAAAAACGGAAATTGTAATATGCTATTTTAAATTATTGGCCAGTATTAAAATAAACGAGCAACTGACTTATTGACATAGCTAAAATGAATCAACAAATTTGCACATAAATTACTGCGGGGAGTTGATTCCGTTCTATCGGTTAAATCACTCGGCTAATGTACACCGCTAACGTCTTAAGGCTTTAGTAATGAGCGTTCAAAATTCAGCAGCCGGTAACGCCGCTAATTTTCAGGTTTAATACCGTCTTGAAACAATTAATCTTAACTTTGAACAGGTGTGCCGTTACAAGTATTTTCTTTAATAAATTTATATTTTCGACTTTCACATATTTAAAGTAAAAAAAATATAACACGTTCGTTATAACTTTTCTATAACATTTTAAATAATAATAAATTGATGTCAGATTAGATACAATGCACGTATAACATAAATAAAAACATAAATGTGTTATAATATTATAGGTGCGAATGTTTGGATGATGATTTTAATGAAATTTGGCACGTATATAGAACATAGTCTGGAAGAAGACATTGGCTGCTTATTACGTTTTATTGTAATCCCGCGGGGACGAAGCGGCGGGCGACAGCTAGTGTAATATAAACCTACTAGCGATTAAAATAAAGTGGCCGTGTCACACTGAAAGATAAAAGTCACTACGAGATTTATGTTTTAGTGTGTCTCGACCACTTTAAAACAATTCAACTAACGATGAGATACAAGACGTGAAGGATTTTATACGCTGTCATTCAATTTCTATTTATAAATTCTTTCATCAATTTCAACTTAATTCGTTTGAATTAAGTTGAATGATTGAAAGATATCACATGGTGCAGAACGCTTTCAAGCAGAAATCTTAATTAAATTAATTGTGATGTAATCTAGGTTTAAAATAGATTTCAACGAATTTTCGGATTCCTATTCTCTCATTAAGATATATTTATTTCTTTGATTTACAAAGAAATTCCACAGAACCGTTAAATATAAACCAAACTAACATATGCGGCATATTGATTAGCATTATTAGCGGTTTATCGTTGGTTTTTGAGACCGAAATTCTTGTATAAATGTAAATTATAAATATTATATATAATATGAGTTATAGAAATCCGTAGCCAAAAATTAGGGTATCAAGAAAAGCAAACACCATTTTAAAAAATATACTAAAACGTAAACTATACTAAAGATTGAGTGACAAATGCATAGTATTCTGAATATATACAATTAAAATAAACTACAAATTCAAAAATGATGACATTTAATTCAAATATACGTCTATTAATCTTTAACAGTGGTAGAGCTCGCTTTAACATCTACGCACGAATTGTCCCGGCTCACCCGGTGAAATACCACGACCACACAGAAGACAGGCGCGAAGTGGAAGCAATTCCGCGTTTCGTCTGATGAGTGTGCGTCCCAGAGGCCTTATTTAGTCCTCTTTCCCTTCCCATCCTTTTTCTTATAATGAAAGGATGGGAAGTGGAAGTGGACTTTCCGGATGAGAGGATGCATGGAAAGGGAAGATATTTTCTTTCTGTCCATCTCTCCTCGATTAACGGTAGGCAACGCATATGCAATTGCGTATGTCTATGGGCAACGGTCACTTTGCTATTTCATCGATTTCAGGTGGCCGCTCGCTCGTTTGCCACCTTATGATATAAAAAAAACTACTAATTTAATATAATTTAGTTTTTTAAATACAATTTTACTTTACAGCAAACTGTAATAAAACTATGGAAAAAGTCTTGAATAATTGAATGCAAATTCTCTCTGAGTAGTGATGTAATATTAAACGAACTTAAGTGAATCTCTTATCTTCGTATACGGTATTGAGAAATTTAACAGAAAATTTTGAACAGTATTATTATAACGATATTATATTAGTTATCGATACGGAAATCGTTATTTGTTTTCAATTTTAAAATAAACTGTTTGTTTTATCTGTTTAAAATGTTTCATATTAAATATGTTTTTACAACTGGAAATCAACATTATAGAAAATATAATAGAAATTTGTTCTAATAGGTATTTTGGTTTACATTTTATTGATATCAAAATTCATTTAAAATTATTTGTAATAAAAACAACAAAAGTCAAAATATTTGCGAAAAATTTGTAGCACTTAATTTTGTAATAAATCATATAAGATTTTTTTTATCTATAAGTTACATGCTTTGAAAATATTTCATCGTATTATTCACAGCATGAGGAGCTGAAACATTTTGTTATAATTAAATTCTTGAGCATCGTATTTGTTTTCATAAAGTAAAACTATTTAGCTTGTGAATAGTAAGTCGCCAAGCTGTTTATTTTGAAGTGCAGCATTTTATTGCAGTATTAGAAAATTAACTATAGATATAGACTAGGTAGTAAAATTATCAGAGTGAATTCGTCGTCTGCGTAAAATCTTGTCTTGCTCAGTTAAATATAGGTTTAAACACACGGTGCGAAATACTCGATTTTTGCTTCAGTAAAAAGTGCTACAAGCCATTGTTAAAAGTTTAAATTAGTTTAATCCGCAAGAACAAATTTCATTAACAGCAGTAAAACAATTATCGAGAGACCCTGTCGTGTCGATTTAACACTTTGATTAAACTCAAACCGCAGCTCGGAACTCGACCCAATATTGATAGTTTGGACATAACCAAAAGGGGCTTAGTGACTGTAGTAACTTATAAAAACTATTAATTTGCAGCTTACCAAATGTTTACTAGCTGATATAAATAAGTTCAATTGCATTTTAAATCAGGAAAGAAGAATTTCTTCTATCTACAATACAGAGAAGGGATAAAGTAAAGAATGTTTACAATAGGAAGTTTGAAAATAACGCCAGTGAACGAGAAATTGACGAGCAGGTTAGCGTGGTTTGGACATGTTGTGCAGAGAGATAATCACTTAATCATAAAAGTAATGAGATTGAATATGGATGGCTACAAAGGTAGAGTAAGACCAAAGAAGATACTTTCTAAGTTATAATAGTTTCTTGCTGAATTCAGATATGAAGGCTAATAGAGATATATGGAGCAGTAGTATAATACAAACTGTGCCGACGCTTCATAGGGATAAGGGCAGGTTGATGATGATGATCTATGTTCAATACAGACTAAAGATATTCGTCTTCTTCTTCTTGAGGTGCCTCTCCGACTAGCGAAGGTTGGCGATCAGTTCTCCATATATTAGATATTAATAAAAAATAATTTGAGAGCATATCTTCTGCATATTTTCTCACTAAAATTCCACGAAACAGTTCTGTAACTTTTTGATATTAAGCATCAGAAGGGCTTTAAGTATGAGTAGCAGATAAATAAAACTTAACCCCGTTCAGTTTTCGCTTTAAAGAGAAATATTCTGCAGCAATTAAGTTACATCCGCTCGCCGGCGGCGGTAGTTTTAATTAATCAAAACCCATTCACGCTCGGAATATCCTAAGTTTGTTTTTATTTATTTTCATTAGATTTGCTACTATTTAAATTTATACCACAACGCATCAAAGGGTATTTTTTTAACTAAGTAACTATAATTAAATAGTATTAGTTTTATTAAGACAATGAAGGCTTAGTTTTACTGAATTTTATGGATATATTATATTTCATGAGATAATAATGAAACAGGATTTTTTTTGGCTTCATCCAAACTAATTAATTAGTAAATGAAAACTCAATTAACTTTTAAATAACCTTAAATTTGTAATAATTAAATGAGTTATTTTTTTAACTATATTTCACAATATTTATTTTGAAAATCATATGGAAAAGGCACAAATATGGGTTACCAAAATCCCCGTTTAAACATACTATGACAGGGATGATTATATAGGTTTTCTACAGATATTTTGGCCTCGGAAACCTATGTTAAATGCGACACATTAATGATTGTATATGATGTCAGCCTCTAGTCGGATTATATCGTGTAATCGTTTCAATGGCCAATGGAAGTGATGCGAGGGTCGGCCATTCAATTAGATTTTATTCCACATCACTGGCGTTATACACACACGAATACTAATATTTTATGCAGTACATGTACCACAGAATTTTATCTTTCGATTAGATTTTACTGAGATAAGTTGTTAGAATTTGAGGTAATAAATAGTATGTCTTTCTATGTCTCTTCGTAATATTATTAATATTACTGAAAATGTTTTCTGACAAATATTTCGGTTCAGCTTTAAAATATATCTTTAAAACCACCAACTTTTGAAAATCGTGGCACATCACTATGAAATATCCTATTTCAATTATGCGTATTTTGTAAGTAAACATTATAATTAATTAATCTTTAAAATAATCCCATTATATTATAAAAAGTGTCGTAAATTAACTTTAAGGTAATTTAAAGTTACTTCAAATTTGGGACGGACTGAGGAAGGGACTATGAATAATTAAGCCATAGGGAGTACTTGGCGGCCACTTTAGAAGGTCGGATGACGAACTGGGAACTAAACTAATTATTAATAAGTAAACGAGAAAGAGGATACCTTTGTAATTTAGTTGTTACATTAAATGTAGGCATAAATCATCGATTCTCTCAAGGTTAAGTATCTTTGTCGTATTGTCTTTACGAAAATTTAAGTAATCGAACCCACAACCGCAAGGTCGGTATCTGTACCACTAATCAATTGGCGCTTAATTGCACTTCTATATACAAAAGTGACTGGTTATCAAAGGCAGACGTTATTGACATGGAGCACACGCCTTTTGCGACGGTTCCTACAGATTGCTTTATTTGGAGATCGCATTTAACTGGAAAGCGCTTTAGATTCGAGAACATGTCTGGACAATTAGTGAATACATACTCAAAGGCATTCGATGCAACCACTACGATTAGATAGTAAATTGTATCTAAGATAAGATAAGGACAAAGTGTTTGTATTTAAAAATGTTCACATTGCGTTTAATGTATATTCTCTTTTACATTTCTAGGACTTTTTTCTTATCATCGCCTAAAGATATATAATCGTATGTGATAAAACCACTTATTACATTTTCACAATTTTTACGCCAAGATACAACACGCTTATAACAGACGATTACGACAAATAACATCTATTAAATAGAACCTTCCAGGGACAGGTTTTATGGTGAGTAATAATTGATAATAATCTTGGAGACTTGGAACGATGTTAGAAATAAAAAATGTAAAATTTTTCAGATTTTTTGTTTACTAATTTTTTGTATTTTGTAACCATGTATGACTAACATTAAAGCCACTTGTATTTAAAAAGAAGAGCTTACAATACGATCGCGTGCATCAGCTATTTCCTGTGAAAATCCCATAAAAATCAGTCCAGTCGTTCAACAACCGGAATAAACGGGGCCATGAGGGCAGACATACAGACAGACGATAAAAATTTTCATTACCACCAATGCAAATGCACTATGTGTACAAAATATGACAATTTTACTTTCCTATATAACGCACATATACTCAAATGTTATTTTTATGTTTAAATTTTGTCTAATTTTAATTGTCGTAATATGTATCGAGGCAAAGAGGACGATAAATAAAAAGATGATGACTTACCAAAGGGATGGTGAAGATTAGCGCGCGATTGAGAGGTATTGAAGAAACTAGGAGGCCAATGTTGACGGACAACCTGACACGCAACTGGATGCTGGACAATGAACTGTACATACATTTTAATAAAAGTTTTATATGTATAATATTCTTAGAAAATCAGTTGTAAATTGTAAAAGTGTTTTTATTACTGTCATAGAATAAAGACTTTATCTATCTATCTATAGAACATGCATCAAGATTCACAACGTGATGTATAATAATAATGAATGATATAAATGTTAACAGATTTTTAATAAAATCTTATTAAGCATTGTTGTAGCATACCCAAATTGTAAAACAAAATGGCAAATTAAATAAATGGTGAAAATTAAACGTGAAATTAATAAAACGTGACTTCGCGAAATATTTTGCGGCAATTATTGAATACATAATTGTTTTTATGTTTATCGTATCACATTTATCTACAAAATATCAGAATAATTTTTACTTTAAATTTTTGTATTTAACATATGTCAAATAATTTATTATAATAACTTATTTATAAAGAAACTTATACTAAAAGTTCCTCTACAAGGTAGATAAAAGTAAATAAAACACAGAAGACAGATGTGAAGTGGAATCAAGCCATTTATCTGACGACTGTGACTGCCAGAGGACTAATTTTAGTCCTCATTCCTTTTCTGTCCTGTTCTTATAAGGTAAAGATGGGTATCGGTGGTGGATTTTATAAAGACAGGACGTGTAGAAAGGAAAATATTCTCTTTCTGTACGTCGTCCCACCTTAAAGGTAGGCAACGCATCTGTAATTCGCCACCTCATTCTACAAAAAAAAAAAAAACAAATAAATTTATCTAACATAGTTCGTACGCGTATAACCACTATAGAATGGTTTTTATCCTAATTAGCTGTCTAACTTAATATATTTTATTTAGGTTATAAAATCTTATTGGAACTGACGTCATTATGCACAACAAAGGATTTAATTAAAATTTTAGTCTGTAATTCAAAGTCGCATTAAACATAATTAAGCATCGTTATACTGAGGCTAATGACCAACTGCATTGACTGCAGTGGAAAAAGCGGGTTGAATTTCTCTCGGCAGCTGTTCGTCCCAACTCGGTTAATAGCCGGAGATGGGTAACTTAATGGTACTATGATTTTGTTCAATCAATCATACAAAATTTAGCGCAGTGCCATCTAGCGGCTGTTTGCGAGCATTACAGCAAACTGACCATCATCCCTGAGTGATCATGTTTTTCAGTATTGTAGATGATGAACAATATAAATAATTGTAGAATTGCAGTGTTTTTCATTTTACATTTCACATAATATCAACAGATAATACACACAATCGTAAAACGACTGTAAAATTAGAATACTTACTTACTTACTCAGCTGGCGCATTGACCCACAGTAGGTCTCGACACAACAGATCGCCAAAGTCGCCTGTCTTGCACCTTCTCCTGTCAGTCCATCACTTGTAGCTTCCGTAGATCCAGCTCTGCGGCGTTTCGACAGTGATACCTGGGCCGAACGATGGGTCGGTGGCTGTCGAGGTCCCGATATATGCTGCTTTGGCTTTTCGATGATCCTCCATCCTCATGAGGTGACCCAGCTATCGGAGTCAATGAGGTTTTGCTTCTCCGATGATATTCGGCCCACCCACCAGCGTCTCAATTTCCGCGTTGTAGCGGGTTCTCCAGCAGCCGTCATCTCTTTGCGTTGGGCCCAGAAACTTGCGCATTATATTATTATAAAATTAGAATACTACCACAACATAAAAGTGAGCAAAACTATTATATTACTTTAGATAATTTTATTCTATTTTAAAACTGAAACAAAATTCAAATTAACGTATGTAAACTGAACAGCAGAGATATGTGACAGTGCATGTCAAAACTGTATGATTCATCGCCGCTGCGTGGCTCCATTTTAAAGGCACGCCGCGCGCAATGTATATTTGCAACAGATTTAATACAAAACAGTTACATTTTCCGCTAAAATTTCGTACACAATTTGCTTTGCTGCGACAACTTCTAGCGCAACCCGTAACTCTTTTATAATAAGAGATATATCGTAATACATTAAGAAATAGTCCAAAAATATAGACTTTGTTGAATAATTTTTATTATTTTTTTTATATCATAAGGTGGCAAAAGAGCGAGCAGCCACCTAAAATCGCTGAAATAGCAAAGTGACCGTTGCCCACAGACATGCGCAATTGCATATGCGTTGCCTACCTTTAATCACGGAAGAAAGAATGCACAGAAAGAAAATATTTTTCCTTTCCAGGCATCCTCTCATTCGGAAAGTCCACTTCCACTCCCATCCTTTCCTTATAAGAAAAAGGGTGGGAAGGGAAAGAGGACTAAATTAGGACTCCGGGACGCACACTCATCAGACTAAACGTGGAATTGCTTCCACTTCACGCCGGTCTTCTGTGTGGTCGTGGTATTTCACCGGGTGAGCCGGGACAATTCGTGCGAAGATGTTAAAGCGGGCTCTACCACTGTTAAAATTATACTTCTTTTAAAAATGATGCTTTCAATTCAAGAAGGTTGTTACTAATTAAAAACAATTATAATTTACTTAATAATCTTATCATAAATTTCTTTGACCATAATTATAATGTGTTTACTAAACACTCTAAATTGTTAAGGGCTCTCGCTAATTTATTTGTCTGGTAATGCAATTTATTTTGTAATTATTTGGGTCGTAGCGTAAAGGGATATTTACAATTATTGTTTGCTGTAAAAGTCGTTGAATGAAACCGTTCATTCGTTTTAATGGAAAATGAGATGTTTTAAATTAACCATCTAAAATTTACAAAGAAATTATAATACTGCAAAAACAATTTCATCATTGTTATTATTAAGTTAACTTACGAATAATACTAACATTATTAACTACGCAACGTTTTGTTTACTTGAAAACTTCATCTCCAAAAAGGTATAATTTAAAATAATGCATTTATTGCGCTTAATTATTGAACGAAATGAACAAATGATGTTTGTTCCATCGTTTAAAAGAAACATCGTTTTAAAAACAACGGAAGAGTCGACACCTAATTAGCGGCGCTTCCTTTCAGTGGTTGCCTCACTGCCAGCAAAGTAACAAAAGCTTAAAACTTCACTCAATTTTGTGCTTAACTTCATTGAACGTTCAAGTATTTCATGCTTTAGATATTACTTAAATATAAATTAATTTGGAATTTTAATTAACAGTCTTTTAGGCCTTATAATTAAAAGTCTTGTATTGGAGCAACCGTACTAATAAATCGTAGTAACTATTATTTAGTAAGTACGAGTATTCAAGAAAATAACATTAAAATATTAAAGGAATTTGTATATTAATTTGGAATGTAAAATGATTAAGTTTTCTAATGCTTGAGAATTTGCCATCTCGTGTGAGCCATAATACACAGTCTATTATTACGATATAAGATTGAAATAACATGAGTTTGTTTTTAGTAGGAAATTATATTTGGTTGTAATACAGAGAAAACACTTCAACAAACATGTTTAGGAACTAAATTAATAAATACAATAAGGAATTAGGCCGACAGTTAAAATATTCCAGAATTAGAAGACATAATAACTTTTCGTATTAAAAATGAAAATTCTTTTTGGTGTTATAAAAAAGCAATAAATCACTCTCTACATTATCCAGTTCTTCCTTTTAAAATAACCGCAGCATTGAATCCTAAGAAGTACAGAGATGATCTTATATTGACCATTAATACCTATTTAATGAAATGAGTAAGAAGGTTCATTTTCGTTTTTAAATGATTTTTAATTAAGTTAAATATATTTATGTTAACTTCCAGTGAACTATGGCAGTGTAGTACTAACAATGTTTACGAAGTTATTTACGAGTACAAAGTTATAAATTTTATGTCACATAATGTAATTAACAATATAACTTAGATTTCATATGGAAATAAAAGATAGGTAATAAAAAATAATTACCATCAAATATAATAAAATGGATGTAAAATTTTATGGAACTCAAATTACTTTTAAACTGACTTTCACCCGTGCGGATTGAAAAAAACCTAATTGGTAGCCTAGGTGTTCTTCCGGACTATGTTCTACGTCTATGCAAAATTTCAGCGAAATCCATGCAGCCGTTCCTGAGATACCTTCTAACAAACATACATCCATCCATCTATCCATCCAAATTACGAATATCCTTTATAATATTCTTAAAATTTTAAAATGTCACGTTATGGTCTACAGAAAAAAAAACCATTTGCATTGTTTTCTTCTTTGCCAGTTATTCCAAGCCTTCAGTGACAAACAGAAAGAATTTTCCATTTAAAACTAAAACATTGCAATGTTTCCAAGAATAAATTTTGCTTTGCTCCGGGAACACTGAAGTCCGTTCAATATAAAGTTCCACTTTACTATAGTGTACAAACAAGAATAGCTCACGCTTTTGCCGCCCACAAAGGAAAGCTGAGATTTCTATCCTATTTGCAATGTAAATAGATTAAAATACCAATTAATTCATAGATAAGAAATCCGTTTGCTATGAATCATAAGGAAAAATATTCAAAGCAAGTTTGGAAAAAATTGTTACTATGTGTGGTCACCACAATAGATCTGCGTGTTCCAAATCAAACTACTATTCGTCATTTCAAACATCAATGTCTGGAAGAACACATATCCTACACATTATGTTTTTTTTTTATTCCGCGCAGACGGAGTTGCGGACAACAGCTAGTTGTGTAAAAAGAAATTATGTAGTTTATACTTTAAATAGTTTAAGTCCAAAAGTTTTTCTTGTGTTATTTTGGGAATTTCACTTCTTATTTAACGTAGTTGGAAACTGAAATTGGTGTAAAACTTTGAAAAATTTTCGAGTCAAAATTTAGAATTTTCAGTATAGTTTGCTGTATTTTCATTGAGGATTTTTTATTTTCTAAAACGAGTTTTGGCACTTTAACTTATTAATTGGGACCCTTTAAATTTTGGTGAACTTCGTTAATATTTAATAATAACGATGGATGGTTTAGAAAGCTAAAGTTTATTGCGGTACTCAACTTATAAATTCGTACTTTGAAAACTCAAATGGGTAAACTAACATTAACCTAATTTTATCAAAAAATGAAGTTTAAAATAAGTTATTTCTATTACAGAGTCATAATTTTGATATCATTGTAATTCTCCAATTATTATTTTTTTTTATTTCTTATTATGTGGAGTTTCAAAAGATTTTTAATTTTTAACCGACTTAAAAAGGAGGTTAAAAACTCAATTCGTCTGTATGTTTTTTTTTCGACGATAACTCCACTACTAGTTGTCCGATTTTCATCATAATTTTTTGTTTTCTTTTTGGATAACTTTATCACGAATTGCAAAGCTGGATAAGACACATATTCATAAAATGGATTTAGCATGACACCGAGATGATAGTGATTCGATATTAATTACATCAGTTGAGCCAGAGTTGATTGGTCATAGGAAATTTGAAATTCGATGTTTCTCATCGTGTTATATTTAACGAACCGTGATCTTGATATCGTTTAACGAAAACGTAGCAAGTAACACGAATGTAAAAATCTTAGACCTCTTTTCAATAAAAAATATATGGAAAACTTGTCATTAAGAAACGCCATTGCACCGACTTGTATATTTAATTCTGTTCAAGTATATTAAAATGGAATCTATACTACACATAAACAAGAGAAAGTTGTATAAATCAAATTGCATAATTACTAACGAGACTCAAAACTCTGAGGGATCATTGACCTTTGTTACTTTTCACGTAAGATATCATTTTCTTCGAAAGACGTCAAAAATTTCGGTAAAGAAATTTTGTAATACATTACAGTCAAGTTTTCAAAAATGTTCACTGAAAGCAGTCAGGGGTCCTCAAAGAACGGCTCCAGCGTTCGATGCTCTAGGGTTGTAAACGATAATGATGATAAAATTTACTGAATATCTTCATATTTCATTTACCAACTGGATACATGTTAATATTATTAACAGTGACTTATTCAAGCAATTTTAGTTATTGAAGCTCATTTTAAATTCACTTGAAAGATTCATCTGACGGAGACAACGTTATTGCCGACAGGGATTGGCAACTGTATACTTTCGTATTCTAGGAAAGGCTTTTAATTTAATTAAATTTCTGATTGCATTGCTATATATATATTTATTTAACATTTTTATGATAGATTATTTAAAACTAACAGCATGGAAGTTAATAAGAATAGAGTACAAATGAATTGCGAGGTTGATATTTCTTTGGGTAATCTTGGAAGATGTGAATACGTAAGATTGTTAATTTTGGAATGATTTGTCTTGATTTCAAAGATATTATTTTTTCAACATATTATAAAAGTCAATGTATATTTACCTAAACACACTTCTTAGTCATAGAAAAATAAATGTATTGAAACTTTTTAGTTAACTTTTTATTAAATACAAAGCAATATATGCAACATAATCATCAGGGTAATCTGATCTCACGGTGGCATGACCCCTTATCGCCCGAAATTAGGCATGAAATCATGTCATTCGAGCCCAATTAACAACGCCATTTCGAATTATCAACTGTTTTACTACGCAATCTTTGATTACGAGCCTTAAAATTAATTTGTTACTGAATATAGAAAACATATACACTAACTGCTATACTATGATGACTAAGGAATCTTAGCATATTTTAGGATGAAAAATCTACACTAAGGCATTGCTTGAGTTATCATGAATCGTGGGTGGACGAAAATCTCTATATAAAACAAATCTCTGTCATATTCTTTTATAAAATAGAGATAACAACATGTTTTAAACATGGGATATTCGTCTCAGAAGCCCCCTGTAAGTGTCTATAAGAAAATCGTATGAGAATTACAATACATATTACTCTGTCTACCCTTTAGGATTAAGGCCGATATTGTGTTGTTGTTGGACAGTTTTTTTTTAACATATTTTCAACCCTGGTTAGTTAATTTTATCCGTTATTACAGGCTCGATTTCAACGGCATACAAGTGAACGCAACATATGCGATCGTAGAAGTGTGTGTCTTCGAACCCGAATGTGGGTCTAGGTGATTTCGTCACTAGATTGCGCCTTTGCTTGAAAGGGTTCCTAACAGTTACATACTCACCAGATATTTTGATGCGAGACAACTAGATATTCATTATCAGCTCACTATACGTCCCCACCGAGGTGCTCGGAGCCTACCCTAAGTTAACGGTGATTAGGCCATAGTCAACCACGCTGGCCAAGTGCGGGTTGGTTGACTTCACACATATCTTTGAATTTCTTCTCAGATATGTGCAAGTTGCATCACAATTTGAAACATATATAAGGATAAAGGGTAACTTTAAAGAAGACTCCTTACTTAAAAGTACTCTACCCTGCCAATGAATAAACGTTCTACATATAAAAACTAACTTATTACGTCATTCAATAGGACAGAAATATATTTCACTGAAATTACAACGACAACTACATTTTACGTGGTGGTGATGAGAGTTACCTTGTACATTTTTAAATAAATAATCTCATCAGATTTATATATTAAGAGTTCTAATTATAATAGTATCTAGTAACGCTGTATACGTTGTAAGCTTATTGAATGTGTAATTTGAATGCGTGCGTTTATTATGCTCGCCTGTTGCCAGATGAAACGATTCCATTGCAGACTCAAATGAAACCACTTCATAGTAGTGAATGGCTTTTATCAAAGTATACCAGATGCAGTCATCTATGTAAAGGCGGAAAGGCGTTTAGAAATGCTGTTTGTTAAAAGAGTTATTTCGTAGAAACTGTAAAAATGAAGCATAGGAAAGAGGGATTAAGGTAAAAATGGTTGGAATATTTTTAAAAACGCTGTTTTTACCCTGAAAGCTATTAGATAAAGAAAATCCATTAATATAATAGAATTAGTTTGTACTCGTCTATTTTAAGCAACTTTAAAAATGAAATAATAGAAATACACAAAGAAATCCTAAATATAAAAGTTTAAATCTGGATTCGGGTATTGATAAAAATTTAACAAGTATTTGCTTAGGTAATCCCTTTTATAAACGAACATAAGTAAGCAAAACTTTTGTTATTGAAGAATTGACGAAAATAATATTCAATCATAATAAATTCATTCATTTTGTATTTGGATTTACAATTTCTCTATAATTCTCCAATCTCAAAGCATTGTCGTCGTCTCTCTAAATTTCATGTTATCTTGTTATTTTGATACAGTGACTTAATACGTATTAAGATTGAAAACGGATCGGATCATACGTTGATGAACAATTATTGAATATTGGAATTGTTCATCTTAGGTGTCTGTTGTCAGTGCAGAATATAATTATATTGATTTGGAATTTAAACTTTGAAATCACTATAGGGAAATATCATTTCTATGATATAATTTTCCAAATATTTTTTTTTTAAACAGAATTCTGAAAATTCTTGGAAAAAACAGAAGGATATGGATACTCAGATATTGTAACTCTGTCAATATATTTAAGATATGAATAAAAAATGATAGTAGCCCTTAGTAGATCCTTACAATCTTTTCTTATTTTTCAAATTCACTACTTTCACAAATTAGGTAACTTAAAATGAATTAAGTATGCCATGCGCAGGTGATAGAAATTTACTTTTTTTCTTTTTACTTGGCTTCTTGCCAATTTCGGATGTTCAATAAATTGAGTCTTTAAAAATTTCTACTCATTATAGGAATTAATAAACATGAATTCATACTTAAAGGAAGAATGTAAGAAAAAAACATACAGAATTTACTGAAAACCATTGATGCGAAAGAATTTAACGATTACAATTCAATTGAAATCTATAGAGTGTCGCCGAGAGTTAAGCAAATATTGAGATAAATATTCTTCTACAATTTTTGTATTCCCATATCAACGTATATCAATTGCTTCGACGCTATAAAAGTTGGAAAATTAATACACGTGTAAAAAATCTGAGGCAGAAATTTGTTAAATAATATGCATAAATACACACACGTTTTAATATTTCACTATTTTTATATAACATTTTGTACAAGATATTGTAAACGTACGAGGTAATCTTTGAAATTGCAAGTCGGAAAGTCAGGAACGACGGGGAAGTGGAAATACGGCCCTCCGTCTTTTTATCGGACGCTAATCGAGATTACATTGCCGGCCGTTGCTCGTGAGAGACCAGCTTATTACTACTTATAGCCTGTACCTTTTTGTTCCTTTACAGGTACGATTTATAAAGAGATTTGCGCTATTTGAAAAGAAAATTTGCCTATTTTAAGCACATTCACTCAGAAAAATATATTTGCAGAAATTGTATCCTAGCACAAGTTTTTTAGTTAAACCGTTTTATGTGCATAAAACTGTTAACCAACCTGCACTAGGCCAGCGGGATTGACTATGTCCTAGTCACCCCTAACTCATAGTAGGCTCGGAGCCCCTCTGTAGGCATGTATAGTGAGCTGATGATGATTTGCCTAAAAATGATCCAATATCGCTGTTGAATCACTTCAAATAATATATTGTGATACGAGCTCAAACTCAAGTCCATGGCCTTTGTTAAAAAAGTTTTACTCATTCTTATTTAAGTAATTTTAGGCTTACTACCTGTGATGATCGTTTTGCCTTTATTCATTTATTTTCTTAAGAAAAGATTCCAGTTATCACGTATCAAGTGAATGGCATATATGCTTCGTACGACGGAAGTTTTAATTTTGCAAAGTGCAAGCTAATCTATGCCTTGAGTCGCTCTTTGTCTTCTTTCTCTTTGACGTTGCGCATTTTGCAGTCTTTTTCATAAATGAAGAAATTTCAAAATCATAACTTAATTTGAAAGGAACTTGGTTATTTTTAGTTTAATTTAGTTTTGTTACTTAATTTTCAATAATTTAAATAACGTTTCAAAAGAAAATTAGTTACTGTATTATTTAGTTTGGTGCACGAAATTATCAATAAAATTGTATCCACGCTAGGCTTGTGCGGGTTGGTAAATTTCACACATCAGGGTATGTGCTTACGTACGTATTCTATCACGATGTTTTTATTACCGTGAAATCGTCGGATAAATGTTAAATGGCGGGATTCAAACCCAAGACCCGCAGTTTAAAAGTCAAAAGCTTTATTCCTGAACCACTAACGTTATTTATTGTTAAAATAACACGTGCCGCAGCAGAACCGCACAACGGTTCATAATTAATAAATGTTGATAATTAAAATAAATCCAAATTTATCTCTCAAATTAGAGAGTATCGCGTATTGAAATATTATTTTGTAACCCAAAAGTTTAACATCATTCAGTTAAACCGGATGTCCAAAACTTTCCTAGTTTCCCAATTCGTCATTAAAATCCGTATTGACTTGATCTTCATTCAAATATAATCTATTATCTATCAAAGCCAATGTCAAAATAATTTTGTGAATTATAATAATTACATTTCTTGTACAAGTACAAATATTAGCTTTTCATTACTGAGTCAATCGCTAAGTACAGAAAAAACACAATTACAACGCCAACAAGCCGACTTCAAAACTTCGTGTACTCAAATTTTATAATAATACTCAACTTAGTGGATTAAAGCCGAACTTCAACAACAAAACAAGGAAATGTAATAAGAAAAATAAAATCTGCAAAAACCTTTTTTTGTTAAGTAAACGAATAAAAAATTTTCCCCATAAAGTTTTCTTCGAGAGTAATCGCATTACTTCGTGGATATTTCCTGAACAACTGTTTAATTTATAGAGTGGAAGTTGTTGCAGACACAAGAAAAGTAATTTTTTTTTTCTTTAAGTTGACCTGTGTTTCGCGTCAATATAGAAATTACGAGAACTTTGGGACTCGAAGTCTAATATTTTTTTTCATAATAGAATTTGATTCCGATACAATACCGCGAAACATCATTCCTTTCAATTTTTTTTTAATGAGAGAAGGAGTCAAAATAGCGGCGGGAACACCAAGGTGTTCATCGACGCCCATAGACATCAGCAATATCAGAGGAACCGCAGATGCGTTGCCAAAATCCAACTAGTATTAATTTCTTCTTATATTAAGTAATGATACTTAATTTTAAGTTGAAACCCTAAAATATCTTAAAAGTTAAGTTCCCGGAAACCAATTTTGCGTACCGAAAATTGCTTCGTAAGTATTACATGCACAAGTTTCAGGAAATGACAAAGTAGGTAAGGAGTTTTCAACGGGTAGTTTATAATGGACTAAGTCTGCATTCAGGGAATGATAAATGCTGTCCATTACATTTTTAACTTGATCGTAAAATATGAATAAAAAAGTAAAATTGAAAAAAAATGATTCAATTGATTAAATTAGATTTGACATTTCCGACCACAATATATATAGGACACGCCCTTAGATGAATTGTAATATTATATAAAATTTAGAAAAAAATACTAATTAATATGCAATTACTATGTCATTAATTCAAAACAATTATTCTCATCGTAATAAAATTAATTAATTACTCCAAATAATTGACTTATATTGACATGAAATTTCAATGAATGATTTTTCTCCGTCAAACTGGCAACAGATGGGATATTAATTAATTACTTGTCAAGTTACAAAAAGATAATTAGTTTGTCGGACGTAATGAAATGTAAAGCCCTAAGATTAATCTACGGTTCTAATGAATTGCGTCAAATTTTTAAGTAATTGGAGACTTGTAAATTATGAGTATACTTTTTCCACTTAAAACGGGTTCATATTTTTAATGTTTTCAAATTGTTCGTAATACATGAATTAAAGAATATTATTTTTTTAATAACAGAAGGGGGCAAACGAGCAGCGAGAACACCGAGGTATTCAACGACGCCCATGGACATCAGCAATACCAGAGGAACCGCAGATGCGTTGCCGGCCTTTGAGGTGGTGATAAGCTTGCTTCTTGAAGGACCCTAAGTCGTAGCGGTTTGGAAATACCGCCGAGGACAGACCATTCCACAACGCTGCTGTGCGAGGCAGGAAGTTTCGCGCAAACCGGACGGTTGTGGATTGCCAGCCATCGAGATGGTATGGATAGAACCTGGCGGTCTATTGTTTCTATTTTTTGAGACACAAAGTCAGGTTTGATACTATGGTTTTAGACAAGTTTGTTGACACTGGCAAAACACAGTAATTATGGTACATTGGGACATACTTTACGCGTTTTGGAATATACTTTTTTTATAAAAGGCGACAAACCAGCAAGTGACTTGAATTCACCTCTGCCAAATTCACCTCCCCTTCCTATACTTGTCGTCCGTATGGTCGTGGTATTTTACCGACCGAGTTGTACATTCATGTAAAAAATGTTAAACTGTTAAAACTTGCTTGCAAACATCAATCCATCTGGATGGATGGATGTTTATTTTAAGGTATGCTGAATGGATCTTGATGAAATTTGGCATGGATATAGAACATAGTCTGGATTAACTACTGGGCTACTAAGTATGTTTTTTTTTAATTCCGCGCGGAAGAAGTCGCGGGTGACGACTAGTAAATTCATAAAAATTATATTGTAACCACTTTTTACTCGTATCGTATGAATAATATGATTCTAGTATCATCAATAAGTACAACGACTACGGCTAAGCGGCTTACTGTTTGTAATCTGCAGTTGATGTGACTTTGTGCGGACTTTTAGTTAGATTTTATCATACAGAGCACGCCCCTTATAGGTACAGTAACGTACAAACGATATTACAAAGTATCAAGACCATAATAAATATATAATCTAATATGATTTTGCTATTAAATATTATATTTTGCAGAATTTCGGTTTCACTGTGATTTTGTACTATAGAATGCGTGTATAAAAATATTTTTTCGTCCGTATTCATTTTTACAGTGGTAACAGTAGGTTTTTGGCAGTGGAAACTCAGCAATGAACACATGATTTATGTATTTCAATGATAAGTATGTTTTTCCTCTTTTATGAATATGAAATTAATCTTTTGTTGAAATTTAAAATAGAAGTTAAGCGACGATTTTTTGTTTTAATTCTTTATTACATATTCTGAAAAGTTGTGGTTAGTGTAACGGTTGTGCGACATTCCAATTTAAAGTTTATCTTCGAATATATAGATATATTATCATATTATTTAATTACTAGTTCTCGCCCCCTTCGCCGTCCGCGCGGAGTTAAAAAAAAAACATAATAAGTAGCTTATGCTCTACCCGTCAACCCGCCTACGTTCTACACTTAATGCCAATTTTCAGCGGAATCCCAGCAACCGTTCTGGAGAAACCTTCAAAAAAATGTCCATCCATCCAAACGTTAGCATTTCTAATATTAGTAAGTTTTAATATTTTTTGACTGTCAAAAACATGCTTTTCTGTTATAATAAAAAAATGTATTCACAATATTTTCATCACTATATTTCGTAAAAATTGTATTTAATGATTAATATTTTACTACCATTTTTACATTTGGATTTTGGGACTAAAAGTCTAATTTAACTCCAATATGTATTTTAACGGCAAAACTTTAGCCACATATCAACTCATTTCAGTTAATTAAGTCATTATTTTACGAACCATTACCTCTGCCGTGACTTTCGGTTGACGGATAATTTTAATATTAAGTCCTTAATAAAATATTATAATATAAAAATTATTACTCCTAATTTGACTTTGCTTAAATTTCGTAGTCACTGTCACACATTGAATTATCTAAATTATTTTTCAAAAAATGAAAATAGGTCGAAAATATTTTTTTTGTTAATAAAAATTTTATATGAATAAACATCTAAGCCAGGAGATAATGAAATGAAATATGTTTTATAAAACTGCACAAATATTTCACAAAGAAATATTTTCAGAATTGATTGCTATAGTAGAAAAACAAAATGCTTGTTCGAGACTTATGCTCAATTTTTTTGAAACATTTCTAATCTTATAAATTGAATCCAATCATTGGCTTCGGGGCGCTTGTGTGGGGGACATATTCGCCCGGCTACAGAAAAGTACTTATTCATATGAAATTCTGAAGAAGAATTTTTCAATTTTCTATCGTAAACCAATGTTGGTTTACAATTTTGCATCTTACAGTTTGACATTTTACGAAATTTTAATTAATTTAATTGGCAATTATCCATAGAATCAAGATTGTCGTACATTTTTTGCGACTCATAGTTAGTTAGCCTTAGCCTTTGTAAAATCCACGAATCAAAATGTATTTAGTCAACTGTAACTCATTCAATATTTTCTGTAAAAATACGATTTTCCTTACAATCCAATACTCAAGGAACACTTATCTCTAGCAGTGATCAGAAAAAGGCTGATGATGCCTAAACTAAAATAATGCCACACGAGGGCGAAGCGAATGTGTTAGATATTACCAATTATAAAAGTCTCCAAAAATAAACACATGTCTACAATGTAAATAGGTGTGTTATGTACTATTTTGTGTACTCTGGGTTAAGGAACAGTGAACAGGATATCAACAAATGATTGGGGCGAGCAGCTGTCGGCGTCGGACAAAAGTTTTGGGCGCGAAACCTCTGTCACCGCGACACAATAACTTGATATATTGAATTCTATTGTCAGCATTTTTTATTCGGAGTGAAACGGTAGATAGTACAGAGAAATTGTACCTGAGATGTGAATTTCAACACACACGAAATTTACAATATTTGTATTTACGTCAACAAAAATATTATACTAAATTGTTATGTTGTAAGCTACGATTAAGAATAAGCTAATAAAACTATATTTTTAATGTTTCAAGTGTGATTATCATAATAGTAGGGGAGGCCAAGCGGGGATTTTTGTATTTACTCGAGTGTGTCAGTTAAATATAAAAGACCTTGCACCCAATATAGTACTCTTATGACAAATGTAATGCTCCAAATAGAGCCACGCTTTCAAGGTAGGGGATCAGGTTAAGTAAAAAAAAAATATTGTTAAAAATGCCCGGCGCATCAGTTTAAGATAGGATGAGTTAATTGCAGTTTAAGCTGCCACGTTCGAGTAAATCCAAGAATCCCCGCTTCGACTCCCGAACTATAAAGATTACATCCTTATATTATTTCTAATACAGAAGCAGGTGACCACAGACAAATGGATAGAAAATAATTAATTTTGGAATTAATATAATAATTTAAACTCAGTAAAGAAAGCATGCACTGCAATAAAAAGAACTGAAGTTACAACTTCTAATTAGTCTTCCCTCCTATCGGAAACTATCCTAACACGAAGTGGAGAGTAACAAAAGGCAAAATTTCACTCAATTTGGCTCCGAACTTCGTTAAATGTTTGAAGTTTAAAGTTGAAAGCTCCTAGTCTAAACTATCTTAAAACTGGCAGTTTGAACACGTTTTAACTAATATACAGGTTAGTTAATCGTTGTAAGATGGTATTCGTAAAAGTAAATATTTAGGTTAGACGTATATAAGTAAAGTTTATCAGTTAAGTATACTGCTCAGTTCTCAGTATTGCGGTTAAATCAAATTATCAGACTCTGTTCAGAAAAAAAATATATATTAGAAAAATATATCTCTTTAGCCCGAATAAATATATACTATGATATGACGAATAATGTCAATAAATCATAAGTTCTGGTTACTGTAAGTCTAAAAATGTTTTTAATCTTTTGTTTTTACTTATATTTCTAAAACAAACAATATTTTAATTAGTTTTCCTACATTTAAAGCATCCTATTAACCTCAATGACTTCCTATTGTTTGCAAATTCTGAGATATTGTTCGAGTAAAGTTCGAATTTCACTTATAAAACAAATTCAAGCGCTCCAATATGATTTCAATATTCGAGAAATTAATTGGTTTGACTAGAAAATACCTTCAGCGAATCTATTAAATAATTACTAACCATTAGTTAGTGAAAACAAAATCTTTGTATAAAACATATCGTTATCCTTGTCATTATCTTTGATAAAATAGAGATAGCAATATATTTTAAACGGTGAGTTTGTACTTGGAAACTCACAATAAGACTTTGTTTTCCAAATAATATGTTAGTACGAATGTAAATTAATTCCAACATTAATGAAAATCTAGGTTTCCATCTGTTCCAAATATAATACTATTGTATTTTCATGTATCATATATATTAACTAGCTATTGCCCGCGAGTCCCTCCACACGGAATTAAAAAAAAATAATTAGCAGCCGTTGTGTTCTTTCAGACTATGTTCTGCAAACGTGCCAAATTTCATCCGTTCAGCCGTTCTAGAGATACTTTCAAACAAACATCTATCCATCCGTACGTCCATCCCATCCCATCCATCCATCCAAACATTCGTATTTATAACATTAAGTAAGAAGTAAAATAATATTTATATTGTTTAACACTACAATTTTAACATTCGATATTGCCTTGACTCCTTAATTATATCTAAAAAAGATATATACATAATTTTTTTTAACGTTATTATGTACGTATTAAATTTATGAAATAATATTCTTAAATTTCCGATAATTCAAAAGATGAAAGATTTCGTGGAAGCGAGGAAATTGAACATTTTTATTGTTTGAGGGCAAGGCCTACTTTGAATCCCAAGTCTAATTATTTGGTTTTGTAAGTGTGAATAACTTAAAAATCGCCCGCGACTCCGTCTGTGCGGGATTAAAAATAGATGTTGGCCGATTCTCAGACCTACTCAATATGCTCACAAAATTTCTTGAGGAGTATGGGAACGAAAATTGTGACACGAGAATTTTATATATAAGATGTTATTAAGGATTATTGACGCTTCTAAAGCAAACATATAACTAGGATTGAATGTAATTGTCTTGTGTATCTTAAAAAGCATAAATTTTCGTCGAACACAGCGATACTGTTGCTTACCAACGGATAAATTTACGGCACACTTTGGCTGAAATCCAAACTGTATGTACACTTTTGAAGTTTTTCCGTATTATATGTAGACGAAAAATGCAATATTTTATGCAAAATAAGGAGATATACGTTAAGCGTCAAATAAATAGAAAACAATAAAAAATATGTTACTAGTTATTCTCTACTTGAGTCATTCTTTTTGAAAAACGAATGAACAAGACATAAAAAAAATAACTAAAGAGTTTATAATTTTTAGCATCATATTTGTTTCACAATCGTATATGCTGTCAATGCTTTAAAATGAATAATAAAAATAATTTAAACCTTAATATAGGGCATTATATGTGGATGGTAAAATCACGCTAAATACTTCTTTTGAAAGAAATGATTCACTCAAATCTGTTTTAGAAATGAAACGTCGCTACCAAAGCTAAAGTTGTAACAAAGATTCACGAGATGTTCTTTGATCTAGCTCGCGTGAAAATATGCGAGTTCCTGGAAAAAGGCATTTTCAAAAGCGGATAACGTTTGTATAGAACTAGAATTAAAAATAACAGAATACATACAAAATTTCAGCGAATTAAAAGTTAAAAGCCATACAAAAATTTATTATGATATCAAAGACATGTTTTGTAGTTACAGTAAAGTAAATTATTTCATTGATAAGTCAGTTTTTAACCATTTCATAATTAATTTATAAATATCGCATAATTTTTTTTCGACTTGTACATTCCAAAATTTAAGCTGTTATAAATTTTTGGCTTAACGTCAATTTTCTATTCAGTTAAACTTAGTTCTTTTACAGTCTTGACACCAACTTTTGGCAGATTTCCAATTCTAAAAATGTTTCTTGCTCGATTAAAAAATAAAACGCATTTAAAACTTGCATCACTCAATCGGCCATTTCACCTTTAATCAAGATACAGAGAGTTGAATGATAGATCACAGGACTTCTTTAACAGACCATTAGAAATAAGATATCTGTATAGATCTAGATAGATTTATAATGACGTTAATTAGTATAGATTGTCCTACACTAGCTCTGTTCATTATTTTTTGGTGTATAATTAAAAAATATCAAAATAAATTGATATTCATTTGGATAAATAAACAACTTGCAGTAATTTCAAACAACACTGTGAATGCTTAGCAAAAGTTTGTGTTGCTGTTATTTTCTTTTCTCCACATCTTGTACTTTCCTCTTAGAAACATTTCCGTGCTAAGATTTTCTCTGTAGTTTGCGTGCGGATCCAAACGAAGACGGATGGATAAGACAACGTGTATGTTTCACATGTTATTTCAACATCCGTCTTCGTCAAATACATTCAAGTATTTAAAGCTTTTTCTTTATTTTTATTAAAACCCGTGACGTTAAAAATGTACTCTATTTTCATTATTTTAATCAGATTTTAGGGAAGACGTGCTTGTGCGAACTGATATTTTTACACGCCGTAAAGTTCATGGATCGTTGGTGGCTCAGAGGTTAAGGGCATGTAATCTGCAGGTTCTAGTTCAAAACCCGACATGTAGCAACATGGTTTTAGATTTTAATTGTTATCGTGAGTGCATTAGTGAATATGGGATGTAGAAGAGAGGCGGGTTTGATATACTGCATAGCTTTAACAGTGGTAGAGCACGCTTTAACATCTTCGCACGAATTGGGCCGGCTCGCCCAGTGAAATACAGTGAAGACAGGCGTGAGGTGGATGCTATTCCGCGTTTCGTCTGATGAGTGTGCGTCCCGGAGGCCTAATTTAGTCCTCTTTCTCCTCCTACCCTTTTTCTTATAAAGAAAGGATGCGAAGTGGGGGTGGACTATCCGGATGAGAGGATACATGGAAATGTTTTGTTTCTGTGCATCCTCTCCTCCGTCGATTAAAGATAGGCAACGCATATGCAAGTGCGTATGTCTATGGGCAACGGTCACTTCGCTATTTCAGCGATTTCAGGTGGTCGCTCGGTCGTTTGCCACCTTATGATATAAAAAACTCTCCTTAATTTCCGTTTACAATTGTGGGTTGTACGAAAACAAGATAGTAAAATATTTTTTCTATTAAATGAAATCTTAAAAGATTTTGTTTAAGTGATGGCCATCTCCGATCTTATGAAATTAAATAAAAACAAACTAAGGATATTCCAAGCTAAGCATGAATGGGTTTTGATTAATTAAAACTACCGCCGCCGGTGAGCGGATGTAACTTAATTGCTGCAGAATATTTCTCTTTACAGCGAAAACTGAACGGGGTCGAGTTTTATTTGTTGCAGACCCTTCACGGACTATTTCATTCATTCAATTACAAACATTTTAAAATAAAATTAAATAAGACAAAGAAAATAATTGGCTCACAATCTTACTGTCGATGACTGTACCCAGTGGTATCACAAATATCGCCTTAAGACTGAAAAAAAAAATCAACTTGATAAATAAAACCTAATATACATATTTCACTTTGGAAAGCAGTTTAATTGAATTTAATTTAATTCAATAAAAATATTTTCGAATCTAAGTCATAACTCATAAAATTAAAATGGACATGGCGAGTTTTATTAAGGAACTGATTTTGTGACCAAAATTTACGATACACTTTTTATACATTTAAGTAGTTTAAATACACAGCGAAAATCACTTGCAGAAAATTCATTTAAAAAATAAATATTTCATAGGTTACATTAACAAGTTATAGAAGATTTTGAAACTAGATGTTTTTCCTTTTATATCATATATCATATAACATAGCTGAATTTTAAACTAAAGCCCAAGCTAGTGTTTAACCAATGTTATATCGATATAATTAATAATCATCATGCGCATAATTATTGAGGTAGCTATGTCATTTAACTTGTCCAGACAGGTTAATATTGTTAATTATTTTAAAGTGATTAATGGTATCGCTTAGCTTTATTAATGCAATACAAGCAGTATGTATAAATTCAAAAGTACGCTAAGGTTGTAAAATAATAGCACAAACGTACACACAAACACACGTAAACACAGTCGCATACACTAGATTAAGAGAAGGCACTATGCCTCCTCTCCAAAGTAATCGTAAAATTTTGTTGATCTTGATAAAACTTGAATTGTTAAAACAAAACGTGTGAATTATAGTTTTCTTATCGTGAAATAATCTGTAATTGGATATAAAATAATCTTAACAGTCCTAATTAATTTACAGTAGCGCCCTCTGACGGAGGTTTGTTAAACTTAGTTATTTTTCCAAGCTTTAAATAGCATAACATAATTTGTAGTAACTATTTCTATCAATCGCTTCTTCATTTGAAAATCATACAACCATCATACATCGGACAACGCTGTTATCATATTTTATGATCCAAATAAATGGAAAATAAACAATTTGTATAGTGCATAGCTAATTGGACTGGATCCAACGACCACTAATCTCTGTTAGGTTATGACCATAATATCAATATCGAGTCGAGTTTCCAGCTGGGGTACGGTTTAATCAAAGTCTTAATACAATGTCCTTTCATTTTACTGACAATAATTAAATTTATTTTTAATTATTTATTATGTACCACGTTCGTCAATATGGCGACCAGGTTATACAATGGTATTTTTATGCAATAAGTTTAAAGCCTCCCTCTTCAGTTTTAACTGTACAGTTGATAACTTAACAGTCGGACTGGACTAAGTGTTCCAGTGCGTTCCTTTGGAGATCCCGGGACCCTCGCAGTCGCACTTAAGGTTGCTCACCGAGGGGGTTTTAGTGAGTAAGAATCTCACATACATAATCCTGTCTTCCCCCAAAAGGCAGGGTATCTTACCAAGACTTCCCCACGATAAAAAAGGACTGAACTAAGTGTATATTTAATGACTTAATTAAAAGTTATCCAAAGTAACTATGCTTTAATTATTAAGCTATCGAAATTACTGCCAATTAATGCAAAATTATATTACTATTACTTAGCTCATTTTCCTCACCCCTAACTTAGGGTAGGCTCCGAGCCCCTCGGTGGAGGCGTATAGTGAGATGATGAGCTCATTTTACATTAAAAATCCTGCAGTAAGTTAACACAATGTCGGCTGGTAAATGAGGAATAATATAAACATACACGTCTCACTTTATAAAATAAAACTTTTCCTGCAAAGTTTGCTTTGTAGAAACAGCAGTTCTCTACACTTGACGTCGGATCATATAAACGCTTCAACAATTTAACATTCTTACTCTGAAAATGTACTAAAGTTTTGTGAATAAGTTAGCTTTAACTGCGAATTTCTCTTATTGTTTTAAATAACTTTTATCTATTTTGGAATCAATCAAAATAGTTTAATAGAAAACGAAATAAATGATTTCTCTTGGTATAATAATTGAATAAGTCTAAATGTTACATCTCAAACTTTTATGTATTTCTGAATAAATCTTTAAAAAAAATTTAAACTTAAACATTTGAATTAAGTCGCCAGTTTTCCATAGTATATGTTACGTAATTCGAAATTAAGTTTCTGCAGCACTCTAAAATACACTAAGTTGCTTACAAAGTTTTAATAACCGTCAATCTCGCTTTAGGGAATTTCACAGCGCGATGGAAAACCATATTCAAGCTTAATGTAGAGTAAAACTTTGTTGACTTAATTTTTTTTTAAACTTCCTTTTTCTGTTTTCAAACAAAGTAAGCTGTACTAATATTTTCAATAATAAAAAAAGTTTTCAGAAGATCCCGAGACGCTCTCTCTCTCTTTTAAAGATTTTCCGCCAGTACGAAAAAAGAAACCGTCAAAGAAATTTAAAAGGAACTTATAGAATATCCACAAAAAGCATAAGCTAATGACAAACGGTACAGTTTCTTTGTTTGCAACTAAAAACATCGTACTTTTAACTATGTAAAACACAGAATCGGGGAGATGGAGATGTATAAAGTGTGCTTAATTTCTTTCTATACAGAGAAACAGTAAGTTCATTAATTTGTGGTAAATTCTATTTGCTACTTTTGGGAGAAATGTAAATAAAAATTCAGTCCATATAGTAACCGTATTAAAACACCGACAGTAACAGCACGCTCGAGTTGCCTATACCGTGGGACGATGAATCATAGTGTTTTGGCATTCGCCGCAACGAACGTATCTCTGTTGGAGTTCAGATAGGTTAGTTTTCAAATTTATTGCGATTTTGCTGCGGTATGTATGTAAAACGTGCTATGATACAGCACTCGAATAGAATCTCTTATTTGAAAATCTTATATAAGTGCAGATTAATTATTTTTTCACGAATCAAAACTTGGAAAACAGAAATATAACGAGTGTTTAAAAAAATCTTAAGGTTTCCATCTATGCATCCATCAGGCCCAGTGTGTATCGTGCTTTATGCGAGGCATTTCAAAAAGACGGCAAACTAACCAGCTCAAATAAAAAAAACAACGCAAAACTCACACCGTCAGTAATCATTTTTTCAGATAATATATTCAAATATCTTCGGTACTTCGTTAACAATTAATTTATTTTGGTTGTTAATTAAAAATTGTAAAACAGGCTGTATTCTACGTGGTTTAAATGTATGGAAATTAACAATAAGGTACAGTAAGAGAAAAATATATTTGATTTAAATTTAATAAAAAAAACTAACTTGAATAACATTTCTAAAAACAAAGTCCTAAACAAACCTCAGGTTGAAGCGTCTTTTTGCTTGAACTGAGCCTTTTCATCGTTGGAGGTACATCCGGCGTAGACTTTGATACGAACTGAAGCTATTCAGTAATGTGGAGTAGTTCCATATGAACTGGAAATGGAGTGTTGGTTGCATCGAGCAACGGGCAAACATCGCAAACGCACTCATTCAAATTACACATTCCATTTCCTGCTACAGCTTAAGACATAAGCGATAAGCGATTTCTATTTCTTGTTTTTTTTAAGCAATGTAATTACTAAACCACCAATGTAAACAAAGAAATGAACAACAACAAAAAAAATTAACTATAGATAAAATAAAGTACCTAATTAAAAATTAACAACTATAAACCTTACTAGGATCTTATAAAATAGGTGGTAAAGAGTTATCTCAAAATTCATCATAATGATTTTTAAATTTAAGAAACATAAAATTGGATTCTTTAAAACGTCTTTAAATTTATTGTAAGATTTGAATTCCGCTACGCGCTCCGCTCTTGGACTATACACCGCGCACCGTATATTGTACTCTTGACTGAGTGCGTCTTGTAATATTTACTCAATGCTAGACGCACCGCACTCGTTTTTATATTGACGTCTACTATCCCTCCTACGATGTATCACATATTATAAGTTTTTAATTACTTACATTTTTATATTAAAATTAACTGTAGTTATAAAATCTTTAATTCAATTGGTGTCTTTAGTTTTAATGTTATAATTATAATTAAATAGAGTTTAATTCAATATACTAGTGTACTATAATCATCTTATGTAATTTTAATTGTATTTATGAACTGTATAATTAAATTAAGTAAATAATGATTTTTAATTGAGATTCTTTAACTATTTCATGAAAGGTAAAATACGTCAGAAGTCACAACGTGACTGAAGTGGAATGATATGAAAGTAATTACATATCCATTATCGGGGATAACATTTATACGCGACACGTTGAAACGATTTAATATACATAGTTTATCTATAATAAACTTTTATTAATATTTTTATTACTGGCTTTAAATTATTAAGTTTTATCAATTAAAAATCTTCATGAATAAGTACAAAACTTTCTAATTAATTTCAATAGAACCTCTAGTACATATTTAAATTTACTTTTACTAATTTTCCTTTTGAACTTAACAAAAGCAACTGAATATTACATGTTTAATTCTTGTAAGTTTTTCTTCAACTTGGCGGTTTAGAAGAATGACTTTTCAACCTTAACAAGATAGGTCGTCTAGATCTTAGTTTCCTTTGACAGCTTTGCCGAAAGAAAATAGAGAGCGGGTAAGTACATACTTTCAGTTTACTGTTCCTTTTCAGGGCTTTTGTGGAAAGGAGTACAAAAATTATAGATTAATGAACTTAGTTTTCGATTATTATTTCACTGTACAATTTTTCACAGATTATTTTAGTTAATATATATCCTTCGACTTGCACTAGTACTCAATAGGTATTTGTTACATATATCACATGATTGAAGTAAGAAACTAAAGGATGGTCGCTATATACAGGGTATTTCAAAGTTTCGCAATATTTCCTTTAACAGGATTACCACTATCCTGTATCCTCCGGCTGTATCGACTTTATGACTCTGTGAAAGTTTACACACCCTGTGGTACTAACTCACGTTCATCTGTACAATATATTACTTTTCTGATTAACTGTTATTATTAAAAAAATATCTTCACGACAAATTGTAAAAGTTTCCTGTCAGGTGACTTTGAGTCGATTAACATAAGATTCGTTTAGTTGAAATTTTAAGGCTCTTTAATTGAAATCTTTAAAAATTAATTAGAGTATAAGTAATCAATTATCTCGGGTGATTAATTGCTTTACGGACAATAAGATTATGCTAAAGTTTACGTTAAAATAATGGCTTTATTATCAAATTTAACAATCATTTTCTATTTTAAAAGCAACTTAGGGCACAAAATAAACGCAACGAAACTTATTTCTTTTAAAGCAAATTAAACATTTTTTTTATTAAACAATCACCTTTATGCCCTTATTGCTCGGGAAAAAGGAATAAGTAAGCTATTGTCACAAAAATTAGAGCCGCAGCCCGTATATCTATGGAAGTTATCACTATTTTTTTGATAGAAAAATATAAATTTGACACAACTGCAAAGAAAACTTGGATACCGCATAATTGTGGTTGTTTTCTGACTTATCGGAAAGCACTATATTCGTCTCTTTCTAACAAAATTAACAATTCTATTTAAAAAGAACCACTTAACTATGACATGTACGTTGTAACGTGTATTTATATTCCATAGCTTTCTAATTACGACTGAATAAAGCTTTACTATTTACAAACTGGGTACAAAGTACAAGCTGCGGTTACAGTTTAATCAAAGTGCTAAGTCGAGCCGACACTGTCCTCTCCGTAATTGTTTACTGAAACTACCCACTCTACTCTCGCTACAATTAAATGACTTACCGTTGGTTTCTAAACCAAATTCTCTGTGTAATACATATCCCTTTTCATTATCTTTGACAGAACAGAGATAACAATATGTTTTAAACGGAGATTTTGGTCTCAGAAACCCACAGTAAGCTTAAAACCTTTACCTAAGGATTACAAGTAATGAACATTCTTTATGAATTTACAAAAACTTTTAAGATTAAGGCTATTAAGGCCATACTGAACAAATAATCGTTATAATCGATCAGAATTTGATTGGAAGGTAATTAGTAAACCTGTTTTTCTATCCTGTTCTCTTACATTTTAAGATGTTTCTTAAGGGAAGGGGAAGGGATATTATGACTAACAAATAGTTACTAGCTTTTATTTTACGTGTATAATAAATTTAATGAGACGATATATGAAAATATAGGTATAGCTTTATGATTCTAGTATAAAAGCAAATGTTATCGTTTCCGTATAAATATTTATTATACCGACATGTTAATGGGCGCTTCACACCTCATCGGCAGACATGAAGACGAGTCGATAGAGACGTGGGTGATCATTAAACATAGTTAGCGAAGTAAAACGATAAATATACATAGAATTTTTAATTAATATATCATTTACTTCAATCGAAAATTGCGATGAAAAATTTTAATAAATTTAAAATCTTAATATTAAATCCTCTGGTTGTAAATCCTATACAAAAAATCTCTACTTTTTGACTGCCTTAGCATAGAAGTTTGAATTTTTTCACAGCTTTATAGGGACAGTAGACGTGTGTATTTGATATAAATTCCACCTTGATACCTACACGCGTTCCTGGGAGTAAGGGTCTTGATAGATAGACAAACGGACAACAAAGTGATCCTAAAAGGGTTCCGTGTATTTACTTTCGAGGTACGGAACCCTAATAATGAACTTAAGAACTTTTATTTTGTTGGTTTTTTTAAGCAAGGTTGTTGAGATAAATCTAATTGTATGTTTAATTAATTATTGGAATATAATTATTATCATTCTCTCAATAATAAATCAACATTAATTATTTTAATGTTAAAATTTAGCAATAACTGCCAGTTATAAACTTATTACTAACACCATCGAATGGCAACACTTTCCGAGTAGTCATTAGTCGAAACTTAGTTGCATTTTAACATGTTAAGCGTGGTAATGGAGAAACTTTACTTCGTATCATGTTTATTATTGCAGAATTTTATTAAACTCATTGAATACTCGACAAATTATAAAATGACGTATATGGTGAAAATAATCGAATCACTGTCATCTTTCTTTTAGGTTATTTAAAAACAAAACATTGAAATCATATGACCATAAATAACATCCATAAGTGAGCCATTAATTACTACAATGCTTGTTTCATTCTTACATCAGATTGTGTATTACACTAGCTGTAGCCAACGACTCTGTCCGCCCGTACCTAAAAAAAAATAGTATGTGTTCTACATCTGTGCCAAATTTCAGCGTGATCCGTTAAGCTGTTCTGAAGATACTTTCAAACAAACATCCATCTATCCATCCAAACATTCGTATTTATAATATTAGTAAAATTCTAGTAAGGAGCTGCCTTGATAACAATTAGCCGATTCTGAATGCGGCAATATGCTTCACAATGCAATACAGAAAATATTCCCTCGTAAAAAGACACAAATCCTTTGGGTATTCATTAAGGCGTTTTCCTTGAACTCCGTTGATGAATGATTACACTCAGGGGAATGTAGGAACTGTGTCATTAATTATAATGCATTCTACTTATGTTTATTTTTTTTTTAAATCTTACTGGTTTTATAAACGTATTTTGATGAAATTTGACATAGATGTAGAGCATACTTTGGAAGGACACATAGGCTACCAATTAAGTTTTTTTTTAATTCTACAGAGTGCCGGACGACATCTGGTTTACCAATATAGTAATTAAGTGAGTTTCTAACAGTGTTTTCGATACATAATAAATACTTGATAAAGGATAAATATTAAAATTCAACAGTATATTTAATTTTGATTATTTTTTTTTAGAAAATCATAATACAAATTAAGATATTGAAATTCCAATTCGTGGTAATAAATAAAACTACTATTTATATTACATTGTGGTGTATAACCGTTAACACAGAAAATGTTATTCGTCTTTAACAAAGTAAACTCTTGCACAATTCGATTCAAATGGAATATATTGCGTGAGCTTCATCGCACGGCCTCCTCGGAACAGAAATAAATGGTTAAATCAACTTTATTTATTTCTTCCCTCTTCGATGCAATACGGGCGGCAACTGAAATAAATAAATCAATTCACCTAAAAGATTTTCTATTTTTTTTCATAAGCTGGCAAACGAGCGAGCGGCCACCTGAAATCGCTAAAATGGCGTGACCATTGCCCATAGACATAAGCAATTGCTTATGCGTTGCCTAACTTTAATCGACGGAGGAGAGGATGCACAGAGAGAAAATATTTTCCCTTTCCGTGCATCCTCTCATCCAGAAAGTCCACTTCCACTTCCCATCCTTTTCTTATAAGAAAAGGGTGGGAAGGGAAAGAGGACTATATTAGGCCTCCGGGACGCACACTCATCAGACGAAAGGCGTAATTGCTTCCACTTCACCCCTGTCTTCTGTGTGGTCGTGGTATTTCACCGGGCCAATTCGTGCGAAGATGTTAAAGCGGGCTCTACCACTATCTTATATACGTTATATTTTAAATAATTATGAGCTGTAAAAATAACTATGCAAGCTTATATATTAATAAAGGAAATTAGCTGCGGAATTCATCAGCTAATTTAGAACTTCAACTCAATATAACTACTCAACTAATATTATAAATGCGAATGTTTGGATGGATGGATGTTTGTTTGTTTGAAGGTATCTCCAGAATGGCTGCATGGATCTTGCTGATATTTGGCATAGATGTAGAACACAGTCTGGAACAACGCATAGCCTACTAATTAAGTTATTTTTTATTCCGCTCGGACAGAGTCGCGGGCGCCAGCTAGTTTTATCTCCAAATAAAGCGCGAAATGATTCCTTTTATAATATCGGAATACACTCAACGTATTCAAAGTAGTGAATAGATGGCAGCTGTTCATTTTTGTTATCATCAAGCGGACAATGGGTGAGAGTTCTGAAGCGCGGACTCTTGTTCAATATCTATTTTCAAAACATTTTATTCCACGCAAATTCATATTTGTTGATGCCAGTTTTGTTTTGTGTTGATTGCTTTCGTGTTAACTTTTAATATTTTGCTTTTGAAATGTTATTTATAAATTGATTTCAAATCAAATAATGAACTTTTATAGTAATTTAAAAATAAATTGCTTACGTCATAGTTCAGCGACGATATCGATAAAATCAAAACAAGCAACAATGATAAAAATTAATGGATAGAGTTTTTTGTACTAGAGCGTTTATTCCATCTAAAATAATAAATTCAAATGGTAACATAGACGTTTTGGCATAGTTTTTTACACGGGTCGCACATGACGGCTAACAAAGATTTATGCGCCATCACGTACCTATAAGCCTTTTTATTTGTATTTGTGTGGTTTTTCTGCTTGATGGCAAAAACAAACTGTAGTGCTATGAGTGTACATGTTCCAGTGTACTCTTGAAATTTAAATAAATTGAGAATATTACTTAAGCTACATTTATGGATTGTAATTATTATTTTCGGACTTTGAATTTTTTTTTAATATTACACATCTGCGACTCTGTCCTCGCAGAATTAAGAAAAAGCTTCCTGTGTTCCTTCAGACTATGGTCTATCATTTCACCAATATCCATCGAGCTGTTCCGGAGATACCTTCAAACAAACATCCGTCCATTGAATCTTCCGCATTTATGATTTTAGTAAGATGTTTTACACCGTTTCCAAATAAACATACTCGATATTCCACTAAGTTAAATGAAATAACAGAGAGCTTGGGTTATTTGAGCAAGTTCCAGCAATGCAATAACAGTTTTAGATGTACACTAAGCGTCTGTAATATCATTGTAGGTGCATTTAGGAAACTGTAACTTAAGTAATTTGTGAAGATATTAGTACACAGAATATGTAGTAAACTTTGTTACTTAAACAAACCAAAAATGTATTATTGCTTCGGTCAAAACAGTCACAAAAACATAATTTTTCGTTTCTGTTTACCGTCACACTGTTCTAGCAAAACAGTATTAGACTTATTACACAACTAGAAATTGCTTACGACTTTGTTCCTGAGGGATAAAAAAAAATCTAATATATATGGCCTATGTCACCCAGGGATAGTGTAGTTTCCCAACAGTGAAATAATTTATAAACTCGGTTGAGTAATTACGGGGCCTATTTAATGACCTATTAAAAGAAACAATGAAATCTTTTCTCTTTATATTATAATATTAATACTGATATCTTTAATAACAATTTAATATTTAATAATTAAGTAATTTAACTACATTTTAAGCCACTTCAAATTATAAACACCATGTAACTAAAATAGAGTCAATAAAATATTTTTATTACTAAATATGTTGGTTTTCTTAAGCCTAGCTTAGCGATATGTACATTCACCTAAATATCGCAGTAATAGTAGGGAACTCGTAACCATTCATTGAAACGCCGACGTCGTTTACCGGAATAAACAGCTTTTACATCCGTATTGGTGCTAACAACCGCAACATAAACTTTGAACGAATGTTTATTTTGGGATAATTACGTATGCGGCGAGATTATGGACACATAAACAAGAGTCTTGAGATGTGTACAACGGTACAGGAAGACTAAAAAAGTGTGGATGGATTTTGCAAAAAGTGATAAAGATGTATTATATACTGTCGTAAGCCTTAGAAAGGAAAAGTAGTGAAAAAATGTCTCGAATAGAAGACGATAGAAATGGTATTTTAAGTCATTGTTAATTATGATTAAACCTTTTAATCTTTGGTTGTATAGCAAAAATACAATAAGGTAAAAAGTAAAATTAAGTTTTACCTCTGTTGTTTTGATTCACCCACGATAAGTCTTGAATTTATGGTTGAAACTATATCTGTGCGTTTTATTGTTACAACTTTATAGCAACCGGATCTACGATAGTAGATTAACAATGATAGATTAAACTTGCAGTTGTATAGTTTAGGACGATAGGGCCCAACCAGTGGGCAATAGAAGCCAAAATATAGCCCGTCATCAACTTTAAATTTAAAATTAACTAGCGGTCACCGCGACTGCGTCCGCGCAGAAAGAAAAAACATCATTAGTGGCCTATGTATTCTTCCAGACTATGTTCTATATATTTGCCAAATTTCATGGAGATCCGTTCAGGAGATACCTTCTGACAAACAATATCGGTAAGATTGATTTAAATTGCCTTGCTCTATGTTCGTTACTATTAAATTTTATTTTTTGAAAATAGAACACGATTATTTGCTTTCGAGACGTTAAATTTCTCTTATAATTAACTCAAATACACCACATTCTTCAGATCAAATTGAAACAAATCAAAACTGTTTTAAAGACGTTTTCTAAAATAATTTTTAATTTTATTTTATTAAGAAATATTCATACGATTTATTTAAAGCTGTCAAAGTTTGAATTTATTTTAAGATATTTTTAGTTGAATGATGGCAACGATAACTGAAGGAAAAATGAGGATTCTTTCCCTTAAAATAACACCTAAATGACGCGATTATGGTAATCATTAAAAGCGGCAATAAGAAAAGGCCTTGGCAATTTAGGAAATTACAGACACATAATCGACTTCGTAATGTTCGCTGTTTTGTTATCTCGAAGATTTTTTAAGCTTCAAACGTGTTACAAAATTATGAACTATGGTTCCTATTTTAAAAACATATTAAACATGTAATTTTTTTTACTACTTGATCTAAAATTTCTTCTATACACTTCTCTCGTGTCTTCTTTTGTTTCCCTCTTAACAAGAAATGGGGAGGGTATTTATTTTATGAGTATGTGTAGTATGGGTGATTTGGCAATAGAAGCCCAGGGTTTGAGTGTAATACCACGACCACACAGAGGCTTGAAGTGGAAGCAATTCCGCGTTTCGTCTGATGAGTGTGCGTCCCCGAAATCTTTAGTTCCCTTTCCCTTTCCACCCTATTTCTTATAAGGAAAGGATGGGGAGTGGAAGTGGACTTTCCGGATGAGGGGATTCATGGGAACTGAAAATGTTTTCTTTCTGTGTATCCTCTCCTCCGTCGATTAAAGGTAGGCAACGCATATGCAATTGCGTATGTCTATGGGCAACAGTCGCTTCGCTGTTTCAGTTGGCCGCTCGCTGGTTTGCCACCTTTTGATGTAAAAAGAAATGGATGCTTCTTTTCTGGGAAGTAATCCACCGAATGTTTCTTAATCACATCAAAGTATTAAACACAATATAATTTTACTACTATCATAATTCAATTGTTACATTTAATTTGTATTTTTCTAATTATAAATATAGGTACTAGAAACAATATGGTAAATAAAGACTTAATAATACGTACCGAGATGCAAGAACGATGCTCGAAAGCGTAATGTAGCAATCTTGAAGCTAACAATAGTTGGGGCAAATTTCTGCAAATGCTTCCAATCTGGCTGAGTGCCGAAGTGCTAGTGATTCACGTTAATATCTAGCAGTTGTTGGAATAAGATCGCAAAACCTCCCACATAAAACATTACTTCGAAAAACATCTCTCTTATTAAACATTCTATAGATGAGTTTTCTTGCTTTCTTTAAAGATATGAAAAGTATTTTCAATAGGAGTTTGTTATTTTTCCTCCGAAACATCAAAGAATTTTTTAATGGCATAATCCAATTTTTATTAGTTTGTGCTCTTTCTAAGTATATTAAATCTTACAAATATTATAAATGTGAATGTTTAAACGGATGGATACATGTTTGTTAGAAGGTATCCCTAGAACGGCTAAACGGATCTTGCTGAAATTTGGCATATATATGCCAAATTTCAGCAAGATCTATCAAGATCAAGACTATGTTCTACATATGTAGAACATAGTCTAGAACACGTAGGCTAATATTTTTTTTAGTCCGAACTAAGTCGCGAGTGACAGTCGAAGATAAAACTTTTAAATAAGCGAATATTCTAGACTTTATAGTTATCGATCGGTACGCACACTTCATTTGTGGCTAAATTGGCGTACGCTACTGACGCAATTCAGTTTGCAACAGCTTGTTACGTCAAGTGGAGTTATGTCGGTTCTTCGAGGCTGCAATTTAGCACGGCGAAACATTTTTAATTTTAACTTTTTACACTTTGTTTTATGGCGAACAATTTATAATATTTCATTTTATTCTTGGCTGGTTTGCACTTAACTAAGTATATTTTACAACAAGAATTTTACTGTTGGTAAAACTATTTTTTCATTTAATTTGTAAACACTTTATTATGTATTTTAATCGGTTTCAAAATTAAAACAAAGGCTTATATTTTCTCAGTTATAACCTTAAACATTTATTAAAGGACTTGTTTACAAGATAATGAGAAAAAAACTTTTAAGATTATTAAGACTTTAATGTCTAAAATTTTTAAAACTTTCAAAATAAATTGTACATTGCCTTGATAACACGTAGCTTAGTACTGATAAAATAAAAGAGGTCCTCTGTTTAATGTTCCATTTAATTAGGATCTTTGAAAAGAAAGCACGTCCGCACAGTTCCGTCCCCAATTCCATTAGCCGGGATGCTCCATAATCTTGAAACAACATTTAATTTCTAAAGAAAACAGAAGTCAATCCTGATTCCATCCACAGATAACCACAAAAAACAAAACAACAATATTCACTGACTTCAACCTACGCTGCCAAGTTCTACAAGAATAATTTAATCAACTAAACCTTCTAAATTAATTAAACTTCCATTTATATAGGTATCCAAAACATAAATCAGTCTATCATTACATTATGTATATCAGTCTATCACTGCATATCTCAAGTTATGTAATACATAACTTGAAAGTTTTTGTACATAAAAAATATTACGATGCTTTTGAAATTCAAAGGAATAAATGTTATTTAGTTTTGTCATAACTGTTTGTCAAATTAAAATTATAATTCGTATATATACTTATTTGGATCTAAAATATTTTTTTTCATTGAGAAGTAAAAAAGTTGAATGATTTTTTTACTTTTACAGTATTCTTTCAGTGCTTTAAATATTTAAGTTACCTAAAAGCCGCAATTGAAATTACGAACCCATTCTCATTGGAATAATCCGATTCAATTTCCTTTTTACTGCCGCATTAAGCTTAAACATTAGCTTAAGGTAAGATACCGCATTTTATCTCAATATCGTTACCGAAACAATTTAGACATTTTAAATACAAATTAATGAAAAAGAAATATTAGAGTATCGATTTTAAGTTGTTGTGTTAAGGTGTTATTGAGACACAATGTTAACAATCTCTAAAACAACAAAGGATTGCAATTGAGATTTGTGCAGAAAATAATAAAGGGTTTGGAAAAAGAACAGTGGAAAAAGATACGTCGCAAAAGATCCTTTTCTCTCTGACAGGTCTTTCTCTATAAACCTAGAACAATTATAACTGATCCTGGCGATAATTTGTAAATAACTGTATAAAGTTGTTCAACAACTATTTTACAACTACAACTTTACCATTGCTTGTTTTGTTGACAACACGTCATATCGACTTAAATCGTCCACTGTATCCTACATATGTTGTAATTAATGCAAAATGATTTAAGTTAACAAAGCAGTAAGCTCTGAAACAGCAATTCACAGATACTTGCATTTAAATTACGCCACCGTCCCCGCTCTAAGCTCGTTACTCCGCTCAGCGACTGTTTGTGTCCGCCTCTTTCATGTTCGCATTGCATTTTGCTACCGAATATATAAATACTTAAATTAACAATTTGTTGCATTAAAATAATAATGCTAGTTTGTGATTTTTTTCATGTTTGTGATCTAATTTTTTTTGTTCGTTTTTTTTTTTACATTTGTTCTAACGTCTATCCAATCACTTGGCTATATTTTAAGTCATTAACAACGCGAAATTCAAGGTCAAACTACGTTTTATTCGAGGATACGCACTTTCGGTCTAATATTTTAGGAGTTCGGTTACAACAGAAAATCTTATAATAATGATTGTTGAAATTATATATTAACTACCTGTCGCCCGCGACTAACTCCGCGTGGAATAAAAAAAAACATATTTAGTAGCCTATGTGTTCTTCCAGACTATGTTCTATATATTCTATACTAAATTTCATAGAGATCCATTCAGCCGTTCTGGATGTGATGGATCTTTGCAATAAAACTATTATTTCCTCACATTTCCAGGTTCTTTATTTATGTTCTGACACATGTTCTTATTTTTCTTAAACTCTAAAACAAATGTCACTTCTTTTTTGACACATTTGTACGAAATAGGTTTTAATCTATAACACTGGAGA
Organism: Papilio xuthus; assembly: GCF_000836235.2. Classification (NCBI taxonomy): domain Eukaryota; kingdom Metazoa; phylum Arthropoda; class Insecta; order Lepidoptera; family Papilionidae; genus Papilio; species Papilio xuthus. Next base: position 5,520,423 of record NW_013532534.1, on the reverse strand, counting down.
TACCTTCAAACGCCCATCCATCTATCTAAACATTCGCATTTATAATATTAGTAAGATCTGTAAGATACTACATGATATTACGTTTAATGCATTAAAACTACTGCAATTATAAATGATGTTAACTTTGCAATATATGGTATTAAAATCAACCGCAATCAATCTTTCTTCGTATTGAAAATATATAAAATAAAACGTGTAATGAGCGCTCCATGAAATATTCAACGTCTATCTGATTCGAACGTGGCAGGATATTTACAGTAATTTTATCCGTTTTATTTCTTTATATTAAATGAATCTGAAAATATTTTATCATCATCATCATCATCAGCTCACTATACGTCCCCACCGAGGGGCTCGGAGCCTATCTGAGAAGTGATTCAAAGATATGTGTGAAGTCAACCAACCCGCACTTAGCCAGCTTGGTTTACTATGGCCTAATCACCCTTAACTTAGGGTAGGCTCCGAGCCCCTGAAAATATTTAAGTTTGTTTAATTAAAATATATGCAAAGAAAACTGTTTAGTTATAATGTCTTTGTCACAATTTACAAAAAAAAAATATGAAGAACGAATTGGATAATTATTCGAAGCTTTATAAAGTATTTTTGTATAAAATAGAAAATCAATAAATATTTAAAACGTTAAAATATGAGAATTAAAGTGTTGAGAAAACAGAGTTTTGTTTAAAATACCCTAAAACACTGAAAAGGTGAAAGTAAAATGATATTAATAATGTATAGAAGTGGAGGCGAGACGAGGGGTAGGTAATTGAAAGCCTGACCCTCAGGCTTCAACCCTCGTATCACTGTTACAAGAGATTATACGTGACTATTGGATTTACATCAAGTTTTAATTCACCTCATACATCCAGCGTTATTTTACTTACTATCAACTAATAAAGATCATTTCTTAAAATTAATATGAATTTAAAATTGAACATGCAATTTAAACAACTTTTGTAGGCGTTTTGGCAGGAGAGACAGTTGTTTAGGTTAAGTGCACGGATCAGTTACTTATTGCTTATTGAAAAATGTTAATAAATTAACAAAAATCTGCTAATATTTTTACAGAAAAAAAAACATTCTTCCCTTACTGACTCCCTTAAGGACTCTGAGTGCTGCATCTGGTTAATTATAAAACGAATTGAAGCTAAGGGCTGTTAATGGACTGCTTGTTTATTCATTGGACAGCACAAACATATAATTTAAGAAATCTGAAATGCTACGAGGTTGTTGTAAAACATATTTTATCTACTAGAGACATCAATAATTTTTTTTTCTTAGTGTTACTTTAATTTTATTGCTCAACGTAATTGTGAAAGAGACAAACTGGGGCCGGATGTTTGCTGGTAACCGATAGTTGAAGCTCCCCAACAAAATGGCCTTTGTTTGTTCCTCCGTTTGTTTGCTACGTAAGTAAAGTTTGTGTTTTGTGTTAATTAGTGTGCTTTCTAAGAATGTACAAATACGCGCCAAATGGTACTGTCCGCAAAATAAATATTTCAAATAATTTAGTTGTACTTATCTTCAATTAGTTTATTGGCTACTGGCAGTTTTGATCGAGGAATAGCAGATATATAATTTGCTAATGGGTTAAATTTTTTTATTATATACAACTACATTTTGAATAGATACATATATGAAGTTAATATATAGTTATTGTTTTTTATTTTACTTGTATATTGTATTCGTAGAATATATTTAATACGTCATCTGATATTCAACATAGCGTAGGGAATTGTGATTTTTACGAGTTCGTAAAACTAGAAGGTTTTGTATGAATAATTCACATCGTTATTATATGAGAAAGTTCAATTCTGTCCATTTCCCTAGGATTACCATTTAGAGTAGAATATAAATGTTACGTTTGTATCACTGACGAAAAGTTTAAACGTTCCAAACAATATGTCAAAGTAATATTGCGTATGTGACCTCAACAACGTGCTCGAAGCCTACCCAAGTGGCCTTAGACCACGTTGGCCCAGTGCTGCTAAGGTCATACATTTCTTTTAATTTCTTCACGGTTTGATGTTAAGAATGAAAAAATACGTCTAATGTAGTTTGTGTATGCCTATAATTGGCTTACATTTGTAAAATGTTTGTGTGAATTTTCTTATACTACTATTTTATATGTATTATGTCGGCTTGTCTTAATAAATAAATAAAATAAATGAAAATAAAATAAGTTAAATATTATTTTTTTTATAAAATAAAATTAAAAATTAACGTAAATCCATCTTAATTTACATAGATAATATGTTAACAATCGTTGTATGAATCAGTAATGAAGCTTGATTATTACTGTAACATTAATATTTAGTATGCATCAATGTCACGATGGCTAATCTAAAGCTATCATTAGATAAATACAAGAAACAATGTACAGAGTTTAGTTTTTTATATAAAACAAGGGTCAAAAGAGCAGGAACAAATTGATCGTCACCGTCTATGGTTATCTGCAACACCAAAGTATCTGCAGTTACCAGCCTTTGAGAAAGAGTTGTTATTTAATGATTAATTTTAACTTGTTTAACAAATAGTCGTCGGTTTCTGTATAAAACAAATCGTCATCCTTGCATTGTCCTTAAAAAAACAGAAAAAGCACTATGTTTTAAACAAAGATTTTTGTCTCAGAAACTCATAACTTCACCAGCACAATTGTCCTTAAAGTGTGTGTTTTACGAAATAAAATTTTACTGTATTATTTTGTAAAATAACTTGTCAGCTTGATAATGTTCGTAGCGTAATGGCGGGTCGATAATATAACGACCCTCCCAATTACCTAATGTTTTTGGACGGTTAGCTGTTTATAATGCTGACTGACCTTGGGTTGCGTAAACATTACATCGATTATGTGTTACTGAAATAAAGTTAAGTAAACTTACATTAAATATTAACTTTTATACTACAATTTTACTTGATACTTAATTAAACAAACAAAAAGTTTCCTCAACGCCTTACTATATTCAATGTCTATGTATTTTATATCGAAGTGTTTTTAAACTATTTACCTTACTAATAATATAAATATGAATGTTAAGATGGATGGATGGAAGGATATTTGTTTGAAGTTATCTCCAGAAAGGCTGCACAGATCTCGCTGAAATTTGGCATAGATGTAGAACATAGTCTGAAAAAACACATAGGCTACAATCAAGTTTATTTTTAATTCCGCGCGGACGGTCGACAGCTAATTAGATTATACGTCTTATTTTACTTCTTACTAATATTATAAATGCGAATGTTTAGATAGATTGATGGATGTTTGTTAAATGAAAAGTCTCGATAAAACTTGCACAGTTGAAGAATGTAGTCTGGAAGGACATATAGGCAACTAAGCTTTTTTTATTAATTACTTAAAGATGTATTCATTTGTTTAGGTTCATTTAGACTCTTAATAAAGAATGTATTACTATTCATAATATTAAAATTATTAATTATTACTCATTATCATAAATTTTAGTCACATTTTGTCATGATATGTTGGAATATTGGTAAAGATTGTACACAAAGGACTGATTATCTCGTCCTCAATCTACTCCGATATTACCGAACATGTGCCCCATTCAACCCTTTCGAGGCACTCGTTGCTCGTAAATTTTCATCATTAGATATTTATATGTCGAAGATTTTCACGAATTCAAAAGGAATATGCCAATTTAACAATACAATTGTAACCAAAGTAAATTTTATGTAGAAAAGATTTCTTGGTTATTTGTTTAGTAATATTTAAAATTACGTAGTTAATATTCTTAATTTTAAATGAGACTACAATTTATTGCCAAATCATCATCATCATTAGCTCACTACACGTCACCACTTAGGGGCTCGGAGCCTATTTTAAGTCATGGATGGCTAGGCCATAGTCATCCATGTCCTCTTGAATTCCTTCGGATACGTGCATCACGATGTTTTCCTTTAACGTAAGAACATCGGATAAATGTACATATGTAAATCGAAAATCACACTGGTAAATGTAGAGAGCATCTACAAGCAGAACTATATCGTCCGAATTTCAAATAGTGTTTAAACAGTGGAAATGCAGACTAGTCTGAAAAAAACTTTTAATTGCATCATCTCATTTTATTCAATCACGTTTCCCCGGATAATATAGAATCATGACTAAGTAAAACTTCAGACCACTGGTGAGCGCTTTTCATAAGTTTGCCGAGTTTTTCTTGAATTTTAAACTTTTCGGATTCATAGCAACGGTAAAAATGCCTTGAGAATTTTATAACCCAAATTATATATTTCACTTACATTATTTTATAAGCTTCATGCTAATATAAATCAGGGGTAACCGATAACCATTGGATTTACATCTACGCATATCCAGTTGAGGACATTTATTTCCTGCCCGTTTTGGTGAAATGTCATTAGACTTTCACAATGCAGTTAGTTCGAAATTAGTCGTAATATATTATACATAGGCACTAAATTATTTTTTTATTGAAGCTCTTACGGTGACAATATTATGATCTTTGATTCTAAATGGGAAGTGAATTTAATTCTTTGACTGTATCTACATACTCATGTAATGATATGAAAATTGCCTAATATTCAAATTTTACCGCAAAAAAATAAACAAAACGAGCAACTGGGCTGGGAGACCGTGGGTCGGGGCGCTAACAAAATTTACATTCTCTCGGGACTTAAAATTGAATGTTATAATATCCTATTTTCGAGCGGGCACACAATTTTCACTTCATAAGTCATAAATTTGATATTAATGTGCTTTTCACCAAGAGCACTCAACATAATTTTCACTCAACTTTTACATGTATTTGAAACAAGATGAAGCATTTCGCTTGGAGTACCATTAGGTAAGATCCTATGTAGTCAGATTAGAAGATACCGATGTTTACAATTTCACGGTGACATACAATTAGAGACAAGAAACATAAACATTCCCGAATCAAAAATTGAGTAATAAACATTGTAACTTTTTTGGAAGTAATGTGTAAATTCTTTAAATTAACTTTAGAAGCCATTTTACTCCTCACTTACGTTGTGTCGGCACGTTTCCTAAGTGCCAGGAACCACGCTAAAAGGTTTAGTATGTTATGCTTCTTTTAATTTTCCGAGACTTATTTAAAGTTTTCTCACTCATAATTACTGCTTTAACTTCAAATAAAATGCATGTTTTAATTAAAGCAAAACGAAATATAAACTTTTAATAAGCTTAAGTTCTCCATTACTCTCAAATGAATGAAATTTATTGTTTATAACAAAAGAAATCATTTCGTAATTCTCCCAAACATTTATCTGAACTAAAACCTAGTCAGCTTATCTGATAAAATATTGTATGATTAGAAATAATAATAATTTAATATTAAGCCTAATCATCCTTAACTTAGGGTAGGCTCCGAGCCCCTCGGTGGGGTGTATAGTGAGCTGATGATGATGATGATTAAGCACTGGTACCTATTTATAACAACTTCGAAGTCTTAATAATGTATTGACACATTTTGGCTTCCGTACATTTGCAATATAGGAAAATGCAATGCAAGGCTATGAAATAATATTTTTTAAGTATTCTTCATACTCACAATACAGCTTCGTTACGCTCAAGTTAAAAGTTTCTGTAAAATACGTGTGGAAAATTAACTCGGAAGTCTGTTCGTGACTGGATTATAAAGAAGTATCGCTTTTTGTATCCTCAATAATCTTTTGTAATCTTGAATTTTATTTTCAATCCCTTCAAATTTGAATTCAGGATTTATGTTTAAATCAAATGTTACTCACGCCCTTAATCCATGGGGTAGATAGATATGATAGATTTCCCTTTGACGCTATCCTGAACTCGATCTCTTCGCGTAATTGCTTCAGTGGATAGTTATAGAGTCCTAAGCGAACTTTAAAAAATTATATACATGTCTCTTAAAACTCGTTTATTAACTTCTAATTGAAGAAATTCCTTTGCTGGCTTCGATATTAAATTTTTGTCAAATTGCCTTAAAGTTTTAGACTAATTTTAAATTTCTGAGCTAGAAGCTTAAATATTTTATCAACGTATAACATGATACGTCTTTGTGAAAATACTCAGAGGTTTAAAGCTAAGCCTATCGTTTAGTAACGGTAGTGACAAAGACGTGAAAGCCTTTGTCTTTTACGAACAAATTATTTTGTATGGATTTAAAATATCCTGTAATACTCACGACATACATAAATATATTAACCATATGATAGCTTTACGTGTTAATATTATGTTTTTGATTTAGAAGTAGTTTTGTAATTCTTTATTTCTTAATTTAATTTTAACGGCTTAGCGAAAAGACACGATTTACTGTGTAATTTATTCGATAAAACCAGACCAACTCACCAAGGTGATTTGTATGCTAATTTCTTAACTGAAGCTCGCAGTTTCCCTGAGGTTTTAGTGGTCATCAAATGGAAGTTAAAACGAGACACTTTTATTCGACGTGTATTTTGTTATCGTATGTTTTGTAAGCTTTTTTTCATGTTAACTTGCATTTTATTAGATATATATTTTATCTTACATATATCTATCTGTTAGTTATCTTACTTCTTACTAATATTATAAATAATTCGCATTTATCCAGATGGAGAGGTAAATGGATGGTTGTTTGAAGATATCTCCAGAACTGCTAAACAGATCTCGATAAAATTTGGCATAGATGTACAACATAGTCGGGAAATACACATAGGCTACAAATTATTTTTTTATTCCGCGCCGACACATATAGGCTATATTTCTATCGTATTATTATGTCATTTAAATTAAGATCTGCGAATATGCCAATACCATCAGATATTTTGTTCCCAAGAAATATTTTAGTGCTTTTGTCTTTTGTTATTCTTGGAAATATCGAGCTCTCCAGTAATATAGACCTGACCCGTATAAATGCAGTTACAGCCAATCGAATGGAGGTTTCGATAATCAGACCCTTGTGCGAACCCGCTATCAATATTTCATAACACTTTTGTGCCCGGACGTGATTGTTATAGGAAAATATACTTCCCACTGAGAATACGAATGAGAAGTGAACTAAAGGCTATACAAACTTTGTCAGAGGTCGCGATGTAAATTAAAATAATTAATGTAAAGAAACGCTAGTATAATTTTATTACATGTCTACTATACAATGCATATATTTTTCTATCTTTTTGTGACGCAACAGTTTGTATTCGAAATTCCTTTCCATTCTGTCAAATCGCGGGGAATTTATTCTGCGACATTCATTTCTTTTTCCAGTGACCGTCATTTGTTTTGTTCAACAAAAACAATTCATTGATGATAATATAGTTTTATGCAATTCTTAGCACTTTCGTACATATGTGAACGTAAATCTTCGAAACTATAATAATATTGTTGGTACTTCGTATATACAGCGATGAAACGTCGAAGCAAGTAGTCTATTCGGTCAGTACAGCCAAGCGACTACATTTTAATTGTATTGATTTCAACCACGGTCATGTAATTCGTAACGACTCTTCTCACAACGATCTTGACAATTAGATTGACCTTAAGATAATGTCGGCGACGCGCGATGTATGCGAATCTCTATGACATTGTATTGCGTCAATTGCGGAGCGAGAAAAATAGCTGGTTTTTGAAGATTTTCGATGCGTTATAAACGAGGGCCTTATAATATGCACGGGTACAAAAGATACGCCTAATTTCATAGTTTTCATAGTTAAAACATCTATTTTATGTTTTTAAATTCATAATTTCCCTTCAAATGTTTACTGTTTAACTTCGTTATATTTTATTTCGTGGTGTTCTGCATTATAAACTGCTTGAAAAGTTTCCATAAGGTGTTTAATGTAAATGGTTACATCCACTTTATTAAAAGAGCCACCACATTTTCTCGAAACTTTACGAATTTCACTTTATTATCTGACATCATAAATAGTGAGCTTTCTCTTGTACATAAGCTTCTTTATAAATTTTCCGTAAGAAATAATTATTTACACTGTTAATTAAAAATAAAAATAAATACGTTACATCGTTATAGTTTTAACAATAACGGCTTAAAATAATATTGATCATTGGTTCTTATTTCAAATATTGGTAAACAATATAATTAATTGAATATTCCAAAGTAAATTTATATTTCCTCATCGGTTGTTCTTGAAAGCTATAGAACAAATAGTGTGCTGAGAGCTATTCCTAATTGAAAAAAATATATATTTGCGATTTCTTTGGTTATGCAAGATATATGTTAGAGTTGAATTCAAGACCAGGTTTGTGATGACTAAGTATCATGTAATATGAATTTCGTAGCTTAAGAAAATCTCAATTATATTTCATATTTAGGTATAAACTTTTTTTTTCCAAAAGAATAAACTCATTTTATAGAAAGCAAGCAAAGGGAATATTAAGATAAATTGTTTTAAAAGCTGCTGAATTCCCGTTCAAACTTTGTTATTATATCTTTTAGGATTTTTATCAGAATCGTGACTTGACTTTTTATTATAAATTGTTTCAAATTATCTTTTTTCTTGTAAATTCTCTGTTATATCGCTCGACAGTTGATATCTTGTAATCCTATTTTAACAAGTTTTTTTTTCTTTCTTAATTTTTCATTAAGCATAATTTATACAGCAAGCTTAATGCAAATGATGCAATAATTTACATTTAAATGAAATGCAATAGTGCAATTGTTTAATTTCATTTGAATCACTGACTGCAATCTATTTTAATTAAACTTTCTCACAGAACGACAGTCATTTAATGATTATGTCTGTAACAAAATGCATTGATGACGAATTACGTTATGGTAATAAGCGACCCGATTAATAGACAACTAATCGTTGGTTTCTGAAACCAAAATATCTGTTTAATCATACCTGTCACGAAAAAGTTTTAAACAAAGAATTTTGGTCTCAGAAACCCACTATAAGTAATGTTTACTAAACATACTTTCGACAGATGTAGTCTTAGTTATCTTTGAAATATGAGTATATTCGACAAAGAGAGACGCACATGTGGAATAATTTGACAAACTTTTAAAATGTTACAAACATTTTGATGAATTAAAGAGAAATGTTTGTTCAAATACGTCCCGGAGGCCTAATTTAGTCCTGTTTCCCTTACCACCCTTTTTCTTATAACGAAAGGATGGGAAGTGGAAGTGGATTTTCCCGATGATAGGATGCATGGAAATGGAAAATATTTTCTTTCTGTGCATCCTCTCTACCGTCGACTAAAGGTAGGCAACGCATATTCAATTGCGTATGTCTATGGGCAACGGTCACTTCGCTATTTCAGCGATTGCAGGTGGCCGCATGCTCGTACCTTTTAATATAAAAAAATACAAGTACATATCTTATAAGTAATAAATATTAAGTGTGACTTCTACAAATATACTAGCTGTCGCCCGCGACTCCATGCGCAGGATTAAAAATAGATGTTGGCCGATTCTCAGACCTACTCAATATGCTCACAAAATTTCATGAGAATCGGCCAAGCCGTTTCGGAGGAGTAAGGGAACGAAAATTGTGACACGAGAATTTTATATATATTATAATATTTAATTACAACACAGAGGTATTTCGCTCTTATAATAAACGTATACCGGAATTTCTTCTTAAGTTAAATATTTTGTATTGAGGCCGAATGTAATTTGTTAATATGAGCTTTATAAAGATATATTAAATCAGGATGTATTTGACGATAACATATTAACATAATCCCGGATTCAAAAAGGTTCCTTATTTAATATATTCTCTCATTTTGTATTAAGAGTACAAGGATATATATTAGAACTAAAAGATAGAACGATAAATACAAAAAAGGTCATTTCCTTTTACTCAGTGATATGCGCGAAGGAAAGGAAATAAGACTATTATCAGAAGACATACCAATGTGTCCAACTCACGGAACAATTCTTACTTATGTAGTCTTCATTGCATAAAAGGGCCTATTAGAACTGCTTCGATTACTTTGCTAAGAGTGTTCGTTAAAGTAACGTACTATGTTAAAATACGTTTAATAAATTATTAATGAACATGGGCATAATAATTTAGAAAAAGTGAATTCTACTTTTTTGTCGCATGTCACTAGTTATTCATCATCATCAGCTCACTATACGTCCCCACCGAGGGGCTCGGAGCCTACCCTAAGCTAAGGGTGATTAGGCCATAGTCAACCACGCTGGCCAAGTTCGGGTTGGTTGACTTCACACATATCTTTGAATTTCTTCTCAGATATGTGCTGACTGAGTGAGCCACTGACGCTCAACCTCTAGTTATTAGATCCCCGGTATTATAACCGATTGTTATAATGAAAAAAATTACTTTCATATTATTTATCATATTTTTTACTTAGTATCTCATAGTCAATAGACTAATAGACTCCCCGGTAATTCTTTTTCAGAATAGTCACGTTTCTTCTTAAAAGACATTGACAGATCATTTCCAATCATTTATATTTTCCGTATCTCTAAGTATAATCTTGTACGATATTTTATCTTTTAAATAATATTTTTGAAAAGTAAGCATGACGTCAGCATACTTCCCCTCAGATTTAAGTTACTTAGAACAGTGAAGAGTCTTGAATGATTTTTCTTAAACATTACTTAGTACTCAAATTTTGAAGAACATTCCACGTTATAATATATTAGTAAATAATTTTAAATTATGTTATATCGGTTATAGTCTCCGAGTTTTAAAGCGACGTTGAGGAAACGCACTCGCATGGACGCTTTTTTAACGCTGCGTCACATCTACGCATTGGCGTCTCTCGATGAAATGGGGGCTAACAGTATCATTCAATTTAATTATGTTATTCCAATTAAGCAAAAATACCTTTTTATATCTTTTTGTTTCAGGAATATTGTGCTATTTAGAAGATCTTGTTCTATATAAAAATTGTATCAGAAACCAATTTCCTTACAAGTAATTTACAACATTAATAATTGAAGCACCTCACAATCGCTATCGATAAGAGTATAGGGAAGTTTATTAACTTAGTTAACAAAAGTAACTTAGCAACAAAAGTTGAAACCTCCAATGAGCTCTTTGTGTTCGAAGTTCGAACAAGTCGATGCGCTTGCTAAACTTACTCTAGGCCAGGGAATTTGCTTATGAATAATTTAAAGTTCAAAATAGCACAGCATTGAGTGATGGATCACAAACATTAATCTAACATAGAATCTGATCTTGTTTTAGATGAAACTATAAACTGTAAATTTACGTAAATAGTATAGAAAATTTGAAAGTTAATAACTTTTCTATCTGTGCTCCAAGCAAAAAAAAACACATTTTATGAAATTAAGATTTAGACTTATATACTTTGGTTTATAGCAGTTTTATTTATTATCTAATATATTTGTTTACGGGAGTTAACGGTGTAGGAACATCTCAGATCTTAGTTATTTGCCTTTCGTCGCAAAGTAATATTTTTTTTAAGTCATCCCAAGACTTCTTGAATTGATTCAATTTAATAAATAGACCTAAAGTATCCTTTTAATGTTTGTTATAAAAAAATTGTAAAATTACTTAAAAGTTCTGCTTTAAGTTGAAAGTAATATAATTCTTTTAATCTAACTGAGTGATCCAATCAGATGAATTGATCCACATCTGCGTAATGACCTCTGATATTTGTTTAGTGATGTACTTTATTTATTACCTTTTACCTTACGTAGCTCACTTTTATCTAAATAAGATTCACTTTAGAAATAAAAAAATCAAATCCTATTCCATTCCATATCACGCAAATTAAAAATTAAAATAGAAGAAAAAGATTCTAAACATTCATACGTCAGTATGATAAATATTAAAAAGTTTAGAAAAGTAGAAAGAGAAAAGAACATAAGTCAGCAAAAAAACGTCTTAACAAAATAACACTATTTTAAATTATAAGTAATAAAGTTAAAAGTATTTTATTTAATTTTATATGGCGCATCATAATACTTTGATACAAGCTATTCAGTGTCGTGAAGTGGTTGTGCTGAAAATGTAGTGTTCCCCGTCTAGCAACACATCGCTAACGCACTTATTCAAATTACACACTCCATTTCCGCTTTAGTGTGAGTTAAAAGAGGCAAGCGAGATGCATCCTTTGTGAAGTTCATGTTTATACTGAGTAAATGAATACTGAAATCTGTTGAAATATAAATAACTTAGAATAACTTATAAAGATATTACTTACAATCTATTCGTTAACTACTAATATGGATTTTAAAATAGTATCCAATTTATTTTAAATAATTTTGTCTATATCTATTAATAGTGACTGTCTAATCCATAACAGTGTCAACTTGGAAATCATAAAGTGTCTTGTAATATTTGCTCGAAGCTTGTGGTTAGGATTTTTTTTAATTTAATAATGACCGAGTAGGTATCAGAATTAATAAACAATTTTTTTCAAACAGAACATAAATCGTAAAACTTATGAATACTACATTGTTTGAAAATTAACATCTCTTATCATCTTTATCTCAAAATCTTATATACCGACTGCTCCCTCTAAAAGCGATAGCAAAGCCTACTAATCTAATTGATGATAAGCACTATTAAACTTATGTTATATAGCAAGAAACTATTTTTATTTAATTTGTAATATCCTCTTGTATCTAGTTTTAGTGCTTTTACGTATGGGACAGTCAACAATAGAATTCAATACATCAAGTTATTGTGCTCTAGTGACGTGGGTTTGACGCGCACAACTTTTGTCCAGGCGTCGCGACGACCGCCGCCTGTCAAACTTGTATGTCCAACATTTAATATCCTCCTACCTCCCTATTTATGAAGCTCTCTATAAAATAAATCACAAAATATCCTGTTTTCTATCGTATTGCCCACGTAATTTGATAATAAACTACTATATTTATAACGCACATATTAAGGTTAATAAAAATGCGGCATAGATCTGTTTTAGTATTTGGTTTTAAAACAATAAGTTTCATGGAAAATGAAATTAACATTTCTTTATTAAAAAATCGTACAATTTCTCCTTCTATCCGTATAATAATTGAAATTTTAAATTAAAAGAAAATAAAGTGTTTTCAAGTATACATTTCTGTTTAAAATTGAATAGTTTATTCAACAGGAATTGGCGCTCCAGCGAGCACCACAATCAACAATTGTTTGTATGTTCCTCGCTACTCAGACAAAAGACTTAGGTTAAGTGAAGAAACACTTTAAGTCTGGTATTTTCAGTTTGCTGTTTTCAAATGTAATAATTAGTTATGTTAGAAAATCTTAGGATATTCTTGACAAAATATTATTTCGTGGGAACAGATCACATCATCTTTTAATATTTCGGAATATGGATAATGAAGATACCAAAAAAATCATTGAGATTTGGCTTAAAAATTTTATATTAATCGTTGAATTTTCTGAAGGTCTTTTTATTATGTACTAGCAAATACTACCCTAAATAATATGCTCTATGTAACCCGGAGATAATAAAGCTTCCCAATAGCGAAATAATTTTTCAAATCGGTTTAGTAGTTTCGGAGCCTATGCCATGCAAACAATAACCAATAAAATCCATTCTTTTGTAACATTAGTATAGATTTATTTACTTTATTGCAATATAAATACTAACATACTTAACTCTGAGTCAAATAAAAAGAATCGAGTATAAAATAAACCACATGGGAATTTTTCTTAAAATAAATTTCAAACAGTTAGCAGGAAGTGTTTTACAAATAAGGGGCAAAGCTGTTTGTCGACTACACTTAGTGCAATCTCGCTGCACAAGTTTCGACGTGTTACGAGCTTTATTTAATTGTTACGAGCTTTTATAACTTAACACATAACTTCTTTTATACAAACTACTTCGAAGATAAAATAGGCTTAATTTAAAGTAGTTGAGTATTGTTGGTTTTGGGCACTTTAAGAAAGTAAAAAAACTGATTGTTGGTACTTTTATTAGCGCTTCGAAAGGTATAAAAATATATTATTACTAACGCTTCTTGACTGAAATATCTCTCATTTTTTTGATATTTTACTAGCACATTTGCTCATATTTTGATTTCGGTTAAAATCTCTTTTTTTTCTAATGAAATGTTTCTTCTCAAAGAACGTAAACTTATCTTTTGAGATGTGTACAGTAACAAAACTAGTTCGCTAGAGAAATAAAATTGAAACAATATTACTCCGACCTGCGAACTCGGATAATCCCTAATGTATCAAATATTACAGACCTCTCTGGAGAACAGATCCGTATATGATACAAGGTTAAGTGCACTCACGTATATTCAACTTATTGTAGAAGAGAAAGACATGTGTATTAATGTACATAAGTCATTCTGTTTTACAGTTAAAAAAATCTAAATAAGATGCAAATGGAAAGACGAATTTGATCGGTGTTTTAATGTGAATATCCTAAATGATTTAGAAATATTTTTTCCAAACTTTAATACGATAAAATTCAACATTTCTCAAGCCCGTAACACCCTCAGACCATGGACTTCCATTTGGGACAGTTCTGATATCTCCCTCTCTCTTCTACGTTCATACATGCACGTCGGTTTCGATTGATGAAGATGTTAAATAATCTTAATTTTTAGAATATGGTTTATAAAACTCTTGTGTAAAAAGTTCGAAAATCTCGCCCATATATTTCAACCACAAAAGCGGTCATATTGTTGCTGTAATTTTATATTCACTTTTGAAAATGCCCAATTGTATTATATGAAAACGTTTGAAAGAATTCTTTATTACGCGCAAAGGTAACTTTTACACAAGAATATTATTTCCCAGAGGTATAATATGAAACTTGGACTACTTTAAATTGGAACGACATTTATTTGAGTTTAAGATGACTCAAACTAATAAATTTCGAGGCTCCCAAATAAATTTAAGGTTAATTCAGATACAAGGTTGTTCACAATTCATTTGAAGGCGTAGCCACTACGTAGCCACTACGTAGCCCCTACGTAGCCCCTACGTAGCCCCTACGTAGCCCCTACGTAGCTACGTAAGCACCACGCAGCTTCTACATAGTCCCTACGTAACCGCTACGTCACCGTATAATATTAGTAATTTACTACCTGCCAAAGGTGATTTAATAATAAAAAAATCACTAAGCAAACAATCGTGAAAATTTCCTTTAAAAATAACGCTTCAACAATCAAAGCGATCTCGTTGAAAAATATTCACCTCCATGTTTATCAAAGCGTATGTATTGCTACAGAGGTTCAATATACGAATGACGTATTTTATTTACTGCCTCGAATACTGTGTTTGTGTTTGTATTTATTCACTTTGTTTGAAGTGAAGATATATTAACCAGAATATATTGCTTGAAATTTTTATAACTTAAACACCATATTTAGTAAAACAAGTTATTACAACATTTTTTTTAAAGTTGTAAACCACAGGCGTTTTTTTTTAAATAATTGAATAAAAAAATTAAACTAATTAAATTTTCTAAATTTTTTTATTATTTCACCTAAATGGCATCACAGCTTTTGCTCAAAAATAACGAATTTATTGCCTCACAAATGTGTCTTAAAATTAATAAAATAATTAACAATATTTATTACAACTTTGTTTGTGATAGTTACAAAAACAATGTAGCAGACAACTTTATAATGTTGTAATTGTTAGCAGTGTTTTTACAGCGGCTACGGACAACGCTCATAAATATTTATGTTCCCAACACAAAGACATAACAAGAAAGACTAACTTGAGCATTAATTGTCTACCAGTATAACGTAGTTGAACTTTGTCACTCTGTGTAATTAAAGTTTGTAAATTTAGTGTCTTGTTGATTTGACTTGAACGTTACTGTGTTGTAATGCAAATGTATTAATTAATATCTCATGTTTAAGCTAATATGCGTGTAAAGTCAAACGAACATCCCTACTCCGCGAACGTACAAGTCTAAGACTGTTCTGGCGTTATCTGACTCCAATACGATGTTACAGCGTGTGAATTATACACCAAAATTTACAAAAGAACCTTTGATGCTCTATAATTTTGTCCCCTTTTAAAATATTCATTTTAACAATGAAGTTCACTAATTCTATAATATATATATAATATTTTACGTATAATTTATTTAGTTAAATAAGTTTAGTAAGTGTTGTTAAAAAATTAAGGAATATCGGATATTTCAAACTAAAAAAAAGTCAATTCATCAAGTTATAAATCTTGTTAAATTATAACGAACGGAATTTATCATTTCGTGAAAGCAGAGAAGTCCATTATGATCCAGCCGTTGAAGGCTCCTTAACTTTTTTGTCATTTTGTATAACTTTCGCTTGTAATGATGAAGCTATTTTACTACTTTAAATTTGTTAAAATTAGACAATACTAGTGTCTCGTTACGACGTTCGTCGCCTATTATATTGTATTAAAACAGCAAAAACAATATTTCTCGGTTACAAAGTCGTACCTGTCATAGAGCTTCTTTAGCAATATTATTCTATTTATATATCATTTTAAACTGTCGTGGTTATATGGTCAGCAATCTATACAGTAAGAAAATTTAAGTTACTGACAGTTAGAATTTTATTTGCCTAATCTCGCGAAACTTGACAACCTCATAGTAGCACTCTTCTGTTATAGTTATTATGTCAATAATAATATAGTAAATAAAAATAATAACATAGTAAATAAACGTCGTAAAATCATTGGTAAATAGTTACAGTGACTACTATTCTTTACGTTGTCACTACATTGTGATGAAAAAGGAGACTGGAAGCTTGCCTTGACGTCTGCTGACATCTCTGAGCTCTTATGTCGCTTCGAATCCGAGCCATGTGAGAAACTCGGTACAATTCAAGTTGATTATTGCGTTTAAATATATCGTTTCGCACAATACTACTTTCAAATGGATGTTCTCGTAAATTGCAGTAAAAAATCCTTCACAATAATGCACATTTTAGAATATCACCCAATTCTGAGTCATTTTCCACATTAATGTTATCTTTCCGTTTTTAAATTTATTTTATTTACCTTTAAATCTACCAAAATTGACGTAAAACTACACAGGCAATAAAACCTTCGATAAGTTACGTACTTAAATAATATGAAAGTAGGTATGAACGAGCTTTTATAGAAAGGTCTGTGGGGCTTCTATTATGTAAATCAGATCACGTCACAAGTCTTCAGTTTCCGTATTACGTCTCACAAACACTGCAAACCTTACAACAATTTTAGTAGGTATTAATATTGCATTATCGCTTAACATATCGCAAATCTTTCTTGAAAACCTAAATAAAAAAAATACAATAAAATTGTTATAATTGATTGAATGGGAATTCGAAAATTCTCTTCCCACCCTTTTCTTATAAGGAAAGGACGTTACGGGGAATTGGATTTGCCGGAGGAGAGGATGCATAGAAAGGTTACATTTTCACTTTCTATGCGTCTCCTCCCCCGTCAATTATAAGTAGGCGCGTCTGCAAACGCAAATGTCTATGGTCAGCGGTCGCTTCGCTATTTCAGCGATTTCAAGTGGCCGCTCGATTGTTTGCCACCTTGTTATATAAAAAGTTAGGTTATTCACCTTTTCAGATGTGCGGCTAGAGGTTATAGTACTTTCCTTATATATTTTAAAATATTAAACTTAAAAGAAACACTTTTTTACAACACGACATACTCTATGACACTCAGGAGAAGAATTACAATCGAATAAAAGCTTATTTGTCGAAATCGGTTCTTTATAAAAATATTCATACAACGAAAACCATTTCCCTCCTGATTTTATTTGTGAAAAGTCCGATAACTCTTTTAGCTTTTAATACAATCTCAACAAAAATCGATTCTTTTTTATAAAACAATGGTTTTAAACAAATCATGATTGCGAATCCAAATAAAAGCTCTACTCATCGGTCCAAAATAAATTGTGACATTGCTCAACGCTGCCAGTAATTGGTAAACTGGCGGCAGATTTATTCAATCTCGGAAGTGACAAATGTTATTGCGCGTGTAAATGTTAACGAAGCAAATATGTAGATAGGAAGTATGTTGCTATATTATATGTTACTAGTGCGGAAAAGGGCCTTTATACACATTAGTCAACATTGATAAGGACGAACCAGATGCAAAAAAAAACAAATAATAGACAAAAATACGTAAGGCGTTTCGTCAATGGCTTCAGGACTGAGTCCACTTTAAAAGACTTTCTGTGAATAATCGTTACCGTTCTTCTTGACTTACGAGGAAGATAAAGTAGAATGAGAAGCATTTTTTATTCGTAGTGTTTTGTTTTCATGGAAGTTTTTGGAAATTACACCCAACTTGAGACTATTTAACAAATGACGATGGTGAAGCTTCTTGTATATAGTATCATTAAAGTTTATAAGGTTGCATTCTCCAGGATTCAATAAATATCCAATGTAACTATATCAAATGGAAGAATCTACAGTCCAATATAAATCAACTAGTTGAAACATTTCCTCGTTCCCGCCGCTGCAATTAAATAGCGCTGAAGGAAACGTAAACTTGTAATTAACTGTGGAAATTTATTTACTGAGTGCTTAATTCGTTTGCTGCGGCACTAATCAGCTTGCTTGAGACGCTGTGTTATAACGAATTTTGAACAAACACATGACACGTGTATACGACTTCTACGGAGCTGCAGTAATGTTCTTCTGTTCATTCAGTTTAGGATTGTACCGCCAATTAAGGAACCTTGTGTTTTTCTCTGTATATTTTGAAATTTGCTTTAATAAAAATACACCGGTATATGTTAATAAAGGAAAAGCATAACTAAATGATTAAATTCGCAACCAAGGATAAAGCCGTGGTCACGCTAATAATCAGATAAACTTTTCAAGATTTATATATTACTAGCGGTCACCCGAGACTCTGTATGCGCGGAATTAAAAAAAAAGACAATCACTAGCCTATGTGTTCTTCCAGACTATGTTCTATATGTATGCCAAATTTCATGGAGATACGTTAGGCCGTTTAGGAGATACTTTCAAACAAACATCCATCCATCTAAACATTCGCATTTATGATATTAGTAAGATACTGTGCCATTAAATATATTTTTGCTCTATAATTCCGTACGTTTGAAGTGAAGCAACTTTTCTTTGCCACATAATATTCAAATGAAAATCTCTCTGCGAGCTGTCACGTTTCTTCGCCGGCAGACGCTGACAGATTGGCTTTATTAAATCGCGTTATTGGCTTTTGTGGGACTTGGATTTCTTCATCTTGCAATATAACTGTAGTTCTCTTTGAAAAGATGTAAAAAAACAATCACTATTATTCCATTCAGTTTTTCCGAATAAGATACTAAAGAACAACATTTCCTCTCAAATATACGTAATAATAATAATTGGCGATTATTCCACCAAAATAAAATAATATTATGACTACGTAATACATAATTAAAGACGGTTATAATTCTCAAAATCTTTTAATAAAAGTTTTTGTTGCGAATGTTTGTAACTGATGTATGCAAAATTAAGGTTGCTTGCAAATTTTTTGTAGTTAGTACAAAATGCAGTAGTTACTTATCTAAATAAATTTGTTACATTTAAAGTAGCAAATCACCTATCATTTGTAAAACTAAACATTAAGTCAGATGTGAAATTGCGAGATATATATTTGGTTAAAAATATTTTTAAAAACCAACATCGGACGTCCGTAGTACCTGCTGAATACATCACTGTCCAATTTGAGTAATTGTAGCACGGACCACACAATAACTTAACTCTACATGGAAGCAATTTATTATTGCACCAGTACCGCGTACACTTTAAAATAGCTTTTTAGTACGTCCCAAATTAATTATCTATTGTCGACGGGATAAGATATATCCTATTCCTAATTTAACTCCACATCTCTCTTTCCGGATTTCTAATACTGCAATTTACAGTAAATTTCATTTGCCTTGTAAATAGAGAGTATAACAATTTTTATTTCATAAAATTGTACAGTAAGGAACAAAAGACGTGTATTAGGTTTCAAATGCATGATCCGAGTGACGTAAACCTTTGTGTTCTCAATTTCGCAAAAAGATAAAGTTCATAAAGAAATAAAAAAAATATTTGGTGAAAAAAATATTTTAAATTTTTAGTATTTTTTTTTAATAAAACCTCACTTTAAAAACATTTATTTTTTGCACATAAAACGTAATAAAGGTAGATACTGACAGCTGACATAACGTTATGAGCAATAACACCCCGTACATACGGCAAGGGAAATTGGTAACCCTTGTAACGTCAACATCTTTTGTAATTCAAATGTAATGTGACATGGGACAACGTCTAATCTTATAGCTTAATTCGCTCTGATTTACAAAAATATTATTCACCTTTTGAAATAAAAGAAAAACCAATTCTCACTTTAAAACAAAACGTAGCGGAATATAGCGGATCTTTGTACACCATCATTTCTTATCAAATTAAATGTAAACGCGATTTACTCAACTTAATTAAATTACAACTTTAACTTAAGTTATTTAAGTTGAGTAATTAAATAATATGATTATCGTCATTATCACGTTCAAGTATACTTCAGCAAACGAACAATTTGAGACCTCACTTCTGAAAATAGATTCTTCCATTTAGATTCCAATTGAACGAACTTACAAAAATAAACAGTTTATGGGATCTCATAAAAATACATGTCTTTGGTTAGGTCATAGATATTTTTGTTTGTAAAAAAATGGCATTCAAAGAAAAACATTTAAATC
Organism: Papilio xuthus; assembly: GCF_000836235.2. Taxonomy (NCBI): domain Eukaryota; kingdom Metazoa; phylum Arthropoda; class Insecta; order Lepidoptera; family Papilionidae; genus Papilio; species Papilio xuthus. The sequence goes on along the minus strand of NW_013532534.1, from coordinate 5,499,848 downwards.
TCTTTATGTCTTGAAAACCTCACAACTAGAGAGTATAAGTAGCAATAAGCTGTTCTCTCACGGGCAGCGGCCGACAATGTAATCTCGATTAGCGTCCGATAAAGAAATAGAGGGTCGTATTTCCACTTTTTATCTTTCCCAGCGTCCGATGCAGGAAATTACTTTAGCCTCTTTATAAAACGTTGTGCAAAATGTAAATCGAATTTCACTGTGGCGTTTTAAAAATAATTTATCAAGTGTTTTGTTACCACCTTGTTTCTTATGTTTAGTAATTTAATGTAGTTAATAATTTTGTACCTAAATAAAACATATGTTATAGATTAGATCCAATTTTGAGATTTTCTCGCCTATTCCTATTAGTGAAATGAAATTTTAATAAAGATTTCGGTTTTAATGAGACTATTAAATTACTTTCACTGTAATTACAACAAAAGCTAAAGGGCTTACGCATCACAAGATTTTCGTACACGATTCTAAGATATATATTATCTGTACGTTTTTGATAACACGTTGTCTTAATCTTTGTCATTCACAAAATACAGTATGATTTCGTAGTTTACTATAATATAAACTTCGTTCATAAAGACAATCGCTAAGAATTTCTTTACCTACTAGTAAAAACGAAATACGAAACACGGCAGCTTCAAAGTGCGTAATAAAACATTTACTGCGGCCGATGTGACGTTTTACTTTATGTTCTCTATTTCATGTCTTGCTTCTATTTTTGCGAGTTCTTAAGCAAAATCTTTTGTGTATCGTCGTTTTATTCATGTTATTTTATGTAGTTTCTTTTATTAACCTTTCTGATCTTTGTATACAAAGAAACTTTACATTAAATCAACTTGAGATTCTTAAGTATTTGTTAAATGGCCCAGTCTAATATTTGTTTAACAGTGGTAGAGACCAAAACAACATTCGTTGCCCTAATGGGCCAGGCCAATCGACCAATGAAATACCACGACCACACAGAAGACAGGCGTGAAGTGGATGCAATTTCTTGTTCTGTCTGATGAGTGTGTATGCCGGTGGCTTAATTTAAGTCCTCTTTACCGTACAACCCCTTTTAAATATAATATTATAATTAAGTAATTTTTAGTTATTTTTTAATTCCAATAAATTCACTGATTTTATATAACTTTTTTAGCTAAATAAAATATTACAATAAATAGTAAAATATTACATTTTTGTAACCAGAATATCAATTTGTAATTCTCAAAACAGCAAACTATATTTTCTATACGTAAAATGTCCGCTGCGACACTATAGTGACAGATGTGCGGTCAGAGAGCTTGAACGCCAGCATTGGTCGAAGGTGGCGACCATTTCCACACCTATGAATTTCATTGATCTTTTTTTCACCTAAAGTTTGACTTGTGATATTTTTCTGACGAAATGCAAAATTCTTTTAATAAAAAAAACTGTTCTTTATGAATTTATATTATACGAATACTTTAACGAAATCATTAACCTCTCTTACATAGAGATATCTATACATAAAAATATAAATCTAAAACGATCACGCAACAAATGAGGAACATCAAGATATATGACATTTTTGAATATAACTATAACTCAATTAACAAATCTTGAAGTTATAAAAATGACATTAAAATAAATTGTTCAATTTCAAAAGATTACGTAAGTTAATTTCTGTTGCCTTGATTCTATTTTTAACTTGGCAATATAACGTTTCAGTGGAAGGCACTTTGCGATTCGTCACGTCCTTTGCTACATCTTAAATCTTTATTAAATCTCGTTATTGCCGTTCGTGGAACGTGAATTACTTTATCCCTCGACTCATAACGGTGGCTTTTTCAATTGAAAATATAATATTAAGTTCGAAAATTATATTTTCAGTAAATACGAATATATTTGTTAGAAACATTTGTAAATATTTATGAATGGACGAAGACGATAAACGATTTTACATCGTCAGTAAACAATGAAACGTTTTACATTTTAGATTTTATATAATTTTAGTATGAATTCAAGTCACTATAATACAAGCAAGTTGCCTCACACTATTAACTATGTTTTATTATATACATTATTACATAAGAAGTGTCTGTACTAGATATATTATGTTAATTAAATATACTTATGTAATTGATTTCTGCTTCATTTGCTGTGAAACTGATACAAATTCCATATTGTTGAGATTTTCACAATGTTTGTCCAACGCTCAACAGAACTCCGAACGGGTTTCATTGAAATTGTAATAGTTAAAAAAAGTTTCATTTGCTTTTTTTAAATTATTTTATTGGATTTAAGGGTCAATTCTCAGTGGCCAATAATAAATGTTCAGATGGATGAATGGATGGATGTTTGTCTGGAGGTATCGCCGGAAGGACTAAACGGATCTCGATTAAATTTAGCATAGATATAGAACATAATCTGTAGAATACAGGGTTCTAATTATGTTTTTTTTTTTAATATCGCGCCGACGAAGCCGCGGATAACAGCTAGTATTCAATATAAAGTACACTACACTACAGCACTACAATGACTATACACAAAAATTTCAAATTAAATGATAAGACTTGATTTGTAATTTACGCCATGGGCTTAATCAAATCTAATTATGAGCCAAGTTAATTAATTTCTTTGTTAGAAGCAACATAATACAGGATCAATATTTAATTTAATAGAACAATAACAGAACGCTTGTGCTAATATAACACGAAATTTGAAAACAACCACACCATTGTTCGAGAAAATAAGAATAATTGGATGGTTGGTATTAATTAACGATACTGCTTATATAATAACAAAAGAAAGAATTTTAAATAATAAATATTTATATATAGATTGTTGTTTATTAAGGAACAGACTTTATAAAAAAGGTGTTTTTTTGTATTACATTCATTTTTTTGTTCAAACTATAAATATAAAAGTTAGGATGGATGGATGTTGCTACGTGTCTTCAAAGCGGCTAAACTGATGTTGAAATTTGCTGGAAAAGGAGACTTCAGTCTGAAATAACATAAGCTACATATTTCGGGTTTTTAATTTATCGCGGTAGATGTTGCGGGCGACAGCTTATCTTCAATATAATGCTCTTGGCCCAGTACATGTGGAGATGTATGAATACTAAAAGAGGTGTGCCAGGATCATGCCAAATCTGCATAACCCTTCTGCTAACTGTACTAAGTAATCTTTGTATTTTTCTTAAGTACCGTTAGCTAAATTCAAAGTAGTGATATACTTAAAACAAGTTAAATTGCCTCACCATTCAGTTGGGATCCTCTTGAAGCATATGATAGATGGTGCAGTTCTGTGCTCTTACGTGATAGATGATCGGCTTAGTCAATGTTAGCGAGATAAATGGATTGAGCCACTCCAAGTTTAGTAGACACATACTTCTTAAGCTAGTCGCTGCATTATTACGCTATATTCTGTTGTAGATTAATACCAACGTGTAATTGAAATGCATCTACAACGATGTATTATCTATACATACATATTAATATAATTCAAGTGTCTGTATGTAATATCGAAAAAAAATGTTTTGTACACATGACGTGGTTGCGTAGTAGATAACGAAAAAACCAATAATGAAAATTTCTTTTTGTCTTTGTGCATTGACATCTCCAGAACGGCTGGACCAATTTTGATGGGACTTAACTAGAAAGGTAGCTGATGGACATGGATATATTATAGGTTACTTTTTTAATTATGTGCTAATGAAGTGGTGGGCGACCGCTAGTGATAAATATGGTTTATTTCTTTTAATCTCGACAAAATGAACTTTGTAAGCAACAGACAGTTGTCAATATGCATTAATACAAGTGTCAATATAAAAGACACAAGAAATACTTAAAAGTCAATCAACAAATTGCAATAGATTTAAGATTAATAATTCCAATATCCGATAATTGTTCATCAACGTGTGATCCCTTTTCAATTTTCGTAATGCGTATCACATAAGTATATTGAATGCCAGGTTAGCGTTAAACTCATGCAAGTGTGAAAATCGACCGTGCCTTAATAAAATGGAGGTAACCCTTACAATTTAGAAAAAACTTCAGATATTCAGCAACAATCTTCTAACCAAACAAAATTTTGTGGCAGCTTAATCAAATAAAAAATAAAATCAAATAATTTTATGCCTCATCTAATAAAACCTAACCTAAACTTAAATTTGATTTACACTACTTAAAAACATTTATAAATAGCAGAAAAGGTGCTTTAGAGGGTTCGCGAAGATTTGTACGTTGCATGATTTGTGAAATGTCATTTAAAACATGTGTCTTTTAATATATAAGTTGTTATTATTGCTCATTAGCTGCCGCCCACGACTTCGTCCGCGAAATTAAAAAAAAAACTTAATTAGTAGCCCATATGATCTTTCAAAATAAGTTCTGTAGAACAAATTATGAGCGTAGATGTATCTATGTCAAATATCAACGAGATCCATGGAGTCGTTCTGGAGATACCTTCTAACAAAAATCCATCCATCTAAACTTTCGCATTTATATTATTAATAATAAGATATCTATTTGTATCGTCATGTGAATATATTTTGTCAAATAAGATTTAGCTGAATCTAATTTCTCTTCTAACCAAATTCAAATTTTAAGCTTGTGTATTTCGTATCTCGTTGGACATGCCGATGCAAATAGCTAGAACGACTCGTCGCCTCGTATTTGGAAGGATGAATTTAACGTTGTCGGTTAAACTAACCGTTAACTTCTGTTAACCGTTCAATTCCAAAGATATTTAATGGTGGCTCTACGATGCTAAAATTACGTTTGAAATTTTTAATGTTGCTAATAATCATCATGGATTTACACTGTCTAAACAAACAAACCGAGATAAAATATAACATAACAATTTATGCGAGTGTTTAGGGAAATGAAACGCGTGAGAGGAAATATTACATCGCGGAATTATAAATAAAAGACCATTAGCTGCATTGCACAACGCCTTCAATAAATACAAATTATCTACTTTTAATGTTACTTAGTTTTAAAACCTTGCAATGGAGCTATAGTATGGAAACCACATTGTTGTGTGACACTTTATGCGTGGTAAGTCTCGTAAATCCAATTTTCCTAAACACATTTGCTGCCTACTAAATAAAATAAAACGTGTCATAACCGCAATTATAAATTGGTTTAAAAAGTTGTTTTAAACATCAGATTTTCCTCATACATGGTTGTACTAGCTATCGCCCCCAACTTTGTCCACCCAAAATTAAACAAAATAAAAACATATTTAGTAGCCTATGTGTTCAGACTAAGTTCTATAATGAGGCCAAATTTAATTAAATCCGTTCTGTCGTTCTGGATATACCTACAAACATCTATCCATCTTTCGTATTGTTAGGAAGAAAATCCGACACTGTGACGGTGTACTGACGCAACACTAGCCTTATTAAAATGTCCCCTAACTATTTTTTCCTGACACTTATATACCTTTGTAACGAAAGCGCGCTATGTGCACCAAATTATTGTAACTAATAATGTGTAAAATTATTTATAATATTAGTAAGAAGAAAGGAGTAAGATTGCAATAAGAACTAAAGACGTGTCCCTTTCAGATGAGACAAAGGGAAAATCAAGTGAAAATAAAATGATAAACCTCTTACACTTATTACAAACGTTACGAATGTTAATTACCTATAACTCAATGCTGTGAAACAGAACGATTGATGTTTATAAATGTAATTCGGATTTAAAAATATGAAATTATTTTAGTTTCTATCGGAAGCCATCGTTGATATGAAAATTCTATTAAAATTTAACCGAATAGTTTGTTATTAGAATTTATTTGACATGCAAATTGATGTGTCAGTGACCGAGGCTGGTACTAAATCAGCGCACATGT
>NW_013532534.1:5433707-5490069 GCF_000836235.2 Papilio xuthus | reverse complement strand
TCGTCGCGCTATGTTTCATTAAAATGTAAATGACGCAGTAAGTTACTCTCGCGGCTTCGTTTACATATTTGTGGCACAAATTGTAAGTGATGCTAATATGCTGCTCAATATGAAAGTGGCTTTATTTAGGTATATAATATAGGCATAACAATAACAAGTACAAGTCGAGAATAGATAGTATGAAATAGGAAAGATGCCTGAGTTACAAAAAAGTTGTTGAAGTTTGACAGAATTGTCAAACCTCTATGCTAATTTCACGACTGACGATTTAGACTACAGGAGGTATTGATTTCTATATAAATCACTGAATCGGGCACTATTTAGAAACGAAGGCTTATGCTTTTTTTCGCATTAAAAGCGCTTTTTACATTGTTCATTTCGTATCCTTACCAACTTGGGTACACTAAAATGATGAAAATGAAATAAGCACAATGGCTATCCTATCTACAGAGTACTAAAGGCGTTAGTTACCGTCAACAATTTGGTCCATTTACATTTCTCTATTAATTCGTTATTCTAATGATTTCAGATGGACATGCGCTCTTGTTCATGTTAGTCATCTTACCTAAAAATTGTGCTAAATACAAGGTTCACTTCACATACCTCCATTACGATCGTGACAAATACTATCAGTTATTCTATCCAAAAATAAAAGTATAGTAAAAATAAGTGTCATCGCCGTAAATTGATCAATATGTCAGAAGACAGTCTATAACATCATTCCGAGGAGGAAGTGATAAATTGCTTCCACTTCATAATGTCTGTGACAAATAATACCGGAGACGTCGGAAGTAATTTGTTTTGGGCTGAATGATGCTCCTTAAGACAGTTGACGACTTATAAATATTTGTGAATTTAAAGATGTTAGTATAAAGCAATATATTAAAATTAATTAACTTGTAACAGTTTAAAGTTTAAACTCTAATATGATTCATAATCTAATATTTCTATAATTTTTAACCTTTTCTACATCTCTATGTTCATATTTTTAAATATTAAGTTCGAAAAAAAAATATAAACTATCTTTATCAAGACTAAGACTCCAATAAAAATGATGACGTCATATTCAATATGTTAGAATTAAAACATCTCTTGTTTATTTTGTTTAACAGTTCAAATAAAGGTTCCGTGTATGTTTTGTTTTATAAATGCAGCGTCAAGCGTTTGTTAGTGTTGTGCGCGTTAAGCAAATGGGAAAATATTATATTATTCAGTAAAACAATTAAGCTTGATAAAACATGTGATGCGTAAGTTCATGTTAACATGGTTTACTACAGTAGAAAAGAAAAATATGGCGAGAATACAATAGAAAAAATTGCATTTTATTTTGGTCTATTTCTAGACTAAACTGTGGTTTTACTTTGAATTTGGTATTCTTTTCTCTCGTTTAGACTCGTAGCGTAATCTTCCTTAATAATTGGAGTTTCATCCGATTCCGATTCTTCCTTCCATCCGATTACAATGAATTTAATACCTGTAGATCAAAATCCCAGTTCAAAATATATTTATTTTCATCTCAGTTTTGTCAAAGATGACAGAGATGACCTATTTTTAGTTTTATACAGAGATTTTGGTAACAGCAACCACCGGTAAATAATGCCTTGTAAATAAGGGAAGATTGTTATGACTAGATTTAAAGGAGTTTAGGAGTTACTTTAAATGTATAGCACAAGTTATGAAAACAAAAAGCAGTTAGTTACGTGCTTCATTCTAGGTACATTAAGCTAGGCGCGAACAAGTTTTGATTAATTAAAACTTGCACCATTAGGGAGAATATGTAATTTTGTAGTTGTAGAATATTTAACTTAAAGGCAAAAAGGCGGGAAGGCAACTTTCGTTAGTTAAAGTACTATTATATCTCGGCTAATATGTTTTCAAACAGTATTATAATGTGAGAGTCAAAATGACAAGGGCACAGCAAATTAAATTGTACCAAATACCAAAAAAAAATATTAAAAAAAAAATATCTGGTACAATTTAATTCGCTGTGGTACGCCCGTCAGTTTGACTCTCACTAGGATGATGTAGTTAAACGATTACATCACATTTCAATTTTGTTTTGCCTGTCATATAAGGTAGGCTTCTATTGTAGAAACAATAAGATGTAGTGTCTTATTTTATTTGAAAACCCAGAGATGTGAGTTGCTGATACCCGAGGTAAGTAACATGTACACGAGAAAGTATCAAGATTATTTTAAATGAAGATGAATGTAATGCATATTTTAAATGATTTATGGACTTATGTGTATTACAATTCAAATGTGAAAACATAATAATGTAATTTCCATTACAATATGTCAATATAATGATGACTGATGTACTGGCGATACATCATTTAAGTAAGCCAGATATTTTATATTTAAAAATAAATATCAAATTTCTCACGTTATATAAATGATAAGAAGTCCCAAAGTACACAATGAAGCTAAAAATATATAATGAACTGCGTTACATATTTTGTTTGACTTCGTAGAGTGCATAGAAATAACGTAAATAAAACAAGAATTGTGTTGCAACTTCCTTGTATTCGAATACTTAATTAGATTGGAGTAAAAGTTTGGAGTAGTTATCTGCTCTCTCTAACAACGGTAGTTGAACAATATTAGTAGCTCCATAACATTATTAGCAACTTTACTTGTGACGTAATTGAATTAATTTATTCGGATGACTGCGTACAAGATCTATTATTAGCTTACCTATTTCGATACAAGAATTACGTAGTTAAGAAAATTGCTACAAAGATGTTGATATATGTATAGTTACTATTTGATTTTTTTTTATACAGAGGAGAAGGGGAGTTATTTTATGATAACAGATTTGTAATTGCCAGCTTTTACTTTACTAAGAGAAAAAAGAAAGTACTCTTTTAAGTAGAGTACTGAAATCTCATTTTAGTGCAACTATTATTTTATAAAAAAAAGACTTTGTACTCCTATTTCAGTACAAAATATTATAACGACCGAAAATTATTTTGTTTTAACAGTATCTTAAAATATTGTTAGTGTAGACATTAAATAGAAGGTTATTTAAAACATAAAACTTAATCTCAACGGTTAGAAACATAAAACTGAATGGAAATGTTAGCCAAATCGGAGCGTCCTTAAAACTGACAATAGTAAGGACAAACTGCAAACGTTTTCATTCAGTCTGAATGTAAAACTTTTCTTTAATTGCCATTGAAATCTTGCTTTTTAAAACATCCTACATTTTTCTAAAGAAGCAACTTGAGGCAACTAGCAAATGATGCATTTATTACTACGAACTTACGACATCTCTCGAATTCTATGCGAACATTCGTTTCTTAATTTAAAAAAATTTACAATTTTGTGAACCTTAGTAACATCAATGGATTCTGGTAAAACGTGTATTAAAAATCCTAACATTAATGGTACAGACAATAAAATTATGCGAAGTTACTACTTTATAGAGCTCTAAAAATCCGATACGTGACTTGTTATTCAACAATGTAGTAGAAGGATCGTGATTTCCATGACTACGTAGAACAAGATGGTCCGTTATGAATAATTCACAATGATATTTTAGCTAAAACTTGAACTTCATCCATTTCCCTAGAATTACCATTTTCAGGTGAATATAAATGCGCTGTACCCTTCTATCAAAATTTGAGAATCAATTTTCACTTAATATAAAACGCCATCTTGCTAATTGATCGTTTGAAGTAAATACAATTTTCATACTAATTACTTATTAACTTTTTTTGATTTACATGATAAACACAAAATAATTTATAAAATTAGTTAAAATAAAATAATGACTTACTTCTATGGTGCCTTTTTTTGAACATTAAATCTTGTTTTGCCATGTACTTAAGAGATACTATCACGAATGTTTACGATATGCATTTTCGTACCGTCATAGAAAAATTGTATCGTATTACCCATTGGTTCATCTTTGTTTAACAGAGAAGTCAGAAATAAAATAAACCGATTTATTTCGTATTCGGTTTGTGAATATACGTTTTTATATGAAACATAATCCGAGATATAGATTGCGTATTTATTTAAAACAGAATATGGAATATATTGATGAAGCGCATCTGTTTGATTTATTCATGTTCATTGCATAGAACCGAGCTGCCCGCAAATGATGTTCACATATTTTTATAAAATGAACCGCAATCATATTTTCTACATTTCAAAAATGCAGTCTGTAGTAAAACTTTATTAAATAGATTTTGAATAAAATCAATGTGAATATAGAATATTTATTTACTGAAATTAAAAAATATAAAATTTACAGTATCACAGTTTTTTTCAAAACCAATTTCACAATAATCAAGACATGTTATCTTTTCTATAACCATAATAAAATGAAAAATAAACCTTTCAGAGTTTTAAATACACAGAAATATAATTAAATTATCGGTTATTCGGAAGTTAATTATAACATAATTTATAATGCAGCTATTGGCAACAGATTAATTTAAATCACTGCCTTAACAACCAAATTAAACAAATATTTACTCTCGTGCAATGCTTTTTGCATTTCTTATAGAGACAGTCACGCGTGACTTTATTGCTAATTTACAAAACGTGTCCCGTTGAGCTTTTATGCTTTCTAGTTTAGAGCGTAATTGAGTCATCGAGATTAGTAGAATATTGTAAACGGTATAGGAGGAAAAGAGAGCAAGTACACATAATTTTCATGTACAGTGAAGTTCGCGTATTCTATAGTATACCATTAATTACATTTTGTTTATTTTTACTTGGATTTTTTTGCACTAAAATAGTGAAATGTTACATGATTGTTTTTTTAATATGCAGTTTAAAGACGACGGAAAGTAAAGAGGAAGGAAAAGAGCCATAGGATTTAGATAAAATTGAAATGAAAATATTATAAATAGGAGGAAAAGACAAGGATTAGCACGCACTGTTTGACGATTTATTTACGACTGGTTCAATTTTGGATTAGAAAAAGGAAGAAAAAAAACCATAACATTAAAGCATAAGAAAATTAAAATCAAAAGTATAAAAAGTTCCGTATGTATCGGCAACACAATTATTAACAAGCAATGATAATATAACAATAAGAAGGAAAGAAATATTTATAACAAGGCAAGTCTCGTCTTTATTTTTTTCCATATCCAATCTATTTATAAATAAGAAGAGTTTTTTTTATCAAACACAAAATTCTCAAGGTCACGATAAGGGTCTGTTTAATTCGCTGGCTTGTAAGACACGAAGTGGTATTTGTTTTGCTCGAACGTGTTAAGCAAAAGTTAATTACGGGGCTAACCGAAAAATCCTTTTTTGCGTACAAAACATTCGGTTGATGCCTTCTAGGCCTTTTTAAGTCATAGAATAATGAATACTTTTTGAGATAAGCATTACTTTTTAAAAATCAACCTTTGTTTTTGTAGAAATTTCTAATGGAACTGTTCTAAGAAAATATGTTACCCGTATAATTGCAACACGAATTATTTTACAGGGCTTCAGGCTCATATCTTCCCGTGTACAGACTACATTGAGAACAAAAGCAAGCAATTGAAATTTTAAAATATACTTCGTAAATATATAATACTAAAAAGTACATAGAACCTAAGTTTTTAAAAAAATATGATAATGGCTAAACGTACCATTAAAAATAATTGTCATTCCATAAGAAGTCTTATTAAATTTCTCGCCCTTCGCCCAACAGCGTAATAACAATTAAGAAATAACGTGCGAAATTAACTTTAATTTTATTTGAATAATCTTTATATTTAATAACAATATCTAAACATTAACTTTATAATAAAATAATTAATTACCTCAAAGCACTAATTCTAAATCTAATGACGTACTGTAATCTATATTTTTAGTTCAGAACTAGCAGTCGACCGTAACTCTGTCCACGCGTAATTAAAAAAACTTAACTAATAGCCTATTTGTTTTTCCAAACTTTGTTATACATCAACGCCAAATTTCATCGAGATCCGTTAAGCTTTTCTGCAGATACCTTCTAACAAACACCTATACATCCAAACATTTGCATTTCTAATATTAGTAAGATTAGAAAAAAATGTAAACAAAAATATGTGTGCAAGTAATATTACATTTAAAACAACATAACCATAGATAATATAGAATTTCCAGAAAGGGCATACAAAAAGTACGATAGCATATGAACATTACGTGACTGGAGAAAACCTTAATCGCGATGTCAAATAATCGTTCACGGGTACGATTATCTGGAGGACCTTACGTGACCCGACTTATATAAAGGGTTCATATAGACCTTCCTTTTGTTACATTTCCTTGGAACTGGATACTACGAAATATTAAATGAGGAAATCAATAATTAAATTAAGGGATCCCTACAATACGTATATTTCACGTTGTGGGAAAATAAATCCATTTCCTTTAAGCTTGTTTCAATTTAATGGAATACTTTTAATAAAAGATCTCCTTAAAAAAACAAAACGAGATGTTCTATAAGTACTATAATCAAATTTAAAGAGACAAGTTTGAGCAAAATTATAATACTGAGGGCCTCACCACAAAAACTTAGTTACATGTTTATTATATTATTGCTTTAACTGTCAACCGTCTCTTCGCACGTATAACACTTTACCAGAAATCATGGTCATCGATATATGATTATGCGTTGGTTTTCGAATTGCGATAAGAAATAAATAACAAATTTCTTATATCGGAAGCATTTTTGGTGACAGTATTCAAGGGTAAAACCATACACTTCTATAACTGCGTTAATGTCCATAATTATGTACAATCATCGGCGGTCGAAGGGTTAAAATATGGAGTTCAGTATAAGTTTAATATTCTATACTTAGACAAAAATTAATTAAAATTTAAACAATAATAAGGGCCATAGCTTATCTTCGTATCAAATATGTATGCGAAAAAAATATTGTACTGTGTCCTTTATGTGGAACGATTGTCAAGTTTTAGACTAGACAAATACATTTCCAAGTTTATAGAAAAATAAAAATTCACTACACCGAAAGCGAGACGGTCTGCATAGAGAATGAGACTTGTAAGTTGTTCGAGGGCTCTAAATTTAGACATATATATTTTAGTATTTGACTCAAGCGTAGGTGTAATTCAAGACCATGAATTTGTTATTTTTAATATTTGTATTGTAATTATGTCCATTGAGAGCGTCGGTGGCTCAGTGGTTTCAGCACTTGACTTGTAATCTGCAGGTCCTGGGTTCGAATCCCGCCATGTACCAATGTGTTTTTTCGATTTTCGATTTATATATGTACATTGATCCGACGTTCTTACGGTGAAGGAAAACATCGTGATGCAACCTGTACATATCCGAGTAGAAATTCAAAGATATGTGTGAAGTCAACCAACCCGCACTTGGCCAGCGTGGTTGACTATGGCCTAGTCACCCTTAACTTAGTTTAGGCTCCGAGCACCCTCGGTGGGGACATATAGTGAGCTGATGATGATGATGAATAGTTACTTTTGTACTGTAACTATACAGTTCATAAAATTGGAGTGTCTGTAAGTAATATCGGGTAAAAATCATATTTCGAACATAAAATATATTTATAATGATTTTTTTATAATTTATTGCGATCGTCAATTTTTTGATTGTATAGAGTGGAAATAATAAAAGTTAAAAATCAACGTCCAAATTTATTATCTTCTCAAAACATCAATTTCACGTATCAAAAATCGCCTCGTAAGTATTACAGGCAAAAGTTTAGAAAATTGACAAAGTAGATACGAATCGACTTGAATCTCTCTTAATAAATGACTATCCTTTTATAAGATGAATAATGTTACATTTGACTTGTTTTAAATCAAAAAAATGTCGATAAAAATTGTAAAAAAATGGATCGTTTAATCAATGAGAAAGCGATGGAGTAGTCTTGATAATTTTTTGTCACTTTTATTCATGCGTATTTGTTCTGAATTTTTATTTTAGACGTATAGCGTACTCAGTGGACTGGTCCTGGGTTCGAATCCCACCATGTACCAATAAGTTTTTTCGATTTCCGATTTACATATGTACATTTATTATCCGACATTATTACGGTAAAGGAAAATATCGTGATGCAACCTGCACGTATCTGAGAAGAATTCAAGGATATGTGTGAAGTCAACGAACACGCCAACTTGGCCAGCGTAGTTGATTATGGCCCAATCACCCTGAACTTAGGGTAGGCTTCGAGCCCCTCGGTGGGGACGTATAGTGAGCTGATGATGATTAATGATGATGATGATGATGTATAGTGTACTAGTCTAGTTGCATAATTTCAAATCTGTTGACATAAAACCTTGTGTAAATAATTTATTCCTTTTAATCTTATGTCCCTATATGTAAAAATCACACCTCATTTCATTCCTAATAAATTCGTTAATACGATTCATCTGTAGTAATTATAATTTTGTTATTAAAAACACTGCTATAAACCAAGTTGATAGTCATGTTAGCTTTCTTAAAGAGTATATCTACACGAAACACTTTTTTCTAAGAATGTACAGATATAGTGTTCAAACAAAGACGTGAAATCCGATGTTCTACTTTCAAACGGGCTTAGCGCTCCACTTTGTCCGACAGATTTCGGTTTCAGAAAGCCTTTTCTTTGTTTTAGTACAACTAAGTTACCGAAAACTAACCAACAAACTAGTATTTTAAATCGCATGGATTTAAATTCGAAGAACTGCAATCGAGTGGACAATAATTTGAGTTGTCCTACTCTCTTGGAGTTAGCTAGGTTGCCGTCCTTCATAGTAAAATTAAATTAAAAAATAGTTTATACTTTACCACTTCCTATAGGAAGTAAGAAGAGTGTAAATTATTTCCACTAGCACTAAACCTTACAAGTTATTTTTAAAGAAAATTCGACAGAATGAATAAAATGTGTTCGCTTCCTTGGCTGAAAATGTTGAGTACAATTTTCAATTTTACCGAACGAGATCAATTTTTGCTGGAAAATATAGTGATGTTTTCTTTTTAGAAATGGAAATAGAACATCGATTCTGTTTGTTCAAGAGAGTTTGGGGCAATAACCGACAGCAAAGGAAATATTGCATTGAATTGCTTGGATTAATATTGCGCCAATAGAAGTTTTAAATAAAAATAGAATGCTTATAAAAATAAATATACGCTAAATATGTCTATTTTTCGTCTACTACATTGTAACACTCTCGCTGTTAATAAGGGTTGCCACTATTGGTCTATTTGTAGCCTTTTTAAAATGTAGAACACGCATATGTATTATCTGCTGTACAATATTTATACACACAACTTAGTATTCTAGAAATATCTTTGTTAAGAACATATAATATTACTCGTTTAACGCTTAAGACAATGAACGAGTACATAATCGATATCGTATCTATCTTCTATTTTCTTACTTCTATTTAGACTGTGTCTGTAGTTTCTTGTGTATTGTTTTCGTTATTACACAATTTAATCAATGAAAGTGCATTTTTTTTTATTATGTTTATAAATTTTCCCAATCTTTACATTTTTGTACGTAACTTTGATTCGTTTTGTGTTATGTATACGGAAACAGCAGTTTAAATAGTTAGTGTTCTATCGTATATTGTATGAAAACAAAGTGATTGCATGCACCGGTATACAATGGTTCGTAGTAAAACTTTCGGGACAGAGTTTTGACACCAAAACTGGTTTTGTTTAGTGAAGTTCGTGTACGTGTTCAATATTACAGTTTTTGAGTCCTATTTAACATAACTTTGTTATATATAGTTTGAGATTTCCTTAATAACAAAGGCGTATTTGACACAAATAGTATTTTTATCAGTAAGTATGTTTGTAGCACACAGTTTCTTCCATTCAACCATAAAATTTGTCACAATAACAATTTGAATAACCACTTAATACTTCTGTTTTTGTTCTAAAAGCTTTGTGGGTGAACAAATAAAACAGGGCTTGGAATGTGGCCAAGATAGTAACGTAAATTCGGTCTAGTTTAAGCAATAGTATCGCAGCTTTCAACGCAAATTTATGTCGCGGTAGATACAAGATAATTGTTTTTAATCGTTACTTAATAAATTACTTCATTTTGTTTGACTGTACCAAAGACCTGGACAAGAATTGTCCGAGCTTTTGAAAAAAAATACAACAAAAATATAAAATTTTTTGTTTATAAAATTTATGAAAGCTTTGGAATAACTCAGCTCTATTTAGCTAAAACGCCTATAAGGGGTAATAATTAAGCTTTATGAATGTCTACCTTTTGACCGCAATTTCATCCGTGCGGAATTAAAAAATATATTAAACAGCCAATGCGTTCTTTCAGACTATGTTCTACATTTATGGCAAATTTGATCGAATTCCAATTTATAATATTAGTAAGAAGAAAAAGTTAAGATGTCCCAAGTTTGATTTTTCACATTACTAGGCTTATTATCTTACCATTTAAAAACATATAAAATAGGTAAGTTTCGTTAGCGAAAATACACAGTTCAAAATGCAAGAATTCTACGCAAACGAAGTCACGTACACCAGTTAGCAGTCCTCCATTTATGTTAAACATAATTGGATTATATTTTATCCGTAGTAATAAACTTAATTCCACGTATTATTTTATTAAGTAGACAACTTAATACGACACAAGAGAGACATAGAAATGCGGAGTCATCCCACCTTAAATTAAGATTAAGGTTCGGTAAGCGTGTTGAAATTTTCGTAAGTGCAACATGTAAAAGCACTCAAGCGAAGGTTCAAAAGAAAATAAAACAGTACTAAAACACAACACATCTTTTAAAAAGATTTTCGTGCATGTTACATGAACAATACTTGTCGAGAGCTATAAAATAAAAATTTGAGTAAAATATTGCATTATAAAACTTTAAAATAAACTTTTCAATACCTACTCTGCACATGTTTGAAATGGATACATCAGAATTTCTTTACGATTTTAATTCTTTCCAGATTCACATTTTCTTGAATGATTAATTTATTTTTTGTTGTACAAGCAACTTGTCTTTGATTTAATTAAGTAAATCTTACTACTTACTAATGTTTTAAATGATAATGTTTGGATGGATGTATGTTTGAAGGTATCTCCAGAACGGCTGTACTGTCGATGAAAATTGTTGTCCATATAGAACATAGTCTGGGAGAACATATAAGCTACTAATAAACTTATTATTTATTTGCGGACGGAGTCGCGGGCGACAGCTAGTGGATGCCTAGTATACTCTCCGATAAAATAGCTTTTATTAATAGCAGTCTAATGGTTTATCAGTAAAAATAATCCTACAAATATCACTTATAATTTTTTAACTATTGTTTCAACGAGGGTACCTATATCTAGTATAGACAATAACGTAGCCAGTCACTTGTTTAAGCTCGTACTCAGACCGCCTGAGGCGTTTCTGGTCGGAATGGCAATAATGCTTCACGTGCTACAAGTGAAGCATGATAACGGAGCTTTGCCCAACCGATGCCTGAATTCTGCATCAAGGAAATACGTAATACGACAATTGGATTTCAACCAATACATTGTACATTTGTTTGAGAACTAGTGATTGTTAAAAAAGATTTTTTTAAACTAAATAACAGCACTCGAACAAATTTTGTTTTATATTTCTATTCATAATTTTTTTTTTTTATTTCAATAACAATTTTTTTCCAAACAATAAATCGAAGTTTCTTGACTCTACAATACTAATATAGAGTTTTTGCTACACTGGTTTGTAAAATTATGTTGCAAAATTAGTCCGTAATCGCTGCAATCGTGCCACTCAAACGTGCTTCCCACGTCTCGGCTGCAGCTTCCCAGAAAACTTGACACGGCTTAAATCCTACCGTCTAGTAAACCTGTAATAATCCTTTTCAATTTTTCCTCTCTGAAATCTTATTCTATTCGACAAAGGTCAAAAAATAAAATTGAGACGAGCAAGAATACCTTATAAATATTAATTATTGTGTTAAAATACGATACTACAAAAATATTTCTTTCTCTTTTATTATATAAACCGATTAGAGACTCTTATAATAACAGCGTAAATAAAAGTCGACAATATAAATTAAACAAGATGAAAAATAAAAGAAAATAAGAAACATTAATATGAAAATTTAAACATTTTGAAATAATATAATAAATACGTAGGTGGCCATTTGTTAGAAGGCATCTCTAGAACAGCTGCATGGATCTCGCTGAAATTTGGCATCGATATAGAACATGGTCTGGATGAATACATAGACTACTAATTACGTTTTTTTTTTAATTCCGTGCGGACAGAGTCACGGGCCACAGCTAGTTTAAGAATAATATCCAAATAGGTGGTATAGCACCTACAATTGTAAGTGTCCATACCATTGAGTGACGAAGACAATGTGCCATTGTTCTTTAGAAACTAGCAGTCTCACTTTAGTACATAGTAATGGAGCAACCATTGTTTCATATTGCCAACTTGGTTCTCATCTTAATTATTCTACACTTTTGAACAAAACCAAGTCATTTTACCTTTATTCTGTTGGGCACTAAATTTGCATCCTCAATTTCTAAGACATGCCTAAACTGGAAATATTTTCACATATTATAATATAATATAACATAATAGTACCGTAAAGTATAAAAAATTTAAGCCACATCTAACTTTTTACTAATATTATAAATACGAAAATGTTAATGGATGCATGGATGGAAGTTTGTTAGACGATATATCGGTAACGGCTAATTGGATCTCGATGAAATTTGGCATGGATGTAGAAAATAGTCTGGAAGAACACATAGGCTACTTATTAAGACTTTTTTCAAATTTACGCGGACGTAGTCACGAGCCGCTACTAGTCAGTAAAATCAAGTAATCAAATAATTTTGATAAGAAAAAAAAAACTTATAAAAATATTCCGATATTTTAATACAACTCAGCACTACACTGTGACATAACCAATATCAATCGGATGAAAGTTTGTCATGGCGTATTTACTCTAGCAAGTTACCGGTTTCAATTTAGCGGATTAAAAAACTCTTCGACGTTGTCAAACATTCAGCAGATGGATGCTGGGAATATTGAAACGTTTAGCACATACGTGGATTTATTAAACGGTAACGTATCGATTAATTGTTAAATGCATTTGATATTTCTCTGTTCGTGTATTAGGAACGTTATCGTAGTCTCTAGGATAGTTGCGGATAAATTTAATTAAACAATTGACAGTAATGTCTGTTAGAAATTTGGGTATACTATATTGGCTTATTTAAATCAAAAACGTATCGCAAACGTTCCGACGTGTTATCAATATTTCGTGTCTATTTCAACGAAAAAACTAAATGTTTCAATTTTGTTTTATTCACAGTGCGCCCCTGATGGAATTGTTTTTATGTCTCGTGGATCGCTTAATCCCCAAAGCGTTTCAATCTCTTTTCCATCGACGTTTTAATGTTTTTATTCATTGCTTGTTTACTGCTTTTAGATAATCCTAGAACAATGTTACTGAACGACGTATTCTGTTACTGATTTGATGTGTATGGGAAATTTAAAACTGTGATAACAAATATTCAATCATAGGAATATAGATATTTTGTAATTCAAAATAAATTTTATATTTATATTTCTGTGTAACTTATGTAAGTTTTTGAATTATAAACTTTGTTATTTTAAGTAAATATTTCTCCAAAATTTTACAAATTACTTTTGGTTTTAAATAATTTTTGTAACGTTTCACATATGTATATAATGTAATCTTACGCGGTGTTAATTTATATCAAAACATTGGCTTAAAAGATCATATATATCTATAAATATTTTACTAGTTTTATAACTTAAAATAAACTTACTTAAAATAGTTTCTTAAACAAAGTTAGTAAAGTTTTTTAATATATGTTCTATTAAAATAAATGTTAACATGAGGCCAAGGATCTAAGAGCTTAACTAAGAGCATAATAATTTCAAAGTAAATGGACAGTTGCTTTCTAAAACTACACACGAGTACTTAACACTAGTATTTCCATTACCGGGCTCTTTATAAACGCACACTTATACGAGTTGGAAACAAGTAGTTCGCTCCTGAAATAAGCTAAAAGCTTCTAAAACGATTTATTACATGAAAATATTAGCATATTTTTTCTTAATATGCGTTAATGAAGTTAATTTTCTAGTATAAAATATAATATTTAGATTTAATAAGACTTTATAGAATAATGTTTCTGTTACTGAGATAAAAATGAAGGGAAAGCATTAACTGGAAGCGTTTTCCGCGCTTCTTCGTTCCGCTAATAGAATCTCGTTACTCAAGTCAGAGAAAGCATTAACTATCGCTAAAGCCAGATTTAAAGATAAAAGAACGGCATTATCCTACTAACAAAGAAAAATGGAAAAAAAGAAAAAACGAACCGAAATGAAACTCTATATACGCCTACAAGTCTGAAGGAAAACTAGCCTTATTGTTTCGCTTTTCTATGATAAACAGAACATCGCAATATAATTAATTTCATTAGCGCTATTTATTTATTTGTTTCCATTAATAAATTGCATATTTTTATTCTATTTTTAAACCAAGATATTTATATTTCAGAATGATTTAAATTGAATTGTAATCTGCAGGTCCTGGGTTCGAATCCCCCATGTTTCAATGTTGTTTTTCGATGTTCGATTTACATATATACAATTATCCGACGTTCTTACAGTGAAGGAAAACATCGTGGTGCAACCTGCACATATCTGCGAAGAAATTCAAAGATTTGAAGCCAACTAACCCGCACTGGGCTAGCGTGGTTGACTATGGCCTAGTCACCCCTAACTTAGGGTGAGCTCTGAACCCCTCTGTGGTGTAGCTGGTAGCTGTGATGTAGATGGTTAAAATTAATTTACTTAGAATTTGTAATATAACATTCTTATTGGCATAATAGGTACTCAATAATTAAATTATCACATGTCTTTAGAATTTCTCGGAATCCTGTTAATATACTCATAATTTCTACTAAGCATGTTAATTACACAGAAGCCACTTTTATCGCCAATCTTAACAACGTGCGACTACGACTCAGGATCCTTCAAGAAGCGAGCGGAGCGTATCACCATCTCACAGGCTGGCAACGTATCTTCGGTTGCTCTAGTATTGCTGATGTCCATGGGCGTCGATGAACACCTCGGTGTTCCTGTTGCTCGTTTGCCCACTTCTCTTATAAAAAAACGTGCCTTCTCTACAAAAACCTGCGTAGGAAGTATAGAATATAATTTGTATTTAAACATTTGTTTACTGTTTTTTCGTACTAAATCTACAAAAAGGGGTACTCTTAGTGAGCAATTAACGATTCTGTGTGTGACAGTGATATTGTGAGTGTGGTTGCGTATTTAATATGAAATTTCCTCGTAGCTTACATAATCGTTATAAGTTTTAGTAAACATTCGTGAGGTGAAATATAACTTTCAGGCCGTGATTGATGTTCCATCTGCTGCTTTAATATTACACACGAATATTACCGCAACGGTACGTGAATTTCCCTTATATTTTTTTTTTAATATTTACTTTTTGTGCTTAAGCTTTCTTCAATTTTGTAACTTAAATAAAAAAGCTTATGTCGATTTTGAACCAATATAAAGAATGTTGTTGATATCTCTATATGGATGGATGTTTTTTTGAAGGTATCTCCGGAACGGCACAACGGATCTCGCTGAAATTTGGTTAAGATGTAGAACATAGTCTGGAAGAACACATAGGCTACTTATTAATTTTTTTTGTCCCCTGCAGGTGGAGTCGCGTCGACAGCTAGTTAAGTGGTGAAATTTAATTCTTATTAAAAATGTATTATATCTTTTTATTAAAGTTTTAAAATGCAACACGCTCTTCAAAGCGTCATATAATAATGCAATAAAGTTTATAAAAGAGATTATACTACGGAGGATTTACGCAAAATTGTCTATGATTTTTTTTTATAAATAGTAAATAATACTACAAAAGAGGTTTTAAGGTTATACGATTATTTATCAAACGGTTTTATATAACAAAGTGATCAAAGGTGAATATGAAATATCAAAATCCTTTTTTCTTTAAAACTTACGTAAAACACCAATGGTTGTTTTTTTACGGATTTAGAACTAAAGCCGTACTATTTTTACCGTTTTCATATGTAACCAGCGCATTGAAATAAATAAAGCATAGACTGTAATAAACGATTTAATCAAATCTTTCTTAAAATCAAAGATTAAAAAAGATTTATTTATACTCTGTGGCAACTTTCAATCAGAAAACTTCATAATAAAATTAAAAAAGATATAAACATCTGTAAAGAATACTCAGAGGTGAAATAATTGAATTCATACCTGAAAAAGATGCTAAGTACGCCTTAAAAGGCTTGAATATTTAACAAAGTTAAGCTCAAAATTGAGTGAAGTTTAAGCTTTTGTTACTTTCCAGTCTACAGCGAGGAAGCGGGTGAAAGGGTTGCTAATTAGGTGTCGGTACCTCTATTGTTATTAAAACGATTTTTTCCTGAAATATGATGAAAAATAACTTTTTATACCATAACCTCTCTGAGAGCGCTACAACATTAAAGCTCCTGTTTTCGGAGCTTTACTGACATTCGAAGATTTTTTTTAATGATTTTTTTGTATTTCCTAACATACTTTGATATTTTCTAAAGAAAAACGTTTCGTTTTAAAAACATTCGGTACTATAAAATGACAAAGTAACATATGGTTAGCGATATCGCGAATCGAAAAGTCAAAACGTCATGGCCTCTTTTAAATTTATTAACTTCAGCGTAGAATTTAAAATAAAACTTAAGCCTATGTGTTCTCACAATATGCTCTACCTTTATGTCAAATGTCATCGACATCCATGCTGTCGTTTTGACCTTACCTTTTTTTTCCAGAGAGGAATGCTTTACGCATACTCCGCGCCCCGGGAGCGACGCGGTAGTTATGTGGGATTCTCCTCCTTATTGAAGGCATACCCACTAAACCTCTGTACCTCCAACGCATCGAGATTGAAGTACGGGCACGCTTTCGCTCTCGTCAGCGGCCCCGTCTGCAAAGTGAGCTTATCACCACCTAAAAGGCCGGCAACGCATCTGCGGTTCCTCTGGTATTGCTGATGTCCATGGACGTCGTTGAACACCTCGGTATTCCCGCTGCTCGTTTGCCCCCTTCCATTATAAAAAAAAAACCTTACCTTAAATTGCAACAAAGATCCATCCATCCATCCACCATCATCATTTGGAATATTAGTAAGATTTTGAAATAAATTTAAGTTTAATACAGTTATTTCGAAAGTGAAATATACCAATGATTGTAACTTACAAATCATACAACGAATAAAAGAATACTCAATAGAAAATCAGCAAAGCTTCTACTCACAAAGACGACAAGTATAAGAAAGTTTTCTATCTTAGCACCTGTGTAAGTTGGGAAATAAAGTTTCGATGTCGCAAGATCAGCTCTTTGTAACACTCAACTGTCTTGCTTGCATGTGGTTGGGAAAATGTTCGTAAAAGGCCCACAGTCTACTTTAGTTTTCTCAAGCACCAATATTTATGTTCCCATTAAGATTTATTACGTTATAGGAAATTTATTTTTTGTTATCTATTTGAATTTAATCAAAAAGAAATATATTTAAAGCCATTCAAATAAGACTAAATAGACGAAAAAATGTCTTACGTGTGAATGTTAAGATAATTAAAATCGTAGACTTTGTCACACAGAGACAGTACAAATTTACAGTTTAAAGTATATCGTAACTTTCGTATAAAAACGTAAATAATAACATCCCTTTCAAACAGATATTCTATTAATATTCATCGATAGCAAATAAAAAAAGTACATTCTTACATAACACACTCAACTGAGAAAACACAGTCATGATATCAAATAATTTTGAATATTTTTGAAAGCAATCCTTAATATAGGGTATCGTATCACTAATAATATTAGTACCAATAGTTCCCCACCCCTGGATTACTGATTGAAGTGTATGTGAAATCGATCTGTAAAGTTCTACGTATTATGCAATATTCCACATCAATGGAAGCTTACGATATAAATTGTTTGCAGCGCACGAAAACATGACTTTATGATATCAAAATGTTCGCTTTTGAGGTAATATAAATGCTGAAATCACCTGCTCTGTACGTTCAATTCGCCAGCATATTCGTAATAAAATTAGAATATTTGGATATTTTCTCTGCACTAAGAGATAAATTCATGAATTTCCTATTTTGGATGACTTATATATATACAATTTATAATAAATAAAATTAAAAATATACTATAAGTGCACTTAAACATATGTTCCATTCCTCTTATCATAGTTAAATACAGATTTGTTTATAGAAAAAAATTATTTAAAGATATACAACGAAATAACTTTTAGTGAAGTTTAGTAATAAAACCACACACCAACACTCTCAACACCAAAGCAGAAAGGGAACGAAATACAATAAAATTTAAACAGTTTGTAAACATGTAAATCTCTTATATCTCTGTTTTAGGTTACTAAAGTGTTTCACAAAGCGTATAATTATTAATAATTAGCAGAGGAAAGCACTTTTAATGTATTGATCTATAATCCTAAATAGAACTGATTTAAATTTCTATATAAGTTTACTTGTATTGAGCTATTAAACGCTTATTATGTGATCAACATATCGCAGTTGTTTTGAATAATATTGAAATATTTATGACATAGTTTCATAGAAGTCTAATACTAGACTAGAAATAGATCCAATGAAGCATGACAGTGGCTTGGAACTTTTGCAATATCTATTTTACTAGAAACCATCCCTTTGCAAATTAAAGAGCTTTATGACGTATTGGAAACTCTGATAAGTTCTGGCTTTAATCAAAATTCAAATAGTGGTTTTCTTTTCATTTATGTTGTTACAGACAACACTTTGTCAAAGTATTTGTGTCCTTAACGAAGCCCCTGTACTGCGTAATTTTTAACCCAAAGACTAAGTAACAGCCGAAACGCCAATAGCCTATGGTTATGAGAATAGACATTCGATCGGTCGAGGGTTCGAATCCCACCATTCCACTATTGTCTTAGACTTTAGCCTGCATTGCTACCAGTAGTTACCAGGAATATTTATTAGTAACTAAAAAAACTACATAACTATATAACTAAACAACTAAATTCGATTTCCAAAGTATATTGGAAGCTAGATTTACAGTATACAATTTGGTTCACCGAAACGTGTGTTATTAAATTATATAAAATTAGGTGCGAGAATCTAAACGGAATTATGCGGCTAATCAGCTTCGCGCATGATTGTGGTTATTCTACAATTACGTAATTCTACATTTACTATTGATTTATGAAACATAATAGTTTGAGTAATATATTATTTTGTTTATTTGTTTTATAATTTGTTAGTTAAATTAATTTATTAATTAATCTTTATTACGTCATAAATTAATTACACTGGTAGACTTTTTTCGCATTGTTAGTCTTTTAATTATGACGTCACTTAATTATATTTAAGAAGAATTAATGCTAAAGCATAAATATGAATGTAAACGACATGAACAAGGAGATTTAATGTTGTTATTCTTTACGTTAACTTTCAACATCATAACAATTGCAAATAAATTTTAAATTAATTATTATGCCGTATCTGTACATTTATATATCTATGTAGAGATATTAAGTATACGAGTATATCCCCAGACATCATTATACAAATATCATTATCGTTAACAACGTAAGCTATGATAATAATGGCAGTTGCTAATACCATCGATTTACTAAATACACAAGCAGCCTATGCAAAGTCTGTTTTACATATCCACATACTATGGAAGGCATTCGGAAAGACCTATGTTCAGTAGTTGACGTACAAGAGCAAATGATGTTAATGAGTTTCCATTGCCAAAACATCCGTGCAAAAACTGTAACCACAAGTATTTTGTACATTGGGGTGGTTAACTTTAAGAGTGTTTTGTATAGAGATAGCATAATCGCATACCATGGTATGCTAATTTCCTCATCTTACTAATATTATTAATGCGAAACTTAATTAGGATAGATGTATTGTGTGTAGTAGTGTAGTAAAGGTATCTCCGGAATGGCTCAACGAATTTTGATAAAATTTGACACACATGTAGAACATAGTCTGGAAAAAACAAATAGGCTACGTATTTTTTTTTAATTCCACGCGAACAGAGTCGCGGGCTACAGCTAGTATTACTATAAGTTTTGTAGTTCTACAATAATATTTATGCAATATTACAAAACCTCTACTACTCGTAATATTGTGCGACAAACTTGTATTTTTTTTTATTTTACTCGTCGGTCGTTAGGTAGTTGGTAGTTTGTTAAATCTTCGCATTAAAAAGTAAATAAAAAGTGAATTTCTTCTGTCAAAGCTTTACATTCTTAAGCTAATTCGTTGTATGACATTAAAAGTAAAATCATAAAAATAGTTTAAAGATTTTTTTTGCCTATCCAGAATAGAATAACTAAGAATGCAAAAGAAAAAATCTTTTCATATCAGTGTCGCACTCTGTAATATTAAAAACCACAGAAATACGCTGCTTTTACATTAAACAAAGAGTCTTATTAGAAGTATCTTTAAGTTAAAAAATTCCTAATGACTGTTTTCGAAGTCACAAAAGCGTAACAACATTCAGTCCAGTGATGTCATTTCTATTTATTTCTTTTAAACCACTAGGGTAATCTTTGTATTAATAATAAACCCACACTTTAACTTTATAAAATACTAGCTGTAACCCGCAACTCCGTCCGCGCGGTATTAAATAAAAACTTAATTAATAGTATATGTGTTCTTAGAGACTATGATCTACATCTATCCTAGATTTCAGCCAGATCTATGCAGCCATTATAGAGATACTTTTTAACAAACATACATCCATCCATCCAAACATTCATTTATAATATTAGTTTTAGTCTAAACAATTTTTTGATCATTGTCTAAACGAGTATTTTACAATTTACAGTGCACATTCGTACTATTACTGTGTTTATCCTTCAGCAAAATTTTCCTCTTAGTAGCAAAATTTCAAACATAAATATTTCATCTGCAAAACAACTACTCTAAAAGATCCATTTATGTTACGTATTGTGAAAGAAAGTGCCTTAAAGAGAGGCAAAAAACATGTATAATTGTGTACTTCAAGTTTCCCCTAAGCTCTTGTGTAAAGTATTTTTGTCATAAGAAAATAAACGTCGTTGAAATTAAACGAGTAAAACGAACGATTATAATAAAAATGATTCAGTTATTAGATCCATTTACAGAGGAAGGTTTTTATAGCAAACAATAATTGCTAATTTCCTTCCTTGCTGCGAGGCGAACCATTACATCCTATTTTATTACAACACGAATAAATTAGGGAGACAAGCCCATTTCATTGTTGGTTTTTTTGGTCTAATTATGTGTCGTCGACGGAATTTCTGTCGTAACTAATTTGCTGACTCGTTATAAAAACACCAAAATATTATACGACACGAAATGTACATCAAAAAAATTCATTTTTAAATTGACATCAATTATGGTATCATATAAGATATACTTTTAACATTTGTAACGTTCTCCTGCAGAGTTCTTTTCTATCCTGCTTAACTCAATGATTATAGCGTTAAGCGTACAATAAATATACCTATAATTTTTTTTATAAAATTTTCTTGTTAAAGAATATTTTTTTAAAACAGAAGGGGGCAAACGAGCAGCGGGAACACCATGGACATCAGCAATACCAAAGGAACCGCAGATGCGGTTCCTTTGGTAAGCCGGCCTTTGAGATGGTGATAAGCTCGCTTCTTGAAGGACCCTAAATCGTTTTTTAACCCCTATAAATTCAAAGAATTGTGGGTACAAAATATTTTTATTTACGTTATATAGATGAAGTGTATAGTGTATATGTATAGTTCTTTTCACATATCTTAATGACTCTAAGTAATACGCGCTGCGCAGTGCCCTCGCCCGCATCCTAATACACTGCTCCTAAAATTGTGTCTAGCGCAACGACTCCCGATAAGTTAAGAGCCGCCAGGATATCTGAAAAATATACTGAAAATTTGGAAAATGAAATACTTATGTACATCTCATCTACTTGTAAATAAATAATAAAGATATAGCTATATTCCAAATAAACTAATTTACCTTGTAATAAAATACTGAACTGGAAATATACTTCATTCCTAATTTAAAAAACAAATACACGTAGGGTTCATACACTCTTTACAAATATTGACTTCAATTTCAAATAGAAGCTCTGTTTAACGAATAAAACCCTAAGTACCCAAAGTAAAGGTAAAAGATAAATTTTCTCTGCGTCAACACAAATTTTCTTGCTAATTTAAAAGCTTTGTTATCTAATTTGCTATTTAAATTTACTTATCTGCGTCATGGAATAATAAACATAGTGATATTATAAATTAAGATAAAATAGCACTCCGTAAACATAAAGTCAAAATAAATAAATATCTACAAATTATTATATTTTAAAAGAACTTATTTTTTTTAATTGATTCTGATTTAATAAAATAGGTACGAATTATGTCATATTCTTTTCACTAATAGTAAACTATTATATATAAGTGTAATGCTTATTGTTTTTTTTTTGTATGATACATTCATTTTTGTCTTTGCGCTTGTGATAGAAGATTAAAGATGTTATAAAAATCATTGTTATTCCTTGTATAAAACATGGCTGTAACTCGAATAGCCAGGGAAGGCAAAATGAAGCCATTTTAAAGCTAGCAGCTGTACAAGGAAATTTCACTTAATGCTTCCAATCTGGCCGAGTGCCGAAGTGCTTAAGCCGTTTAGAGTTAGCTTTTTCCAGTGCCGTTTTCAGCGTGTTAACTTAGAATAATTGTCACGGGACTATCGATAGTTCAATTATTGCCAAATGGCTCTATTTCTAAATTGTTAATTATTTTTATTTATGATTTTTTTAAATTTATTTTCAGTATGCATTCACATCACCAAAAGTCGTAGTAATTAGATAGCTAACTATTAAAGATTTTTTGTCAGCTTGAAACTAACGAATACTAATTAATAATTTTTAATCAGTGATTTTCGTTTATTTGGTGTTTTTCCAGGTGCTTCTTGTGATATTTTGGTTCAGAAGCGATGCTCTCAAAATTAAACAGCTATTATAACAAAATATTCCAGTTAATTCTTAAGACTCTTAGTTAATAAAAATACAAATATTTCGATCGTTTAATTTCTAAAAGGTAGGCTTATTCAAGCACCGTTAAAGAGTGAAACTAATAAAAGTGGAATTAGAGATGAAACGGTAAGTATTTTCGTCGAAGTGCTTAACCTGTTTTGTCACCAGAATACTAAAATAAGGCCGTGACACTACTACCAATTTATTTTAAATATCAGTGCGGCCTGAAAATGGTAAAATGTAGATGAAAAAGCTTTTATCACTGTTCTTTTTTTAATTATTCATAGTTTAGAAAATATATTATGGGATTATTCTGGATTGGGGCGGCACAGGACAGACCATCATGGTGTACTTTGGTAGAGTGGGCGGTTTGTGCTCAAGTAAGAAAGCCAAGAAAACTTTATTCAATTCCCAATAACAGTTACAAGATATTTTTTATTACATTTAATAATTTGATTCTATTAGAATAATACCTAATATTTAAAGGATTTGTTAGGATTATGTTAAAGGAAATGTTGTGCGTCGGCATGGCTCCAAATTACAGTATAGTACGAGATAATACTAGTGGCTTATATAACCGGACACACGAGGAAAAAATAACGTCATTCCGCTTACGAGAGGAAAGGGAAATGTTTAATTAAAAAAAGAAAAAAGGGAGGAATATATTTAGTAAACATACATGCCTATTGTTACATTTTTTGCTATTTTCAATATTGCGAGGTACATTAAAGTAGGACCAAAAAGTAATATTTGTTCTGAGATTTTGGTTGTAGAACCAGTTATTTTGTTGCCATGCGAATGAGTTTGTACTTAGAAATAGTCTTTTTGAAATATTTATCTCTTTAAAAGTAGTCGCGTCAAGAAATAGTATTTCATCATCAGCTCACTATACATCCCCACTGAGGGGATCGGAGCCTACCCTAAGTAAGGGGTGATTAGGTCATAGTCAACCACGCTGGGTAAGTGCGGGTTGGTTGACTTCACACATATCATTGAATTTTTTCTCAGAAATGTACACGTTACATCATGTTAACCTTCACCGTAAGAACGTCGGATAAATGTACATATGTAAATCGAAAATCGTAAAACACATTGGTACATGGCGGGATTCGAACCTAAGACCTGCAGATTGCAAGTCAAGTGCTAAAAAACCCTGAGCCACTGACGCTCTCTGAAAAAAATTGTATTTGTAACCTCAATTTTTATATATTATAACATTTTTTTTATTAAAATATTAGCAGATTTTTTGTAAATTTACTAATATTTCTTTTTACCATTCCAACTAAGCTGTTTGCTAGGATATGGTTTACGACAATAGTCGAATGGCGGGATTCGAACCCCCGACCTCGTGATAGAAAATCCGTATCCTTAACCATTAGGCTATTGACGCTTTCAAACATAACTGATGGTTGTTATAAATGTATTATTTCAATATGTCTCGAATTAATAGAAAAGTATAACACTTTTCTAAAATGTTAAATTGAGTTCAGTCAGGACATAACATAATTATTAATAAATATTTTATTAATCTCCTTTATTGTTAACTTACATAAGTTCTTCTTGGAATATCTGTTAGACAAAAAGGAGAAACTTTATCTCTATGTCCCAGACGAGCTTACAAAGTTGAAAACTACTATACCTAATGGTTTTGGGAACATTAGCGCTAATGGGAATTGGTAAACAAATTTACATACAAATTGCCCTTACCGAGTTGATCTCGTTCAATTGATTGAACACACCTAACAAACATTAATTTCTCATCATCATTTCTGTTGATTTTAGTTCCAAATTTACCAACACGACTAATTCAAAATGTTTTGTTTCATTATTAGCAATTAAAGAGGATTATATACATTTTAATTAATACCTTGATATTTTTTTATTTTTCACTTTTCTTCTTGTGTCAAAGGTTATAAGCGTAGAACTTGGGTACGATACAATCGTATTTTCGTTTGTTTAGTTAGATACGGGCGTCATACTTTACCTTAGTTTTCCTTCCCTTCTTATTGTTAAGTAGGTACTATTCGAATTTACCATAAATAGATAAATATAATTGCTGTAACTGTTATTTGCTGATTTTAATGGGTAACATCAATTGAGCTGATTACTCGTTCATCTTCTAGTCCCTTGAGGTCTAGATTATGAAATTCTTTTAATATTTTTCTGCAGCAATAACTTTTTGCAAAAGTGAAAAGCGGGGTGCAAATAATTCTAAATTACGCTGGCAACCTAAGCACGAAATCTTGTTGAGGAAACTTTCAATTTTGCGAAGCGCGGTGCAATTTATGCTCGAAAATATCCCATATTTTCTTTTTAAATTGGAAATAACACTCATGATTTCGTGCACTCTGCGGTGATTAGAATTCATTGTTAAAAAGGAACGTAAACTGGAAATATATTTTATGTAGAAGAAGCCAAATACTCGTTTGTTAAAAATATTAAAGAGGATACATGCAACGCTCATAGAATAAAAAATAAGAATAAAAGATAATAGTATAGTAAACACAGTATTGTATAGGGGTACTATGACTCGAACTGATGACTCAAAAGCAATTCAGGAGGAACGATGCTTCCTTATGCGTAAAATAGCGATTTATATAGGCGTTAGTTTTTACGTCCAAAGATGTCGTAGAAGCCTTCAAGATTAGGGTGGTTATCTACCAAGCTGGAATGTATCATTTTCGGTCTTTTTTATTCATCGTAAAATAAAAATATTTTTATCACCCTATATGTTTACATAATTATATAAGTTAATATTTCCTTGGTAAAGTCCATCAAAATTGTTCCCAAGTACTCCCAATGGTTTAATTATTCATAGTTCTCTCTGTAGGCTGTCCAAATTATAAAGTAACTTTAAATTGCTTCAAAGTTATTTAGCTAGGATACTTTGGCTTCAAATAAATTGATATATTTAGTACATACGACAGTTATATATAGAAAAAAAATGCATTTTATTTAACTACGTTGTTCCCTAATATTATTTTTGGTGGTTTATGACACTTATATTTAGTGACATGAAATATAGCCTTGACATTACGCAGACATTTAGACTTATTGAATTTTTGTTACATCACGCATTGAAATAAGTAATTTGAAATAGAGTATGATATTGTTTAATCTTGTTTTTAGAACTTGTTATTTTTTTTGTATTGAATATTAGCTGTCCCGCGACTTCGCTTGCGTTGAAATAAAAAAAAACTTAATTAAAAGCCTATATGTTTTACCAGGCTGTTTTATAGCTATGCCAAATTTCAGCAAGATCCATGCAGTCGTTCTGGATATATCTTCTAACATACATCCATTCATACACGCAAACATTCGAATTTACTTTTAAATATTAGAAAAGTATTATTATGCCTAGACTCGGATATAATGAAAAAATTACAATTTTAAACAGGTTTTAAGATTCTTTGAAAATCCATTCATAAACCCAAATGAAGTACGAACAATATATAAAGTCGGTATTTACGAAAAAATGTAAACATTGAAACGCTTTGATATTCCATACGCGAGCTTGGAATAACGTAAATGTGAAAGTCTTTAATCCGCCTGAGTGCCTAAGCGCTGTTGTAATAAAATAAACATTTTCACAATTAATATACCGTTTTAATGCTCTATATTTATTACTGAACATGTTAGAAACAATTTCAATTGATTTTGTATCAATGAAATTGAACTCTTGATTTATTTAACGAGTTTCCACTACGAAACCTATTCAAAGACATGTTATAATCTTGTCAATTTAAGGTGAATTTTGCGTTTCAGCTGTTAAAACTTATAGTATATCCAGATTTCGTTCTTTTATATTTATTACTGTTAGTAAATACTAACAATATGTTAGACATGGGTTGAAATTGTCAAAACCATTGGCAATCTGTCGTGATCATTAAAAATGTTTATAAAATTATTACAGAGCAAATTTTAGCAGTATTTTAGTGAATTATATTTTTTTAATTTATGACTATACTAGACTCCGTCCACGCTGAATAAAAAAACTAAATTATTAGCCCATGTATTTTATTTATGCCAAATTTCATTGAGCCGTTCTATAGATAACTTCTAAGAAACATCCATCCATCCAAACATCCATATTTATAATATTAGTAAGAGAGTAAGATTGACCAACATGATATTTATGTCAGTATTGTCTGATGCATACATTATTGTCATAGGTCTACATAAGTTTAAAGCGTCAATAGCCTAATGGTTAAGTGTACGGTTTTCCGATCACGTGGTCGGGTGTTCGAATCCCGTCATTCGACTATTGTCGTAAACCATATCCTAGCACAAGCTTAAAGCTTATTTGGAATGGTTAAAGAAATATTAGTAAATTTACACAAAAATCTGCTAATATTTTATTTAAAAATTTATTTATATTTATAAGTGTGACTATATATATATATATATATATATATATATATAAGTGTGACTTCTAGTAAATCGATTGTAATCTACTAAACGTCTATAGTGTACTCTTGATCATACGACACGACACGAGAACGCGACGAGCGCTTAGCTAAAGTTCATGTTGCCCTTGTTTTCTTTCCTCGTCGTTCACTTTTCTCTTAGAGAAATTCCCGCGTTAGGATTTTCCTTTTAGTTTGTGTACAGACTCAATTATGGATAATGGAATATACATAGTTAAATAAACTAATATTTTTTAATATAATAAAATAATTTGTTTTCTCTCTAACAGTAGGATTTAGCAGGAATGTATGTACATTTATATTATATTTTGTTTGTTCTAGGGGTAAAATATATTCGATTATAAAAAGTGTTTTCTTGTATTTAAAAATGTGACGTTGATTTTTGGGTTTTCAAAAAAAGTTTTGTTTTAATTTGAATTATTAGAAGGTATTATCAGAGCACACCCGAGAAGAGCTTTACTTTTAAACACCAACTCCCATTGACTACTGCTGCTTAAATAGTTTTGCTTTGCGTCTCTTAAAAGCTGCATTTCCATTTCCACGCCGCTTTGAACGCGAAAAAGCCTGCGCTCTAATTTTCACTTTTCTGCTTTTGTCCGGAATATAGGTTTTTCGAATGATTATTACTGTTGCGAATGTTGCTATATTCACATTTTTCATCCTTAAACAAAAAATGTGTTACGTTTCAAAGACACTACGACATAGTCTGTGATTTTACTGTTAGTTTATAATTATTACTTCAAAAGCAATACAACAATGGATTAACTAAATCTATATAATTTATAGTTTGTAACCAATCGTTAACATTAAAAGTTATAGTTAATGCGAAGAAGAAATGTACAAAGCTAGTTTTAATCAATAAAAATATTTTTAATTATGAATCATGGTCGAATTTTTAACAATAGTCGACCACCAGAACAAATTTGCCGTGGTGAAACAACAACTGTTTAATCATTTGGTACAATGTAATTGTGTAATAAATTCCAATAGTTTGTATATTGCCCGACATATTATTGGTTTCATAACATTTAAATGAAACAAATGCCGAATGGACTTTAATTGAAACCCTTCATGTCCTCACTTCCAATACTCGCGTCGTTTCAATTGGCCGCATACGATTACACGATGTAAACCGCTTAAGAGCTGACGGTATTGTGAATTACGTCACGGGATCACTGACACGTTGTTAGTTTAATTAAAAATAAACATTTATTGTAAAATAAAATTGTTAATGGGTTACTCATATTTTTAAATAAATGAAAAATAGTAATACATATGTAACGCACAAATATTTCCTTACAAGTCAATGCCGTACTTGAGAACAACGTTAAAAAAATAAATTAAAACGATTTAATTTAAAGACGTTTTTAATATTTTGACAAAAAAAAATGTTTTGTAAATATGTAATATGTTATAGGTACTTATTCGAATGTATGTTGGCAAATAATGAACTATTTAGTAGTTATTCGATTACTAGTCTTACCTACAATGTTACATACTATTTTAAAATCATCATCTCCCTGTCCTTATCCTACACAGGTTGAGCGCACCTGGTCCATCCTTCATATCAATTTATTCTTTCATCATCTAAGTCTTAACAGTGGTAGAGCCCGCTTTAACATCTTCGCATGAATCGGCCCGGCTCGCCCGGTGAAATACCACGACCACACAGAAGACAGGCGTGAAGTGGAAGCAATTCCGCGTTTCGTCTGATGAGTGTGCGTCCCGGAGGCCCAAATTAGTCGTCTTTCCCTTCCCACGCTTTTTCTTATTAGGAAAGGATGGGAAGTGGAAGTGGACTTTCCGGATGAGAGGATGCATGGAAAGGGAAAATATTTCTTTCTGCGCATCCTCTCCTCCGTCGATTAAAGGTAGGCAACGCATATGCAATTGCATATGTCTATGGGCAACGGTCGCTTCGCTATTTCAGCGATTTCAAGTGGCCGCTCGCTCGTTTGCCACCTTATGATATAAAAAAAAAAAAAGTCGTTACTGCCTTCTTGATCATGTTACCTTTCACGTAATCTATTCTTCTATTCCTAGGCTTTTGTGATGTTAGACAAATTATTATTATGTCTTGAGACTAGGACACGACAAGATGGTTCTTGTAATTTAGAATATGTAAGCCTTGCAAGTTATGCTTCGTCACATTATCGCTTGAATATTCATTGCATACATGTTGTTTATGCACTAGGATGAACCTACGGGTTACAAACAGCGCACAAATCAAACAAAAAAATTTTCCTTAACACTTGTAATTTTTTATTTTAGTAACTGAAATATAAGAGAATGCAATAGCAGAGGAAACATATTCAATAATTCAACACAAATGATCAAGAGAAACCTTTACAACAGAGTGATGTATATCTCCTAACGTATGCTTATATTTAAAATTTAGATTCTCAAATACGTTTTCTTATAATTTTGATTTTTAAACCGTATATATTGCACCACAGTGAAGTTTCTAAAGCACTTAGCCTATAACACTAAGTCGGTTACAAAGTTTAAATTACCGAAGAATTCGCTACTCGCATCTCAATTACTTTGCATTGAAAAATCACATGTTAATTTGATAAACGCTTTTAATCATTAAAATATTTTTTAGTTTTATCCATATTTTTATTAATATTTTTTTCAATGAACTTTTTTCGAGAATTAAGACACCATTAAGACTGAATTTTTGGTTCCGACATGTTATATTCTTATTTACCATTTCCTGGCAAGTTAAACAACAATTATAAAAGAACAACGTCCTAAACAAACCTCAGGTCGAAGTATCTTTGCTTGAACTGAGCCTTTTCATAGGTGAAGGTACATTCGGCGTAGACTTTGATACGAGCGGTAGCTATTCAGTAATATGGAGTAGTTCCATATGAACTGGAAATGGAGTGTTGGTTGCATCGAGCAACGGGCAAACATCGCAAACGCACTCATTCAAATTACACATTCCATTTCCTGCTTCAGCTTAAGACATAAGTGATGAGCAATTTAACACTCAAGACAAAACTAAAATTATACCAAACTTATTTTATGCCCGATTTCTGAAGTTTCCATTTATTTATTTATTATCTAACAATACAATAGTGTTATCTATTATTATTAATTTAGTTGTGTTTCTGAATATCAAACTACTGTTCAATTGTTTTGGAGCCGATTAGTAGTACCGCTTTCCGCCGATGACTCGTGTTATTTTTCAAAGATGGAAGACAGGGATGATGATATGCTTTATTTAGAGATTTTGGTTTCATAAACCCACGGTTATTAATAAAAAATTTAAAAGCTTAATGCTTTCACAATATTTTTTACAGCCTTTCTGAAAACAAACCCTTGTGTTTCAAATTATTATAAAAAAGTTTAAATACTTGTTAAAAAGACAACGGTACGATATAACGTCAATTACAAACTTACTCATTTTAATTTGTGTGTCGCCACCAACGCACCGCACATTTTGCCTGCGCTGAGCAGTAAAGTGAAACCACAATATACTCAGCAGTCAATTTCCAGTTAATTTACCACTTTGTTCCAACAGTTCAGAATAAAATTAAAACATTTTAAATAACGATAAATTTGATATTATTTATTTTATATCATAAAGTGGCAAAGAACGACCCACTTTGGGTTGATGCGCCAGCGAAGTACGTAAGTATAAAGTGGGAAACGAGCTAGCGAAGAATTGCTGAAATAACAAAGCGACCATTGCCCATAAATATACGCAATTGCAGATGCGTTGCCTTCCTAAACCTCAGGTACCACCGTCATTAGACGTAATGCGGAATTTCTTCCTGTCTTCTGAATGGTCGTGGTATTTCACAAGGCGAACCCGTCAATTAATTCGAAGATGTTAAAGCGAGCTCTACCACTGTTAATGAATCATACTAAAAATATGAAACACTTTTTCTTAGCACCCAAAATGAAATTCCTTATGTGTGACACAATAATTAATATTCGTAAATACTCAGACCCTTGACTTCACACGCAATAATGCTATTAAGGTCAATAATGATTACAGAGTAGACTAACAGATGAAAGATATGATTTCTTCATTCTAATGTTTCCTACACTGCCAATTAAGCTTTTTGCGCGTTAACTGTAGTGATATTTAATTTTATACCAACAAAATGTTAACCATATTTTTAAAACGAAATTACTCTTAATCAAGTCTGTCTTCGACTATGAAAAATTAATAGTTATAAATTTTTCATACAACTTACCTTCTCGACCGGTGAATTACCACGATCACATAGAAGACAGTCGTGAAGTTGAAGTGATTCTACATTTCCACTGATGAGTGTGAGTCGAAGGTCGAATTTGAGTTCCCTTATTCCCACCCTATTCATATAAGGGGGGAACGGTAATGTTAGGTGAATCTAGCAATTAGGGAAACGCAAAGGATGGGGAAATATATTTATTTGCGTTCCCTTCCCTGTTAATGGTAGAGAACGCAACTGCATATGAAGATGATATGGGCAGAGGTCACCTCGCTATTT
This sequence comes from Papilio xuthus, assembly GCF_000836235.2. Lineage (NCBI taxonomy): Eukaryota > Metazoa > Arthropoda > Insecta > Lepidoptera > Papilionidae > Papilio > Papilio xuthus. The sequence continues at coordinate 5,458,122 of NW_013532534.1, read as the reverse complement.
GTCGAATTCCAGTGGGCGCTTACTCCTTTGCCACCTTTTACTTTGAAAGTAATACATTTAAAAAAATGTAATTTAAGAGTTCTTGATTAATATTCAAGTTCACATTATTACGCGAAAATGAATGAAATGAAGTAAATTAACTTTATAAAACTGCAGCAAGCTGGTACCTAAGTAGTGTGTGGTTTTAGTTAAATCAAAGTGCTTAGTCGACCTGACAATGTCGTCCGGTAATTGTTTCACTGCAGTATCTCTGTATAATCTAATTGGAATCAAACGTTTCACTTAATGATATAGCGTTGATTGACGAGTAACCTTCTTACTAGTTTTTTTTTATTTAATAATCATGTGTAAAACACACGTGTAAAAATATTATTTGCGCAACTACAAACAGAAATATGTTAACTTAATTTTTTGTATCTGTATTGGAATAATGCAAACCCTTGTTTTTATTTATCACTATGTTATTTCAATTATCATTTTAAGTAAGTAAAGAGTTTTTATGTAACCTAAAAATGGTTTCCTCAGTAATACGGATTCCAGTATAAAAATAGTAGTACAGAAACTTGACTCCTTGTCACTGCGCAATGAAAGCCAATAAAAGCGACGCGGCGTGGTTCTCTGGCTTCTATCCTCCGCACACTAAATAATACCGAGTTTACTGAATTACTACTGTAAATTTGAATCACAATTGTTTTGGCTTCAATGAGAATGCTATACTTGAAAGGGTAGCTAGGATTACATTGATCAGACTAATCCGTAGGGTTTAAATACAATTTAAGGTTGTTTTTAAAATATTTTTGTACCTGTCAAATGGGTGTTGCTTTTTTCATAATCATCATCAGCTCACTATACGTCCCCACCGAGGGGCTCGGAGCCTACCTTAAGATAATGATAAAGAGGGTAAATATTTTTCGCGCGTTTTTATTCTCGGCCTATTAAATTAATGCAATTAAAAAAAAACATCTACACTTTCCAACAATAGAGTACAATTTTGCTTTACAATTTTTTTGTCTTTAGTATAAAAAGATTGAACTATAAGAATAGGTGAGCAAAATGGGTTTTAACGGTGATGTCCAAATAGTCTTAACTGTGTTACCTTGTCGGTAGTTTACGTTGATGATCTGAGCCACAATTTCGGTAAGTGTTTAAAAAACTACGATATCATTACTTTGAATGACATCTAATTTAGCTTATGTATTTCAGTAATAGCCACTGAAATCGGAACCGATTACTTTAGACATTTAAAATAAATTTGTGTTGAGATTGAAAAATAAGTACATTCGTACTATATAAATGCCTATATAAATTATTAAAAAATGTAATCAGCAACTAGTTGTGTACAATATAAAATTGTAATTAACTTCTAGAAAATTGTTTTTTTTTTCGTTTCACTAGGTTTAGCTTTCAAGTTGACTTCAGCCATATTTATTTGTATTTATAGAAATCCATAAACCTTTTCATATCGTAACAATGGTTGTGCTTGAAGTTTCCAACAAAAGAGCACTTAGCGTTTGAATCATGCGGCAAATACTTGTAGTTTTCGGAGAGAGATTTTAAAAGAATTTTATTTTATTTTAAAATCTATTATTCTTGTGTTACAATACGGTATATAGTTTATTTCGTGATTTTTTTTTTAAATATTTCTCGCGGGAAATCTGTCTTGTTATAAACGTTTTTGGTGCCAAAAACCCTTTATTTATTATACAAAACAATTTTAAAACAAGAGATATGAATGGAACATCATGTTTCAGTTACTCTGCTGGCGCAGCGGCCTAAAGTGGGTCTTGGCCATGTTTGTTTCAGTTATCATTATAAATCATTGCGATAAATGTTAAATAAATAGATTAAAAATTCTTAGATAAACAAAAACAATTCTGATCATTTGTTTTCAATGTCCGGCGTCATGGTTATCATATAATGTAAATAATAATATTTTAACGTTTTTAATAACATTTTTTTAATTACTCTTGTATGTATGACGCCAATTAAATTTTAACTAGTAACGCCGTAAACTAGGTACAGAATTTCCGTGTAACAATCGTTAGTTAAGTTAGTTTTACTTAAACAAGTTAACGGCAAAATTTAAAATACCAGGAAATGGCGAGATAAATGTAAATGCTCAGGTAAAATATTTCACGTATTTCTAGCATAAACCTTACGCAAGCATTCTTTATTTACGCTCACGTAATTATACAAGGATAAGAGTAAGCAATTCAAAGTTTAAGTTAAGATTAAGCATTTAAATACACCACCAGAAAATTCATTTTTAAATAATCGCAACATTTATTAAAACTTTGTGTAATTATTAAATTCAGTACTTTTACACGATTTTTCTTTTTGTGTATGTGTAAAACTTGTGTGTGTATTAACACACGTCTTTTATATAAGCTTATCCCTTGTCATTTAAATATCTATTATTAGAATAAATTGATGTGATTTGTTACAATAATCACCTACAATATATTAAATAATTCGTTGTATTGTGGCGCAGTGACGGAGGTTTGACGGCGGGAACTTTTGTCAGGGCGTTCGCTGGGACAGCGGTCGCCTACAGTCATTTGTTAAACATTCAATAAGCTACTATTAATCTTAACAATTTTGACTGACCACAGTATCAACTGAGGCACTGTTTACTTCGTTAGTAAATTGTGAGTTACAAATTGGTTGATTAATAATTTGTAAATAAAAGTTAAGAGAAACTCCCCCTATTGATATAACGAGGAGTTCAGGGTTCGCAGTAAAAGTAAATTCCAGATTTGCAGTCTAACTTACGTTTAATATTCATCGAAGTAAGTATAACATCGTAACAGTGGTAGAGCCCGAGAATTTAAGTCCCCTTTCCCTTCCCACCCTTTATCTTAAAAGTAAAAGATGGGAAGTGCAAGTGGATGTTCCGGATGAGGAAGGCATGGGAGAGAAAATGTTCTCTTCATGTGCATTCCCTCCTCCGTCGATTAAGGGTAGGCAACGCATCTGCAGTTGAGGATTTCTTGTGGCCGCTCGCTCGTTTGCCACCTTATTATATGAAAAAAATTAACGTCAATTATTAATTATAATTTAGCTATTCTTTTGTTTTCATATTTAAACCGTAACCACAGTATTTTTTAACGAGAGTTAACAGGTAAAAAAAAAATTTTTATAGTCTTAAGAACTACAATTTGGAGCGTAAGAACCCATATAACATTTTTAAGTAGGGACTGGAAGCAACGACCCTGTAGTATTTATAACCTAATATTGTTACATAGGTAGATGTTATTTATGATTCATATTCTTAATATGTTAATTACGATGTAAAAATGTAAGTTATAAGTAACAGTGCTTAATCGGATTTACCGGGCGAGTAACTTTTATGTTAATTAACGAATAGTGGTACGGTTTTTGGTTTTCGTCTTTGTAAAATTATAATCAAATTTTAATACACACAAATTATACAACACCCTCTATTTCTAAAAGAAATACCAAAAGTTGTCATACTTAATTTTGGGAAATATTTCCAGCGTAGGTGTTTATTTAAAAATCTTTTTGAAAATAATTTAAGTTATTTCAGATGCAATTTTAAAGGAATGTTTTTAATTTGCTTCAAGACATTTTTGTAGCAGGTTGATTTTTTACGACAAGAATATTTTTATATTAAAAATCTTATTACTAATATTATAAATGCAAAAGTGATATAATGAATGGATGGATGGATGTTTGTTAGCAAGTAACTCCAAAACAGCTGAACGGATACTGATAATGGGACAGAGATGTATTACTGTCTAGAATAGCGCAAAGGCTAATTACTAAGTTATATTATTCCTTGTGGACAAAGGCGTAAGAAAAAGCTAGAATTTGAATAAGATACGAGTTAAAATTTAGGATAATATCCATCCTCCCGGTACAGTCCGCAATGCGGTACAGCAAATATCTCCAGGTAAAAACACGCAAGTACATCGTGTATTTATTACTTCCCTTCCACGATACTGACAACGGTACTCTGCGTAATGTTATAAATTTAATAATTATTATTCTTTTACTGTGATTTATTCAAGACTTTGTTTCTTTTCTAAACACTATCTTATAGGTCAAGTCAGTAAGGATTTACATTTATGTAGCCCCCAGTATTTTTTTTATAGGAGATGGGGGCAAACGACCAACAAATCGCCTAAGATTATTTGATCCGACGTCCATGGACATCCGCAACGCCATAGGAACCGAGGATGCGTTGCCGACCTTTAAGGAAGGTTCGCTCTTTTCTTGAAGACCCCTAAGTCGTAACTGTTGAATTGATCCAGTTGAACATTTCTAATTTTGTCTCATATTATTAGTATATAGATTTGTAATTTTTTATGTTAAGAGTTGTTATATTCATTTGAAGCAATGTTATGTTATGTATTAGTAATAGTTCCGAATAAAAAATATTTAAATATAGAATTAGTAAACAGTAAAGGATCACAATTAAATACACCAAACTTTCAGTTATAATAATAATATAATAATGTTTGTTTTCTCAGTACCAGTATTATACGAAAAAAATGTAAAATATGTAGCAATATTAGTTAGGCAATATTTTAGTAGCTGTAACGAAAGTCGTGATGTATATCCCCGTTCTCTTTTACTTGAAATAAATACAAAATTCGCTTTGCTATTTCTCATTGTAATAAAAGTACATAATAAAAAATGTATTTTTGATTCAAAAATATTAAAAATAGCAGATAAATTGTAAAAAGACAGAAACTTTTAATATTTTAACTCTGATATATTTAAAAATTATTTTGCCAATGCTCTAAAGTAATTGAAAAAATTATGTTAAGTAATAATATATTTCGTAAAGGCTTCAAGATTAACAATTTTTCTAATGTCTCCAAATTAGTAACGTCAATTTTATACTATCGGTAACAGCACGATATTTTACTTTTTTTAGAGAGAAGGGGAATAAAAGAGTATCGACTATTATACAAGAAATGTATTATATTAAGATTTTAAAAACTTTGTTTTACAACAAAAGGCTAATAGAAAAATTACTTAAACTGTCAACGATGAAGTTAATACTTGAAAAGAAATAAATTGTTAAATCTACTTCGCTTATTTTTCTTCGTTTCGATGCACTGCGCTCAGATACTGAAATGAATGAACTAATTCAACTAAAGCGAAGAAGCTGGACTTTTAACAAGCTTGCTTTAAATCTATTATGGACTTTCTTGAATTAAAATCTTGATAAGAAATAGTCGAGCAATTTGTTAATGTTATACAGACGAACCTTAAGCGAAATTCCGAGGTACAGCGATATTTTTCTTGCTTATAGAGGTTTCATTCTTACCCAAGTTACTTATGGTGGTCGTCCGTTGAGACAAAGACTTATATACTATTGACATTTATCCAGGTTCGACTGTATTGATTTGAAATATTAACTGTTAGGAATAAAATCCTACGCGGTGCCGGTGCACTGGCGCAACACTAGCCTTACTAAAATGCCGACGTTTATGTCCCCTCACTATTCATTCTGACACTTGACTTTGTAATGAAAGCGCGCCATTCGCGCAAAAGGATTCTAACGAATAATATTTTAGACTACTTATTGAAAATTGCCAACTTTGATAAGATTTTATGAAATAATATAAAACAAAATCATAGTGAGAATATTGTGTGTCTTCTTTGACAACCTTTTTTTTAATCAATTACCAAACAAAAAAAATATGATATATCCTGGAATTTAATTTTCCTTCTCTTTTGCCGAGTAATCAATAGAATAGTCTAATTGTAAACCTTCAATATTTTTCGGGGAAAATTAAATTTCTGCAAACGGAAACTCTTTCCTTACATCAAAATTACGTTTATTATATTTTGAAGCTGAGAAAAGGAAGCGGACAAAATGAATTCTCGAAACATCAGTTATATTGCTCGCCTTAAGAAATGTAAATATAATTTTCCCGCCATTAATTTTAACGTTGTATTTTTGAATTTTAATGCAACCGGTTAATATAATTTATGTTCGAAATGGATATTATTAATAAGTAATACCATTTATTTTATTATTTCACATTTAGCTTTAATTGCGTGTAATAAGTTCGCGCCAACGACTTTTATGAATAAACAGAAAAACATAATATTTATCGTCTATTTTTACTACTAATCGTCAATGAAGACTATTAGAAAAAGTTAGCGATATTTATAGACGTAATTTAATTATGTTATTTTCTTAACATTTACAGTGTTAAAGTAATCATGGCATAATTAACATGAAAAAAATCTGAATAAAAGATTTCTTTTTGAATTTTCTTTCCTTCATTACTTCTTTATCTTGTCTATTATTTACCTTCTTAACAGACAGATAAGTATAATTTTAAATAAATTTGCCTTGTGGCCTAAAGTATCATTTGATTTTTATTAACATAGCCTAATATTCCATTGAGGAATTTGGAGCCTACCCAATTCAGCAGTGACCATACTCTGGTCACTGCTAAATTGGTCACTGTGGATTGGGGATTTTACATCATATTTATCTTTTAATTTGGATATGTGAAGCGAGTATCACCATCTTTTCCTTCACCGAAAGAATGTTGGATGAATGAACATGGCGGGATTCGAACCTTGACCTATAGATTTCAAACCGCTGCGCCATCTACGTATATAACCACAAATCTGTTGGCAATGATAAACACAAGCATAGCTATAAAGCTATGCTTGTGTTTATCATTGCCAACACAATACGAAGCTTTACAAGCCTATTATTTGCGGTTGCTATCGTATGGATTTGGTAATCCAACACTACCCATAATTATCAAACATCTATTGAATTACAATTAAATGATGTAAAAGGATACCATTGAAGCGTACCCATAAAATCCATTAAGTAAATGTTTAGTCAAAATGTGGTTACACCAACTAATCCATAATGTGGTTTTACCTATAAAGGTATTACTAGAGCTCGGAATTCTATCATAATTCATAATAAATTTTCAGTTTTGATTAAAATAGCCATATGCACTTCTTCACATTACTTTCTTGAAAAAGGGGTACAAAATCTGTAGTACTATTAAAAATGCTCCATTCCTTCTGCGATTGCTCAAGATAATGTAACAAAGCTAAAAATGATCGATGTGCATGAACATAACTAACTTTTATTTTTGTGACATGAGTGTTTATTATTTTAGTAATTTACTAACGAAATCATTATATTACTAATTATGGAATAATTGTTTGAAAAAATTATTAAGTATTCTATTTTCAATTTAATGTTATACAGTGTAAAATTGGAACGTTCTTTCAATTTAATTGCGAAATTGCATTCTGTCAATCCAAACTTCGTGCCAAGTATGGAACAAATATAGCGTTCGGTTGACATGAAGCAGTAAATGTCAAATATCAATTCTAGTTGATAAAAGCTTAACAATTTATCCTCTCAAACTTTGTATCATACAAAAATAACATTTAATATGATGATCTAAAGATATTTTAAAGGGAATTTTTAAATTTCATCGGACATCCAGGTACCCATTTTTAGAAAACACAAACGAACGTTAAAAACTTTCTTCGTATTTATTCTTCCATACTATGTCATCATCATCAGCTCACTATATGTCCCCACCGAGGGGCTCGGAGGTTAAACTAAGCTAGGGTTGACTAGGCTATAGTCAACCACGCTGGCATAGTGCGGGTTGGTTGACTTCACACATATCTTTGAATTTCTAAATATATACTATGTATTTCATGTAAACTTTGTTCTGTACTTTTTGACAATGTTTGTGCCCTAAAAATTCTAAATTAAATAATAAAAACTATTTTTACTTTGGCATTATAACGGTTAACTGGTTCAATTCATGTTTTATAAATATCTAAAACTCATCAACGGAAAAAAACTTTTGAATATCGTTTGTAAAATGTCTGAGCACACTTTGGCTACACGCTAAGTGAATCAACACTAAAAACCTATTTCCATAATTAAGTTGGCAACGTGACCTCCTTATTCGTGACATCCTTTCTTGCTTCATTAAGTTGTAAAACTTTTGAAAACTTACATTAATTTGGAATTTTCTCATTTCAGAGACGTAAACATAAACATTAATTAAAGCTTTATTTTCATACTAAAATAATTTTAATTTCTTAAACTTTATCAAACGTTTATTAAGTTAGTTTAGTTAGTTTTTCTCTTTCGATTATCAGTCACATTTAAAATTATATTATTTTATTTTTACGACTATATCAAAATTTAGGAAGTTTCAAATTTGATACACAAAATATTTGAGTTTATTTATTTTACATTGAAAGTTTTAAAATCTTTGTTTTAAAAACTACCGATTAATAGCACTATTTCTCACATTAGAGCCTTCGCATCGGGTTTCTTGGTTTTTTTTAATAAATAATAATAAAAATTAATTCTTAAAAAAAATATTTTTAGAAGAAATTTCTCGTCGTAACTATTTTTTTTTTAGTTTATCTCGGTCAAAGTAGCGTATCACGTAAAATAGGGACAAGATATGAGAGACGATAGTTCCGACAACATACTATCAACATAGTCTCAAGGGAGGGTTGTGGAAAAGGTCATATCACGCAGCACCCATGTCACTTTATTTTGCCTAATTTTTATATGACAAGGGAAACTTTTGATAGCCGGAAGAAATATCAAGGTATGAAATATTTGGGTACCTCGAACGGCTATGTTAATATGAAAGTTTACGCTTTTCACGGATTTGAATGTTATTACGTATTTGTTCCAGTTTGGTAGTTTTTGACATTATTAATTACAATCCTTTGGCGCGAATGACGTGCTTTCGGTACAAAGTCTAGTATCAGAATGAATGTGAGCCTAGCCTAAATGAGTTTCTTTAGATTTCATTAAGGGGTAGTCAGTTGAGTGAAAGTTGTTTTTAGTATTATTATTTATAGAGTATTATTTATTAGTACTTTGTAAATAAAAGGAATAAAGTACAAAGAGAGCAGCGCATAATCGACCTTTTTGCAAAAAAAACTTTTTTCATAACTTTTGATTCTAAAAAAAACAAAGAGCGGTGAAGTCATAACAATAAAATACCCTAAAATCCTTAAACTGTAAATCCAGCAACTTATCGTCGACAGATCAACACCGCGTGGGTTTCGGTCGTTTCAAGGGTTTTCTTTTACAAATTCTTAGATAAACGTTTTTCTTCAACTAGATAATATTGAGTAAAATTTACATTTACTCTAGTAGATTAAAATATTCATTTCACATGGTTGGAGAACTAAATTTTTTATATTAATGTTATGACATTGTATTTTTGAGTACTGTGACAAAAAAAACCTCATGGCTGTAACCCAAATGGTTAAGACACATATCACACGTTCCCATTTGGAGTAATCTTTGAATACTGTTGCTTACTCAGAAGAATTTTTAAACTTTGTTGTGGAAACTTCGAAGTACAGCTTTTGAAAAAGCTTATCCTAACTATGACGACACAAAGCTCCCTAACATTTATTGAATAAGTTAATGTGACGTCACAAATATTTAACGTTTTGGAGTAAGTTAATTTTGTCAAATAATTTAAAGCGATTCGTTGTGCGTTTGCCTCTTTCTCCTATAAAAAAAAAACTATTAAAAATCTGTGGAACGTTACATTATAATAAAATTTTTGTGATTATTAAAAAATACAATACCCAATCTAATAATAATAAGAATCCATACAAAATTATTATAAAAAGTCTGTTCCCTTCTCACCCTGTACCGGTAACATTGTTAGGTACACGAAAAACTCAATTTCCGTATACATCAGTCAGCAATCAATAAACCACACCAAAGGAAACTCAATTTAGCTTCTAAATTTACCAAACATTGCTGTTAGTGGCTCTTGTATTCATAAAGTTTTAACTAAGGTAAAAAAGCTAATTATTATACTTCAAAGACTAATAAATAAGTATTAATTAAAAGTCTATCCAAATTTTTAAGCTATAAAAGAAAACTATCAGAAATTCTCTTTGCAAGCGTCAACTTTTAATCTTATTTTTCAAAGGTCTGTCTAATATCAATGTCACATTCTTGGCTCATTTCTGACACGTTATTTCTGCGAGATTTTTTTTTATAATTTTGGATTAATTTTTACTAACAAAGAAGTTCGCCATCCCTTGGATAAGTCGTATATATAATAAGTTTATCAATATTGTAATATTAAGTTTAATAATTGTCAGCGAAAAAAGGATAAAGGATAAAGGATAAAGGATAAAAAATCTATCTTATCTAACAAAGAAGTTAATTCCTTGCATGTTAAGTTTAAAAAATCAATTAGTTATTAGTTATGTCCTATCATATTTAACCAAATCATCGATACTCGTATAATGCGCGCTGTTGACCGATCACGCAATATCTCTTTTCAATTCGTCGGAACAAATATTGTGAGGATTACTGAAAAGCGGAATGTTTGTCATTTAATTTATTGACATATAAAAAAAAAAATTGTCCATTCAGCAACTCTGTTCATTTCAATAATTTATTTGCTTTATTACAATTGAATTTACACAGTGCACGTTGCGGTAGAGATTTTAAATTTATCTTTACTCATGAGCAATTTATTTATACATTAAAACCAAACTGTGCCTATTTTACTTTATTTGTGTTCAGACAAAACAAATGCAATACTCTTCAATAATGTTGTAATTAAAATTATATTCATATAATTAAGCCCTTTGTACACTAGGCAACGTAAATCTTCAAAACTCGATTTACGTTGCCTTGTGTAAAAAGGGCCTTGATAGTAAAATTAAAAAATGTTGGCCTTCTGTGACCAGTGAAAACAATATTACATTTTTTTAAAATATAATCTTGATATTTAAACAAGAATAATACAGATTAAAAAAGAAACAATATAACATAATAAAAACTGTAAGTTTAATATACACATTTTTAAACAACTTTGGTGATTAGCTAGAAATGCACTTATTAAAAAAAACGGATAACGGAATTCCCTAATAAATATTTGTGCCTTATAACTACGATTTAATCTATGAAAAGGTCAATAACATCAATTCTGTTTTATTTTCCTACCTAATTAATTAACATTTATTATTCGAATTTCATCATTTATCGCATTAAAATTAAATTGAAAAAAAAAAACAATTATTTTTCCTATAAGAAGAAAATGTCATGTTACCTTCTTTAAATATTATTTATTCCGATTTCATATTTACAATACATCAGTCATTTTTCTTAGACAAATTTAATAAGTTAACTTAATCTATCATTTTAAATATTTATGGATTCCAAATTAACTCTTTAGAGTGCTTAAATCTAACAAATACTTTTCAAAATATTTCTGTGTTGTTATTTTTTACGAAATTCTGGGTTGTTTGGACGAACAGAATTATCTATTATTTACAAAACTAAGTGAGAAAGGAGTTATGAATTAAATACATATTTTACAAAAAAATATTTTATCTAACATCGTAAAAATTTTACATATATGACCTTTACTCTTTGAGTATTGCTGGTAAAATTTCTGTTCCAGATAATAAATAAGGTCAATATTAGGAATCAATTTGTCCGTTTGTATGTATTAACTATAAATTGATTCTTAGGATTCGTTGTCTATTTAATTTCTAATGGCGACATGAAGTAATTCGAAAATCATATAATTCTAATAAGTACCTATTAATAAGCACAATGTTTGGTTTATGGTTACAATTGATGAAAACTAAAATTTGTTTGCAAAACATCTAACACGTTCTTGTTTCTTATTTTTATATGAAGTTGTACATTTTTAGGTTAGTTTCTTTTGTAAAACAAATAGAAGATACCTATTAGTGTTTTAACATTAAGTATTCTTTGAGATGGTCAGATATCAAAGGTTTTGAAAAAATCTCAGGATTTTTAATAAAAACAAAAATCTAGAACTCTGTCTTTAGTAATAGTGTTGGTATTTCTAACAAAAATATTTAATATTGGTTACTAGAGTGTTATAAATACATTTTAATTTAAATTAATTTATTTATAAATAATTTTAAATTAAGAATATGTATTAAACACAACTCTCTTGATGTGCTGCTAATAACGGTGTTCTAGTTGTAACCACTTCTCTGTGTAATCTCGCCGCACCATTTATTCCAGTACGATCAATCTAAAAGGAAAACATCGAATCAATTAGTTCCTTCGTGTTGGAAGGACACGTATTATGAACCATTAGAAATCAAGAGCCAAAAATTGATTTGACTGTTTACAAAATAATTTTTTCGGATCCTAGCATGTATAGACCTGACTTAATTTCCATTTATCTTGTGGTAATACTAACCTGAGTCTCACAGTTATGGGTGAGAGGCGATAAGGGTGTGTTAGGTGTCTGAGTGCTAACTAAACTCTGGGAACTGTTAGAGTTCTTAGCCTCTTGTTTATTGACCACCGTTGAATAATGTGGCGGATCCGGCGGGCAGTCTGCTCCTATAAAATGTTCAATTTAATTAGGAACGATTTATGTTCCTAAAGAGAACGTTTTAAATTGGTACTAATTAATTATTCTACTTTGTGCTTTAACAAATTGAAATATTGTTTTTTTAAACAAATTAATTATTCATATTTTTAAGTATTTTCGAGTCTAATATCTTATGAAGGGGCACGAGAATTAATTCAATTTTGAATTTTAATCATCTTGGAATTAATCTTAAATAGTATTTACCCAACAATGAGCTATTCAAAAAACATTTACCTTTATTTAATGGAATTAAATCTGGGTTTCGATCGTCGGGTGATTGTCGTTTTTGTGGAGTTGACTTTTGATTTTTGGCTAGCTGCATAGTTACTGGACAGAAAGAAACAAATTTGTTATATTTTACCTCTAATAAAACAATAGGAGAATAATGCTATGAATCCGACGTCAAAGTTCGAATAACTCACTCTCTTTGTTAGATAAGAATATAATACAACATATTTTATAAGTAAATAAGTATATTTTTTGTCAAATTTAGTAAAAATTATTTTTAGAATAAGGCTTTCTTCTATGATATACTTAAATCAATAGAACAAACAATGCTTACATTTTTAACATTTCTTAGTGTTCACTTTTATTTCGAATAAAAAAATGTGGGCTGAAAGAACTTAAATAAAATGATACCTTCGTAATCCCGAGACCGGTGTCGTAATCTAGTAGCGATGAGGGCCAAGCACAAGATAAGCGCGACTGTGCACGCCGCGCCCAACACGCCACCCACTGCCCAGTTCACCTCCCACGCTTCTTGTGCTTCTGTGCCAAACGTAACTATTTACTTTATTATCTGTAGCTTTTTGCTTTCAACAAAAGCTAATATTGTGTTTATATTTTCACGGCCTACCCGATATTTAATTATTAACTATTCATTGATCCGAAACAACCAATTAGTTTCAGATAAAATGAGAAAATAGCGGAGCGAAAAAGGTTCAGCTATATAGTTTATATTTTAAGTAAATAATGTGTGCTTGTGAAAACTCCTGTGTGTTTTTAATACAATGATAATTTACTTTCACACAATTTATGTGTCATGTTAAAAATTTGGAATCTTAATACGTTTTATACCAATAGTGATCGTTTACCTGTTCTTGGAGACAATCTGGGCGCTGTTTCTACTGTAAAAATTACATGTTCTGAACGTCCTCTCGCGTTTGCAGCGTAAACAATTATTTTCAACTGTCTCTTAGCTCCAAGTCTTCTTAGATTCCATAGTGCTGCTCCATTGCTTGCATTAACAACAAGTCCCTCGTTTGCCCACACTTCAGCAACAAACACACATTGAAGACCACCTTCATAACCTAAGAAATACAAGTACCTACAATTACAATCTAGTATAATATATCCTTTGTGTGATCAAATTAAAAAGACAAATAAAATTTATTAACAATTCGGTAGCTTTTGTATCGGAAATTTATTCTTATTTTCGCTCTTTCAGAGCTTGCGTCCATTATTTATTCGGTACATTGAAAGGATAACAACAAATTTTGTAGTGTTACAGTATACTAGCAATTTCGATGATAATTTAGAATCATAAATAGTTAAAGCCTCTAAATTGGGCCAATGCCAAATGAGACCAGACACTAAATTAGAATGTTTGGTAATAAGGGCAATATTGTGCGGACGAAAATGTCTAGGAAATTTATAACTGACGCAGGTATTAGGAATAGTATTTTTCAAACCAATTAAATTTTTAAATATAAAAAAAGTTCTTAACAAATGTAATAAAAACAGCTGTTCGACCAGCAGAGTAAGTCAACTGCATAAACAAAGTTTAGTAAGCATCTTCCCTTTCCTATCATCCCGTTTTTCTTCCTTCCTTCTACTTAGGTAATCATTGTTCTGCATCAACTGCATTATGCTACGCATCCGTATAATTATGGTTTTTTTTGCTGCTACCCTAACTCAGGGACGACTAGGCCATAGTCGATCAGCCTGGCCCAGTGTGGATTGGTTTACTTCATAGATAACTTTGAATTTCTTCGCTTTGTTCAAGTTGCATCACGATGTTATCCTTTGCCGTAAGAACTTCAGATAACTAAACATGTGTAAATTTAAAATCGAAAACACATTAGTACGCGGTGGGATTTGAACCCAGGACCTGCAGATTACAATTCAAGTGGTTAACTCCTGAACCATCGGCGCTTTCAAACATATTCTTAAAGGGACCAAATTCGTCAGTACTATACCTGGTAAGCACATTAAATCCAATGAGTCGTGAGTGAGGTTGTACACCGTGCAGTTGGTCGGCGGGTCGGGTCGGGTCGCCGGGAGCAGTGTGTACATGCATGGAGTGACTTGCTGCCCCGCTAGGTTTGTCGCCCGACACGACAGCGTCCCATAATCAATTTCAGATACTGGCATATATGTTAATATCGATTTTCCAGCAGACGCGTCAATCGAGAATCGATCCTAGGAATAAAATTTAGATGAGTTGATATATTTTCTATATTGTTTTATCCATTTATATGCAAAAAATATTCGTTCCACTTGATAAAGCGTACCAACTATTACTTATCAGCCGTACCATCGAGGGAAGTTAATTGTGCGTCCCCAACCCTAAAGACCTTCAAAGGGTCGTTTTTGCACACAACAAAGTATTTCATTCAACGCTTCGGCACAAATTTGACTGTGAAGGCCGAACTTCATAGGCAGAGATAAAAGTTTTATTTACTTATTTTAAGAGTGCAGAGAAAATAATGAGGAATAAAGTTTATAATGAAGTAGTAAGATTTATCACAGATACTAAAGTATATTCAGTATTCAGATGAAATAGAGTTATATCTTACGAGTGTAGTTAAGAACTGAAATTCTTTTTGGATATGTAGATTTAATATTCAATTTCGTTTTAATATTAACACAGAATACTTTTAAAGCAAGGGGAAAAATATAATAAACTTTTTTCGTACCTGTGTATAAAATAATACTTATATAAAAATATCTACTACTCACAGGATCGACCTTTATCGAGGTCGCGGAGTTGTTGAGTGTCCACTCGAAAGTATTGGGCGGTGGAAACGCGTCGACTTCGCATTCGACGCTCGATGGCTCTTGTAATGCAGCCCCAATCAATTTAACCTCGCCCCGCCGGCACACGGGACGGTCTGCGACACGTTCATTATTTTATTGTATTTTAGCGTTTATTTTTCAGACTTAGTACGTTCTTTATCGTGGGTTTCTCAGACCGAAATTTCCCATAAAAACATCTTTAACTCTGTTTTCTCAAAGATAGTCACAGGGATTACGATATGTTATATACAGAAATTTTGGTCTCAGAAACCAACAGTTAATATTGTCAATGTAACATGCCTCAGTGTGCATTTATAAGTCTTTATATAATGTTTAGTCAGTCCAAAATAAAGTTTAAATTAAAATTTTAGTTTACAATGTTTATCTAACCTTACTTTTATACGTAATAATGTGGTACAAAGACGATGCTATCTAGTTTAATATTTACTTATTCACACATTTAGAGAAAGCTAGAAATGTAATCAAATGGAAACTGGTAGGTCGTTCTAATTCCTTACTGTATGTTAATATTACAACACAAAACCGAATGGCTTCTTTGGAACGCGAGATCTAAATATGTGTAAGCTGCTTATGAAATATTTAGTGGTTGCTAACTTAAGCAGCTGTTTGAAATAAAATTTTATTAAACCATTACTTGGTTGGTAACTTTTCTGACTTGAGAATTCTCTAAAAGGACAAAAACTTTACCTCCGTCGGATATAAATAATTTATTACACGAAACCCTTGTCAAAGCGGAAGTAATAGAATATCAGTAACTTTTCTTCGAAAATAAGCTTAATTTGCTATTGTTGAAGGATGATTTAAACTCTATATTATGGACTACATAATTACGTTCTCACTAAAAAAATAAAACACTTGCGCTTAAATTATATAAACTTCAAAACTGAACTCTCACTGGAAACTAATTTATTAAATTTTAAATTCGAACGATAATAAATACGGCGTACGCCTGTCATTTTGTCATTAACGTAACGAGCATTCTTACGCAACATTTTACTTCGTCTTGTAATAGAATTGATTAAAAATTACCTTCTTTGTCAGTAGGGTAATGATTATTTTAAATCACTTTTGCCCTTCAATACTAACAAACGTGTCTTCAAATATTTTTGCCTATATGACTCACTTTCTGAATCTACATTAACTTCTCTACGCGACTCTACCTTGAAGCTCTAATCTGCCTTAAGTTCAAAGCGATTAGGCCAAGTCTTTTGACAACAAATACATCTTTGAATTATAGAAAATTGAATTAAAAATAGTTGTATAATATAAAATCATTACAATTACATTTTTGGAAATTCAAAACAACTGTATTTTAAACAAAAGATACTCAAGAATACCCGAATAGTACAAACGTCAATGAACATATTCTACTTACAAACAACTTGTAAATGCAAAGGCGGTGACTTTCCGTCACCTTCCACGTTTGACGCGGTGCAGGTGTACTTGCCCGCCTGGTGTCGAGACACGTTACGTAACGCTAGGTTCGTATTACCAGTCAGTATCACTCCATTGGGAGGATTATTTTGTAATAAAACACCCTGTGGAAAGGAATATTATGTTACTATTTACGTCTAGGAGGAATTAATATACATTCTTATGGCTTATTTCTGTCTGTAATACATCTCTGTTACGAATTTCATACAGATCCGATCAGTTGTTTTGTGTCTACAAACCACTTAATAGAAACATTCCCATCCAATTGTAATAAGAAGTAATAAAACTTAAAGAAAGCTAAATTAAACAATTAATGTAAGACCTATGGCTATTGACTAATATGGTATAACGAAGTATAAACGTTGTTATTTTGAATATATATTAGTCAAATATTTTGTCTGTTATATTTTGACTAATATGGTAGAACAAAGTTCACTCCAATATTATGTATATTAGTCAAATCTATAATTATCTAAATCTTTACATTTAAAAAGTAAGCATAGGTATCCAAACAAAATAACACCGTTTATAATAAACATCAATAAAATTGGAAACGGACCAGCAACAACTTAAACAATAAATGAGTAATTACAGAACACATTAGCTCATCAACTATTGACGTAAATAAATAATACGGATAACTTATAATAGAACTAGGTTATGATAAAAATATCGATTCATCACAAGTATACAAAGTACTCACATTGTGTTCCCAGACTACTTTATAAGCGGGCGGGTTGGCATCGACCTCGCATTCAAAGTACACGTCATCGCCTTCCTCAATGTCGTTTGGATTCATCTTGGAACCGAGGTGCATTCGCGCGATTGGCACATCTGAACAGTTCGACAAATATTGATTGGAAAACGCTAATACAAAACCAACTTCTTTGAAATACATTTCTGTTTTCATTTTCTTAATTAGTTGATGTAATATTATAATATTAGTAATGTTACTACTATTATAATCAATAAAAATATAATATTAATATTGCGTAATGGGAATTAAATGTGTACAAATTGCGTGAACTTAGATATTATGATTCATAAAGATGTTTGGAAGAATAATATTATGCCAATCATCTGTAGGAAAATGGTCAATAAGTTAATATTTATAAAAGATATGGAATTTAATTGAATTTCTATTTAAGTCATTATTAAATTACATGTAGAAATAAAGTATTTAAAACATATCGAAGTAAAATAAACAAAAGACAACCAATAGGTACATTCGCGCATTTCCATTGTAAAATGTATTTAATTATTCAGCGTTTATTTTAATTTCTAATTCGTTCGGCTAACCATTTAATTGTCTAGACTGAGGAACGACGATATGACATATGAATATGTATTTACTTCACATTGTTTTATTTGCAATTACGTTAAATTTTATTTTGTGGATTTCAAAACCCATAATTTTTTAAATTTGTGATGTCAATTGATTCTTACTCTTCTCCATGGTGTTATAGGCAACACACTTTGATAATTGTTACTTATTAAAATAGCTTATAAACTTATAAAGAAATCATAGTACTCACAATATATGTTCAAAGTCAATCTGCTTTCAATAGTGGACTGATTGAACTTGGTGTGTTCCGCTCGACACGCCAATATTTGTCCGTTATGTTCTTTTTGTGGCGTCCATTGCAATAACGATTGTGTTTCATTACCTTCTTCCATCGTCATCTTTTTATAAGATATCTGTAGAATACCATAATCATAAAATACCCCCATCTAAATAACTAACCATAAAACATGAACGATATTTTTTTCTAATAAAAGTTTCATTATTAAAATTTTTATATACAGATCGACAGTCGTATTGAATGGAGGACATTTCACAAGACATAGCTTTGCCATTCAATCTAGCAGGAAATTAATGGATGCACGCAGGGAAACGTTGATGACGGCAATCTATAGGGGACAGCGGGGGCGGCGCGGAGCCGGGAAAAGGCGCAAAGATTACGCGCGAAATTACTCAGCCCGGTGCCAGATGATTACTCAACGTAGGGAGATAGATGCAGAACATTTTTACTGACTTTTAGAAATTGGAATAGACTGATAAAGCAAGTTCTTTCTGCAATAAAAAAGCTTCAAAATTTTTGTTGGCACAGTTCTTAAACAACTACCAATTAAACCTTGTTATTTTATATTTATTATTGCATGAAATTCATATTGTTAAACGTAGTTCCATGTAGCCAAAGTAGTATTCAACAAACAATTTGTTAGTAATAACCATACAGCTGAGCAAAGGCCCTATCTGTTCTGCATTGCAACGCTTAATAATAATTTCTGTTTGATCTCTTTTTGGTGTTTTTAATTGTGTTATAATTATTGTAATATCTTTAAACGTATTAAATGTCTTATTATTATCAATTAAAATGGATATAAATGTCGCACCTGTTGTTTTGTTTCTGAATTCAATTTCTTCCCGCTCAGCCACCACGTGATTGTCGCCGGCGGCCGTGCTCCGGTCGATTTGCACCACAGATCTGCTTTCCTTCCGACTGACAACGGTTGTTCTCTTGATAGTATTTCAACCGATAACGGTCGTACTGTTAGAAGATGTAAATATTATTATCAAATCATTCATGCATTTTATCTGAATGAAATAAACATTGTAACATATTTTACCATTTTTAAGAAAACAGATGGTTTTAAAATCATCGGATTTAAAAGCGAAATCATTAAATTTATTGTAAAATTACTCATATTTTTAGGTAATTCTCTAAAACATTTCTTATACTGGCACAAAATAAAAACATAAGAAAAAAGTAAATAAAGGATTAACAACAATTAAATTTCGAACGCCTACTATTTTCAATTCTATTTGTCTTACAACCTACTACGATGTTAATTTGATTAATTCCATGTTACGGAATGTAGGTAATATTTTTCCTAATCTTTCCATACGTAATTAAACACTTGGGTCGTGACCAAAGTAATGATACAGAAACATATCGTCCGTGACATATATTTAGAATGAGGCCGCATGACGCCATATGATAGCATGTAAGGCAATTTTAAATTCATTACTTTGACAGCAATAATTCTATTGAAGGTAATAAAAAGAATGTATACTCTTTCAATTTCTATTTTATATTGTTATAAGTAATAGTTATTACGTTAGGTAATTACTAAGTTAATAACGATGTTATTTTTCAATACACATACATGATTAAAATGATTACTTATTGATTTCTTTTATAGATTAACTATAACGTATATTATATTAATATATTACAGCCATGACAAGTTAATGACACAATAATCTGCATTAGTTATAAGTAAAATGTTGCAAGTAAACCTATCCGTTTGCAATTACTTAAAGAAGTTCAGCACAAATTCACATTTTTATCCCAATTGTCTTATCCATGACATCTCTGTCTAAAGTTTAAAAATATTGATAATCGTGTATATAGTACGAATGGCTCATCTCTTTAATATCAGTATTTATAATTTAATTCAGTTAAACATATCAGATAAAGCTTTCTGCTTTACAATATGTTTTATACGGAGATTTTGGTTTCGGAAACCCACGGTTAGTCAGTTAGTTTTACTTTTAATAAGCGTGTACATTCAAAATTCTGTATTATAAGTATTATAGTAGAGTAATTTGAAATTAAATGCACTTACAGTAAAGGTCCACCCGTACGGTAGATCGTTGAGGTGGTGCCAACAAAGTGTTGTCTGCTGTACAAGTGTAGACGGTGGTGAAATGCGATCGCGATGCATTCCGTATTAGCAGGTTCAATGACCTCGTGGGGCCGAGCTGAATTTCGCCGACACCTAACGTAGCTAGTACCGTATCGCCCTGAAGCCACTGCACTCGCGGAATTGGATTACCTGTTTCACAGAACATCAATTACATTAGAATAGTTTTGTGACATGTTTCCAGACCAATGTGAACGCTTACAGTTGGGACAATGTATTGGTACTGTGCAAATATCATTAAGATACATGATTTACATTTATAAAAATATACTAGCTCTCGCCCGCGATTCTGTCAGCATGGTATTAAAGAAACTTAATTAATAGCCCATGTGTTCTTCCAGTCCAGATCCGTTGAACTGTTCTGGAGATGCCTTCTAACAAACATCTATCCATCCATCCAAACATTCACATTTATAATATTAGTAAGATGTGACATACTATTAAAAAGTTACAATAAAAGTTTAGTATTCCAGTTAACAACAGCATTACTTATGTCCACAAGAATAAAAGGCATAAAACGTAGAACTAGGGACATAAACACAATAATTACAATGTTGTAACACTATGTGATAATCTCCGATAATGTAACGCGAAGCCGTACACGGAATGTAGGTGTTAAGTGCTGCCTTCGAGTATTACTTATTATTGAGTACGGTACAAAAAGTTGTCTGACTTTCTACAAAGTTCTCTGCCAACAACAGGAAAAACGACGAGAAAATACGATAAGTAAACAGTAATTTCATGTCTGTAATCTTGTTTTTTTTATGTGTTTTCCAAAACATTTGTATAAAGGAATTTTTCCGACCTACGTATTATAGGATTTTTTCCTATATATACTTCTATTAATAAATAAATTAGACAATATTTAACAGTTCTAGAATATTGTTCCAGAATGTTCCTTCTAATATATTTATATATTATAGTTTCTGTCCGATTATGGCTGTAATATGATTTGTTTATTGGCAAATATTTAATTAAATATAATTAAATTCAGATTATGTTAACAGTGGTAGAGCCCGCTTTAACATCTTCGCACGAATTGGCCCGGCTCGCTCGGTGAAATACCACGACCTCACAGAAGACAGGCGTGAAGTGGAAGCAATTCCGCGTTTCGTCTGATGAGTGTGCATCCCGGAGGCCTAATTTAATCCTCTATCCCTTCCCATCCTTTTCTTTATAAGGAAAGAATGGGAAGTGGAAGTTGACTTTCCGGATGAGAGGATGCAAGGAAAGGGATGATATTTTCTTTCTGTGCATCCTCTCCTCCGTCGATTAAAGGTAGGCAACGCATATGCAATTGCGTATGTCTATGGGCAGCAGTCACTTCGCTTTTTCAGCGGTTTCAGGTGGCGGCTAGCTCGTTTGCCACCTTTTGATATATATAAAAAAATGTTACATTATTTATAAAATTAATGAGATATAAATACCGTAGGAAGTTTATTTCTCTCATCTAATTTTCTACTTCGTTTTATGACAAAGAACTTGCCCCAAATAAAATTTATATTACGTCGTAAATTGAGTAACCGATTGTTTTTTTAATAAATATCTTGACATCTGATTAACTTTGGAACCTCGATAAAAAAACATAAATACGAACTTAGAAAGGAAATTAATTTAAAAGGGAAAACGTAGCTTTCATGAAACTTTTATGATATCCAAAAGCGAAAGAAAAAAACTAAAACACCTAAATATAAATTACTAGCTGTCAGCCGCGACTCTGTCTTCGCGGAATAAAAAAATACATCCTAATTTTAGCGAGATCCATGCAGCCGTTCTAGAGATACCTTCTAACAAACATCCATCCATCTAAACATTCGCATTTATAATATTAGTTAGATTGCTAAAGATTATATTAAAAGGGGTTATTGACTTGCAAGTTTTTCTAGTGTTGATTTAATGTTACACTCACCTCCACTTACTGAGCATATTAATTTGAAATCAGTGCCTTCGTAGTAAGGTCCTGCAACTCCAGACACTTCGTTGCCATATTCATCAAAGATCACCGGTTTGTTCGGGAGTTCTATAAAAAGATATTTAGTTTAATAATCTTTGGCATAAGATTGATAATCGTTCAATACAATCTGGTAAAGTCTTATATTCTTAAAGAAACCAAGACTTTAGGTACTGCAAAAATTCTTAATAACTGCAATAAGAGAAATGTTAAGGGTCGAAATTTTACGGTATAACTTTTGTGTTCAATATCTATTCAACATTAAACCGATACGGCAAATAGAACACGGCCCGTCACGCGCTTCAATACCCTCAAATTGGGGATAAACAAACCGAGAACGGCTTTCAACCATAGAATACGGAGGAAATGAAAATGTTTTCGTTGGTACAAAACAAAAGGTTTGATGATATGAGTATTCAGGAGGGGATAGCAGCGATCGCGAGCCTCGTTACCGCTGCCGCAATCCTGATATCGCTTACCAAAATGAACACCTACCAACAGTTTATTGTTTTGCAACCAGGTAAGTTCAGATTGTGAGAATGATACGAGAAATTACCATAATGTTTCACGCCTTTTTCAATAGATTGCATCATTATACAACGTTTTAAGTTTAACTTTATGGAATATTTTAATATCTTAAAAGTTACTTAAAAAATAAACTAAACAATCAATGATTTTTACTAAATTGTTGTACTAACCAATAACGTCAAGAGCAATTCTGTAGTTCCTTGTAGGAGAGACTTGGAAGTCGACACGGCACCTGTAGATGGCGCGGTCGCGGGCCTGCACGTTGCGTAGGCGCAGCGCGGAGTGCGGCATACCCAGCCAGCGTGACCGCTCCGCGAACGCGTCATCGGTCCAGTGAGCCGTGGGACCTTGCACTCGCGTATCGTAACTGTTCAAACATGATAGAAAAAACATTGTTGAGGTCCTATACAATGTAAAAGAACATTACGAGATCTAACTTCGAAGACGAAAACAGAACGTCAGCTATCATGTCGAATGGCTATGACGTAATTTGTGACCATTTAAATGCGAGAAATCCTGTAACGTCATTGTAAAGATGTGTACGTTTCGATTTGCAATCGAGACATATTTCTACATTACGAAATTCCTAAATTTTGACGTTAAGGTTGCTGATACATGACGATGGGTTCTTATTCTGACATGTTACTCACAAATTGTTTATTTAACAAGACTTATATTTCTTACTTTTAGCTATAAAAATGTCAAGTCGAAAGTATTGAATTTTTCGCAATATGGCTTGTGCTGACTAGCATGGAGCTTAACTAAAATATTTTATGTTAAAACTCGTCCGACACGATAAAACTAGGCCGTGTTTTATTCAACTTGCGCAATCTAACATCTCGTAGCATTAAATGTGACGGTGAGTTAAAAATCACGTTTTTATAAATATATATAAAACAAATTAGTATAATACAATAAATACCAAAAAGTACAAATAGCCACAAATTTAAGTACCAAAAGAGAGGGAAGGAGAATATTTCAGTTTTTTAAGTACTAGCTGTAACCCGCGACTCCGTCTCCGGAAGAAAAAAAATTGCCTATTATCCTACACAAATGCAAATTTCATCGAGATCCGTTCTGGAGATACCTTATAACAAACATCCATACTAACAAAATACAAATATCTAAACTTACACATTACAACAAACCATGTTATAATACATCCATCTTATATTAGTAAGATTATCAGCTCTAAAAAGATAGATAAATATTTAACGATTTTGTTAAAACTATTCATTATTTTTCAACCCAGTTACTGCAGTAAATTTTGAGGGAAATCATTATAAGAAGAGCTGTGAAATCAATCCGATCCTATCACAAAGAGCCGGTGCAATATAGTTAAAAT
>NW_013532534.1:5361679-5433217 GCF_000836235.2 Papilio xuthus | reverse complement strand
ACTTTATGACTTGCATAGTAATGTAAATATAATATCCATGCTTCTGAAACCCATTCAATTTTAAATATTACCCAATTGAACATTTAACATATGCGCGATTTTAAGAAACGGGTATATATATTTTCCTATGAAAGAATATATTCTAGACTGGGGGGTTACACAAAGTGCATTCGCTCCGAAGCGTTTATATAACGAACTTCGAAAAAGTATAGTACAGACAATAATTTCCGATAAGTCACGTGATTTGGCGCTACAGTTTCATACATTTTTGACGTTCGCACTTTGTCTGACCCCTGTACGTTGATCATGCTTATTCCCAAACTTAGCCAATAGATGTATTTCCTAGAAGAATTAAAATCGTCATAACTACAGTTTGCTCACCTGTAAACAGGATTGTCGTCCCTATACCAGACGACGAGAAGGAGACTGTCATTGTGCAGCGGCGGGCGTGAGTCGCAAGGCAGGTCTGCGTCGCCGCCCGCTACCGACGATACACGTGTCACGGTCCCCGCCACCGGAGTCAGCGCGCTACCTAACAATATAAAACATCATTATACCTATAGATCTAACATGCTCAATCATCAACTGCACTGTGATGTATTCGTAAAATTTTAAACATCGTCCATTTGTTTTTTGTCTAGAAAAGAAAACGAAATTTAGATTGATTTTGTTTAGAATTTTTCGACAATTTATAATATGACAACATCAAGATACCAAAACCGAAACATATAAATTATGATTCTAAGCAAGTAAATTTTGAAATTAGATTTCTCTTAAATATGAAGTTATTCATATAATAGTCTTTTAAATTTACTCTTTTGTAAAAATGATTAAAAAGTCGGGACCTGCTGCCTCCAGGCGACATTATAATTGCTAAACGGGATGAAACCATTATTTAATAATTCAAAAAGACCAGCACAAATTTAAAATTATGTTCATTTCATTCTGAAGATTAATGAAAAGGCACAAAAACATAGTAGCTTGACAATAAAATATACTTTTCCATTATCTGCATATTCCGAGAAATTTGTATCTCCATAAAGCGTATTAAGATTTTACAGCGAATTAAAGGAAAGCTTTTCTCTAAATCCCCTTCACTATATTTATTTTTATCTTGGTATTAAAAGGATTATATGAGATAATTTCCACTGCGGACATGTTATTTTTCAGCAATTCGGTATAATTTTATTTTTAAATCTTGAAAGGTTACTCCTACTAACACAATAACTACAAATTGATTTAACATATTTACAAAATTAACGATAATGTCTCGTTTTACATACAACGTATTTCTACTAACCGATCTTTTATAACTCATTTTATTAATTACTAGCGGTTGCCTACGCCTTCGTCCACTAGTTATTAAAAAAAAAATTGTAATAAATATAACCCATGTCACTCGGTAATTGTGTAGCTTTGCAACAGTAAAAGAATTTTTGAAATCGGTTCAGTAGTTTCGGAGCCTTTGAAATGCAAACAATCAAATCTTTCCTCTTTATAACATAACCATAGAGAAGTGTTGTATTTAAAAAATAAGTGCATCTAAAATAAAGTGTATTAACAATTTTGACACTTCATCATTTTAGTACCAAACAAAAAACGTTAAGAATGAATTTTACTAATAAATTAACACTTTCTTTTCTTTCATTCATTGTTAAAACTTGAATTCACTCATATTCTTTTGTATTTAAGACCAAATAATTATAAGTAAAGTTTCAAAATTACAAATCTCTGCAAATAAGTCAACATTAAACACAAAGATGTAGATAAATTAAACTACGATTACAATGATCATTAACACTCACGTGCTATTAGATATTCGGGTGTGGGTCATATTACAGTCCCTTACAATCACGTAGCTATTACTATAATGTTTCTTCGGAAATGTTCCCCCATTATCTAACGAAACCGTGGAACGTGTTACAAAGTTGTTTTGTGTATTAACACTTCTATAACCTTACCTTAAGGGAAAGTTTATATATAATACATAAATAAATTGTTACGATTTTTTTCTTTCATCAATCTAACACACAAACAAAATTATTTATGTAATAATTGATGGCTGGGCCACCTCATGAGGATGGGGGAAGATCGATAGGCCAAAGCAGCATATCTCTGGACCCCGACTAGCCGCCGACCCATTGGTCGGCCCAGGTACCGCTAGCGAGACGCCGTTGAGCTGGATCTGCGGGAGCTACAAGCTATGGACTCGCAGGAGAAGGCGCAAGACTTTGGCGATCTCTTGTGTCGGAGGCCAAGACCCACTTTGGGTCGATGCGCCAGCGGAGTAAATAAGTAATAATTGATGAACATATATGAATATATAAGGTAAGTAATTAGATGTTTAAAGTAAAAGCTACGATAAACTTTAGATGTAGGCATTGACCTTTATCATAGCTTTGAATCCAGATTCATGTCAAGCAGTCAAGCGAAAGTTCGTTTTTTAATTTATTTTATTAAATTCCTTTCAAACTCACGGTCAAGCATATTACAGCAGTGTTATTCCAATTTTACAGTACACTGAAGTTCTAGACTTTAAAAATAAAATTGATACCCTTTAATGAAATTATCCAAAAATATATTTAGTTTATTTACTATTTAATTTTTTTTATATTTTAATAAGCATATTATAAGAATATTTGATTTATTATAATGTTGTGTTTTGTATTTTTCAGAGCTCGAGTAGATATTTCTGCAAATATAGTGGTTTTGAGGTTTTCATTGCTGACCCGGAAACTCTGTTTGCGAGTGTATTTCAAGTACTTTCAGTGGCAAAGAAATGAGAATAACATTTTTTATTTAATACTAACTCAAACCAGCTTGTGTTTCAATGCCAAAGTCAATTAGTAAACAAAATGATATCGAATAATATGCAAATGAAAAAAAATGAAATATATGCAGTGACAAATAAACACTTTAAATGGAGTGGGAAAAAAGGAGAAAAACATGATTAAAAAAAACCAATAGTAAAATTAAAAAGTATTATATTTACTCAACACTATTTGTGAATCCATTTGTCGTATTGGGAATTAAACGCCACAAACGCCCTGCGTCGCGAGTATGGTGTTGCGCGCGCTGCGTACACTCAAAGTTGAATCGTCGATTTCGTCATTACATCATAGCGAATATATGTCAACTGTATAGATTGCCATATAGAAAATCTCATCGACTTTTCTCACCAATTGAAGAGGAGAAATTTTTAGCAAGAACAAATTGTTAGGCACGTGTGCCTGCGTACCAACTCTATGATATTGTTTTGAGTACGTCGCTAACCGTGAGTGTCTCAGTCCAAAATCCCCGTTTAAAACATATCGTTATCTCTGTTTTGTCAAAGATAATGATAGGGATGACGAAATGTCTCATACAAATATTTTGGTCTCAGAAACCAACGGTAAAAAATGTAAATCGGGTTATGTTACACATTGCCTTGTGATCAAAGAGCCTTGGACATACGAATGATATATACGTCACTTTGAATTGTCGATTTGCATCGTCGCTCATCTGCAATGTTTCGGCCAAATAGACTTCGTAAAGCAGCTTTTCCATTCCCCAGTTTTGTCCCACTTTTGGCTCTTTTCCAAATTTCAGATGCAATTCAAAGCAAGGATTTCGGTTATAAAAGCAATACGGTCGTGAGTGCTAAAATCTCATAGACGTCAGAATAAAGCTCAGAAATATAAAAAAATCGTTCAGTTTATAATTTGTTGTGTTCAGATCGAAAACAATCCCACGAATATCTTAATTGATCGACATCTTTTACATATAATCCTGCAATAAGAGTTTATATTTTTATCAAGCAAGAACTATTAGAGTAAGGTTTTTTTTTAACAAAATCAACAATGTCAGTTCTTCTGTGTTAAGTGATGCGAAGGTTAAACCCAAAAATAAACATCTGATATAAGAATTTAAGAGTGTAAGCCTCTTGAAGATTACTGTCAGAAACACAACAGGCAATATCATAAGATATACTCAACGTCAAAACAAACTGAATATAAAGCACCTTTTCACCGACACTGTTAAGCTCAGTATAACATTATTTTTCGTTAAGGTTGAAAAATGTCTTTATGCCACCTTCCATTAAGTAGAGCGTTTATCAGTTGCCTTCTTATGACAAAGGAAACCTTGGGAGGCTTACGAAACCTTTTTTGTTGTAACACAATTGTGAACTTGTTCGAATAAATAAAAAAAATCTTGTTTTTCTCCGTTACAAAGAGCACACGAGGTCGCTAAATATAACATTATGATCACTTTTATATGTAGATGTAAATACAATAAAAGAATCTTTTAATATACTAACTACGAATAGTGACTCAATTACCCGATTCGCCCATGACTTTTTAAAATTCAAGTTAATATTTTTATAACGATAGTAAGGACCATTTACCTCGGTTACTATTAATAAACATTACGTAACAGTTTAAAGAATACGGTCTTGCTTTAGTATGTACACCGCGGAGGCCTTAGATTCTCCTTATCTAGTTCACAAAGATTTATTACGGGGTAAGGAGGCCGTCGCTCTTGTCAGCGGTTGATTTTCCCTTGGAGGAATTAATTCATGGATATGTAAAAATGTACATAAAAAAATATAGTTAAAATGGAACACAGATTGAAATAGTATTTCGTAGTAAGATTTTCGTATTATGTAACTATTTGTTAGTACTATTTTGTAAGTATAAATTCAAAAATAAATAAAGTATAAATTAAGTAACAATATCCAACATAGCACTTTACACAATTATGTAGTACTTTTAACACAAAAAAGATATTTTTTTTTCTATAATTTTGTAATTTTTCAGCATTTATGAAAAATGTCGTGACACTTTTTCCCTACTAAGCGGAAATGGAAAGTTATGATTCATTAATGAAAAGCCTCGCCTTGTTGCTGGTATTTTGTAACATCAAAATAATTAAAAAAATTGTAAAACATTTTACTAGTTTTTACTTGAAGTTATTTTTTAGGGAACCAGCTGAACCCTTTTGGTCGCTATTGTAAAATAATAAAAAATCAGAATAAAGTAATATATAAATACTTTTTATAGTTAACAGAATTTTTATATTTTAGTTTTTTTTTTTGACAGAAATATCGTCGTCGCCATCGAAACATATCCAGCAGTTACTCTAGATAGAATTGATAAATGTTGTTGCAAAAATCGTTTCGATAAAATTATTCTAACCCTTTATAGATAACAAGGCAAACCAAAAGGGACTTTCGTACAATACGTTACATAAATATTCTAAGGTTCTATAGTATCGTTTCATAAAGGCAAGGCGAATAACAAAGATAAGGTGGTGAATATATAAAATACCAATCTCGGCACTTGAGAGATCCTTCGAATTATCCCCGAGGGTGCGAACAAGGTTTCCGATTTGACCCTCTATAGTTATTCGTGGTGTTCATTTGTCTAGCTATAGACGGCCTCGATCAAAATCCTTATAAACCGCAACATATTCTACGAAATAAACCTTGTGTTATCATTGAATAGAATATAATCTATATTATTAGATCATTTTAAGATATTATAGCCATATATATTGTTTATTGTAAATAATTTAAAACTATAATAATTTAATTGGATTCTAGTATATATTAATCGGCTCAGGAGTCAAGCCCTTGACTTGCAGTCTGCAGGTCCTGGGTTATGAGTCTTTCAATTTCCGATTTGCATATGTACATTTATCTGACGTTCTTACGGTGAAGGAAAACATCGTGATGCAACCTGCATATGTTTTAGAAGAAATTCAAAGTTATGTGTGAAGTCAACCAACCCGCACTTGGCCAGCGTGGTTGACTATGGCCTAGTCACACCTTAGGGTAGGCTTCTAGCCCCTCGGTGGGGGCGTATAGTGAGCTGATGATGTATATTTATCTAAGCAAGGTTAGTCAAATAAAACTGTCTGTATTTAACTAATAAACGTTTTCTTTGAAATTATAAGTTGGACAACAATTTTTATTTATTATTCATTCAAAATATAGATCGTTGGTACTCGTGCGGAGACGGGGCGGATTATATGAATAACTGTCCAGCGATATTTTCGTGGAAACATATTTTAAACACACGTATGAATTTTGAAGCTGTCAACTGATCATTAAATATTCAATTTGTATCCACTATTTTATGAGTTAAAGTCGTAAAGCATTTACTGAGGCGTACAATAATAAAAGTTTCGTGACTCCTGGCCCCTTGCAAAGTCAAACATAATGCTTTATACAGTTCATTTAGAATTCAGAGCATGTTAGTTCTTTTCTATGTTATAGTCCCATTCGTATGGCGTTTGAAGAATACTTTTATCCCTTTTTTTATGGACGTGTCTTTAACTCGAAGAACTTTATGAATAATCTTTAAGTTAACTGACAAGACTTTTCAAATCTGTTATTTTATTCATCATCTTTTAATGTTATAATATTGACGAAAAACGTCAAATAAATACAAGAAGCAGATTTTAAAGCAAGCATTTGATTCATTTTATCACAAACAGTTCTTACTTAAATATCACAATATTAAAGATCCCCGAAGAAATTACTTTTCTTTGAATTGCTTAACTTTCGTTTTCCTTTCATCTTTGACAGATTATATTAGGAAAACGGGAACATGTCGACTCATTCTGACATGACTTAAGAACGAGTAAAAAATTTTTCATAAAAAGTGTTCATAAAAAATAAGAAAAAATGAAACAATACAAAATAAAAGAACTGCAAGCAACAATTGTTTGGGAAGTCGGAAATGTGAAATAAAAAAAAAGTAGAAGAAAACAACATTTTATGCACACAACAAAGCTTCGTAATGTCCGTCGTACGCATGATTTAAATTAAACGAAGTAACTAATTATAGAACTAAAAAAAAAATTGACAACAATGCCATAAAACCTCAATTAAATATTTTAAAAATAACAATTTTATTTTTGGATTTCCTTCCTAATCCACGTTTCTTTTTGAAAACATACCTACTAGAGAATATGTTATGCGGAAAAAACAACATCACCTAAAATCCAGAAGGGTATACAGGGATTACGGATTTCTATTTGGTACAGAATAACCGTAAAATTTCACTGTCATCGCACTTGTATAAAGGATACTGTTGTCTCTCTCTTCTCAAAGCGAATAAACGGGACGAGAATAACATTTTATACACGTTCTTCGGTAGTGGAAGCCCACAGCAAAATAAACATTAAAATAATATTTACCTGATATGATAGAATTCTGCGTTGCCGACGGCGATTTCGATATGGCGAACAATAGGAACGCCAATATAATTTTCTGCATATATTCGACTATGCTCATGACGTTTATTTTCTAACTATCATTTGAATTATTTAACATACAATCGCAACATATGGTTCAGGAATATTGTGCGAATGTATTTGATAGCCAGATACGAAATCTTCTTTCGCTGTCCAAATCTGTAACAAATTATTTCACTATAAATACGGACTCAACACTTATTTAAAATGAAATGTACAACTCAAACTAACAATTGATTTGTTTATTAATTAACGATTTAAGTTTGCTAAAAAACATATGAGAGATATAACCAATTTATGGAGAAGGAATGAGTTAAGTCATATACAAATGATGAACATGAAGCTTTCGAGGTATGTATTGATAAACAACCATAATTGATTCGCATTCAAAAACACGACATGCGTTTAAATTGTACTATAAACACAAAAAGCAAATAACATTTATCATTACATCGTATAATCTTCATTTGTTTTCTTTTCAGTTCTAGAAATGGTGAAATGTTTGTATTGAATTATGAAATCGTTAATTGGCAATTGTTCAAAATTGTTGTGCGAGAATTCATAAGCAGAGGTCGAGTTAATTTTAAAACAAGATACTCGTCATTTTCAATCACAGCTCAGAGATTCACGAATTTAATGAATGTCTATAAACGATGTTTTTCGAAACGTGAAATCTCTTCATCGAATTATACAAATTACGCTGCCGTTAACTCTACCGTTTAACGATGAATGATCAAATGTTAATTTTATAAAATAGTCCATCATTATTTGTCATGTAAAATTATAAATCTATTTTGGGCTACATATAAATAATTTTAAACAAAAAAACTAGTAGTCGACGACATAATAATTTTGAAAAAGAACG
Source organism: Papilio xuthus (assembly GCF_000836235.2). Lineage (NCBI taxonomy): Eukaryota > Metazoa > Arthropoda > Insecta > Lepidoptera > Papilionidae > Papilio > Papilio xuthus. The sequence continues at coordinate 5,425,113 of NW_013532534.1, read as the reverse complement.
CTTATGGAGATAGTAATTAATTTCGCCGAACATATTAGACTTTCAAGTCTTCATTCATCATCAGCTCACTATACGTCCCCACCGAGGGGCTCGGAGCCTACCTTAAGTTAAGGGTGATTAGGCCATAGTCAACCACGCTGGCCAAGTGCGGGTTGGTTGACTTAATAAGTCTTCATTAATGTCACCAAATAGATTGCTATTCACATTTTATAAATAATCTGTTGTAATCTATATTCTCTTGTCTTAAGATTGATAAGTTTTATCTTCCGAAACAAATAGTCGGTAGACAGTATTCTACGAGAGCCAAATTGCCTGCCAATCTAAGCAACACGTGATTGTAACTACGGGCATGTTTAAATAGACAATAAAGATTACGATAGCAAATAAACAACTCAAGGCTATTTATATTTAAGTAAAATAGCTCATAATATAAATTTAGTACCGAAATTAAAATATTTTTTAACGAATAGATATTATTAAATGTCTGTTTAGTCGGAAATGTTTTGAAATATCGAATTATTATTTTATTTAACATAGAAGTGTTTATGACAGGAGTTCTCTCGGTAAGATATAACACAGCTATTCCCAGAGATTTCGCCAGCATTAGCCGTAAAGTTTGAAGTGTTCAATGACCCGGATTTGCTGAACCCCCATTTACTCTGTATGACACTTCAACGTCCCTTCTCAAATAGAAACAACGGCGAAATATATTTGGCGGGTCGGTCGAGGCATATTTCTTTTATGCTTTTTTTCTCGACCCAAATTGTTATTCAGATGGGTCGGCAATACAAATTATTACGTAAATGACGAGAAATCTTTTATGATTTGACTATTGATTGAAATGATTTTCAACAATTTAATAATTTATTAAAAATGCCAACGGTGAATAAATCTGTAAAGGAAAATGAAAGCCATAGAAATGCTATGATCCGCAAATGATTTTCGATCGCCATCTTACTCGCTTTACGGGATATCGGAATTCGCAGAATTAATTAAACGTGCAAACTTAACAAGAAGTATTTCTACTTTTTCTATCAACTAAGTTGATTAAAAACTATGGGCCTAACTGTTTTACTAATTTAGTATTTTATTTCTTACGTCCACTATTTATAATATATTTGGTATCGATGTATGACCTATGACACTTCGGCGAAGGAGACGAATCGAATGATAAATCACTCAACAACATCAGTAAAGTCCTTAAGAACGTTACAAAAGAAATTATATATGCATATGTAGCATTTACAAACGTACAAAAAAAACACGCTATTAGTCTAATAATTCGACTTACTAAGAAAATAAAGATCAAAATCGCTTATTGAGATCGACCGTGTTGTAAAAATGTTACGTTACAAGCACTAACCACCGCAAAAACTTTATTTTGTACAGAATATCACCACTACCACTAAGTCCAATATTTTACTTCCTAAATAATTTCCAGCTTAAGAATAGCTGTGCTGCAAAGAGATTTTACTCTACATTCAAGTCGTCTACCGTGTACCCGGTTCATCTGTCTTATCTTGACCGGAACGAGTTTGTTCAAAACGTGACAAGCCTCGCTGAACCTTGTTTCTACTTTTTAATATTTCGACAAAGCTTGAGGTTTATTTGAGTTGTTTCTTTTCGCGAAATATACTAAATAAAATGAAATTTTGTCTTAGTACTGCATTTGAAATTAGATTTTGACTTAAATATAAGTTAAGTTAACGCGTAATCAATTATTTAGACTTATCATATTACTACTAACATTATAAATGCGAATGTTTAGATGGATGGATGGATGTTTGTAAATGGAAATTTAGCACAGATGTAGAACACAGTTTGGAAGTACACATAGGCTACTTATTAAGTTTTTTTTTAATTCCGCGCGAACAGACTTGTGATTGACAGCTATTTATTTAATAAAAAATTGACCTCTTTATGTAATGTAATGAAATATAAATAAACCACTAGTAGACATTTCAATCATATTTATTTAACCCATAATTGAACGGACGAAACTCATCAACATTTAAAGAGGGATTCGTCATCTTTTATGCGTCATTCAATTGGAGATCTCGAGTATGGCTTCAGGCATTCAGCTGAGGCAATTAGCAATCAGCCCGCAAACGATCCTGGAATTGCTGCTCGTTTAGTCATTGTTCGTTGACAAAGAGCGGCTATCAATATTAACGGTTATATTTAAACAAGTGTTTTTCACCGTAAGCATCGTTTTCTTTTTTTTTCCAAGTTAAATTTTCGACTTTTAGGTAGGTTGAAGTTTAAGGAAAAAATCATAAAAAAATCTATCAATTAAATTCTAGCTTAAACATAATATGTAAAGCTTTTTATCGCACGCACGAATTATATCATCAAAATCAAAAATCTTGATTTTTTTATGTATGCGCAGGCATCCAAAAAGCTATTTTGAGAAATAAGACAACAAAATACTTATACCCGAAGCAGTATTGGTGATAACCATTGATATGGGTAATATATACTCTTTTATGACCAAGTTGATATCAATCACCGGCGGTCAAAGGGTTTAACCCTTTGACCGCCGTTGTTGACACGTGTTGAATTAAACAGTGTCTAACTGTATTTTGAAGTGTAAACAATTCTGTTCCGAAATCGTAAATAACTATTATTATAAATTCATATTCAATCAAAGGCTTCCAACTTCTCAATTTGTTATTCTGTGGTATTCCCCGAACCAAGTTAACTTAAGTAAGTAAAAAAGTAAAACGCACAAGAGTTGCACTTTGCACTTAGCCAGTTATGTTAGTGCCGAAATGAGTTCTTCTCATAATGACACTTCTTTTAATTACCCTAATTTAAAGTGTCTAAAGCGATGTCTAAAGATGCGACTTTTACTGAAATATTCATCGTAATTCTTTCTGTACATTATACCTGTACCTGTGCCTGTACAACATACATACCAATTTTTTAATTAATTTTAACGTTCTTAACTAATACTAGACATTTAATAATTAAAATATAATCTTATTATACTAAATAACTAACCACTACAAAACAAATGAATTAATGAATACTATATTAAATAAACTATATACTAAAACTAAACCAAAATAAAAATAAAACTAAATTAATTGTCAACTAAAAAATGAAGCAGATGTTCTGTTATGGGCCATGCATTTTTTATTGTTTGTTTTTATTGTTATTTACGTACTCACAAAATCTATGTCCGCCAAAGTACGTCCATTGTGTATTTTTAAAAGTTTTTTTATTGGTCCTTTTTAGGTCGTAATACAACGGGAAAACATATTTATGAGGCACTATTACATCGTACAGGACTAAATTTGGAATTGACATAATCTAAATCTCGAGCACAGTAAAGGCCTGTGTAGTCGTTACATTTGATATTCATCCATTCAACAAAGAAGGAGCTCTGAATGATGTTAAAATTATACAGCAAGGGCTAGATGGCTATACCTCAACGAAATATTTAATGAACCACGCGTTTTTCTTTCAGCTTTCAATCTTTCTTTGTGTTTATAATTTTATAGCTAACATAGTCTCTAATTACGCGTTTATTATACCTCGTAATTATTATACCTCGAAATCTTTTTTTAAAATTATTTAAAAAAAAAACTGATTGGCTTGGCTTTTCGGAAAGCTTTTGGTTTCGTTATTTATCAGTTATATTTTATAACGTAACGTGTTCTCAGTTTTGGAAAATTTATTTTGCTTTCTTTTCATATCATTTTGCGACATAAATATTGTAGTTATTTTGTAACTTTTAATTTAATAACATAAAGTTAAACCAGGATTGTAATAATTTTTTTCATGTGACGAAAAATATATATATTTTTTGTCTAATGAAATATAACAAAATCATTTACCTAAGACTAAATAGGAATGACGTAATAGTTACAGATGGCTTAGATATGATGTAACAACACAGTTAAATAGCCCACTTCCGTTAGTCTCGGTTAAAAATGTACCATTGTTTATCTACTAACCTTCTAAGTGGATTACTTATATAAATGTGTGTAATTTGGATTTAAACCCGCAAATAACGTTTATACAAATCAAATTTTTAAAAAAAAACACCTTAAGGTGCGTCTATAGTAACCGAAATGAGCCTTAAATGCGTAAAAGACTTATCTTCTTAATACGAACGTAAGTAAGAGTTTCAATATCCGACAATTTGTTGGCCGTTTACATTCCTTGTTTTATAACATCACTAGCTATCGCCCGCGACTCCGTCCACGATATTAAAACAATCTAAATAAGTAGCATATGTGTTCTTCCAAACTATCTATCTATTTCAGTGAGATTCATTCAGCCGTTCCGGAGATACCTTAAAAAAACATCAATCCATCCATCATAATATTATTAAGATAGTAAGAATTAAAATTAAAGATAATATTTCCCCTCCTCAGGCAATTCCACTTCCTCTTTCTTATAAGGAAAGTATCGGAAGGTAAAGAAGACTAAAATTAGGCCTCCGCTACCACACGCATTACGATGTACGCATTTAAACGAACGTTTGTAATTACATTATTACTTCGATGTTCTATTAAAACATATGTTATTCTTATTAATTAATTAAACACGCTATTATTAACGATAACATGCGAGTAATGACTAAATTACTCAGCATTATTAAAGTGGATAACTAGTTGAATTATCATTTCGTAGCATTTTAATTTTTTTTAAAACAATTGCCTATCAAACAAAAAGATAATAGAAAAAGGATATCAAGATCCCCGCAAGTGGAACATCATAATGTTTGCTTACAACTCTGGATTCGAGATTACGTTTATATTAAACCAATATTCAATTGTGTCCAAAACGACTAAATCTAATAGCTTAAAAGTCATCATGTCTTTACGGAGAATTCCAATTAGATACAACCTACTTTTTGATTTAGACGACGTATCTTTATAGACCATAGTTGGATTAAGAACCTCACAAGAGAATACGTTTACGTTACTACTTGATTTTTCTTAGAGCGTCTTTTCTACAAATGTTTTATGTGTATGGAAACATAAAACGGCAATATAAAGTGTGACGGTACCCACGGGCGTGTGTGTGTAGGTTGTGAACGCGACGTAGGTCGGCCTTAAGCCTTGTGTTTGACTAGCCAGCGTGTCATCGAAGTACTTTATATTTTATTTTGTAAAAGATAAACATTGACTATGAAATAAGGTTATTAAGTTGTTTGCATTCATATTTTGTATTTCATAGTTTGCATTTCATATTAATACATTTTAATGTTAGCCAAAGGGAATCGACAAATAACATTTTGTAACCTCAATTCTTTAATCAAATCAAAATTAAGCAATTGTCTTACATCCAACTTCTAATTGTCAAAGTAATCAAAGGTTTCCCCTGCTTAAAAAAAATATCTTTATCCCTCTTGTTCCCTAAACAGAGATATCCTTATGCTTACTTTTTAATGTTTACCTTTCTACCGTTATTTATTTAGAATATTTAAACCCTAAGGCATTATGTTTTAGAAGCATCTTAATTTTATATAGGTGCAAAATAAAATATATCGTTCAAAATCTATTTTAACCTGAAACTTATCGAGAACAATGTTCAAGATGCCAACTCACTAAGGGGCTGATCTTATAATAGTTCATCGAACATAACTTTAGAGACAGCATTGTTTATTGATATCAGGGTTTCTAATTAAGATTATTTGGATTACCGTAGAAATAGACTATCATAGTATAACCCTATGATTATCTATAATGATGAACTTAACATATAGACATTTATTTATAACCCATAGAACTACATATTGCCGTTTTAAATTATTTTATTCATTAAAACATATACCACGTTACGATAAAATATACTTAAATACTGCTGATTTTAACACATGGTTAACCTTTTGACCGCCGCTTGAGATTATGGACGTCAACGTAAAAGATGATGATAACATAAAAGAATATGATTTACCCAAAATATCTGCAAAACTGTTTACGATACACGTACTTTATTTGTTAAGATCGCATTCCAAAAACTTTCGCATAATCGTATTTCAGTCATGATTTTTAGTAATATCGCAAAGTCCATAATGATTATAATATTATTTGTCTGATATTTCAAAATTTTGTACATGAAATTAAAAAAATATCGTACTATTAAAATAGGTACAAAATAGTGATAATTATTTATTATACTTCATTCACCAACATTTACATGGACATGATGTCACTTGACTTCGAAAACTTGATTTTTTTGCCGCTCTTTATAAAAATAAAAGTAAAACATTTTTTAAATATATTGACAATTATAACACTTAATTACATTATCATTATTCATACTTATCGAGTTTACAAAAACATATTTTCCACTCACCGTAAACTGACATAAACTTTCGTCGTTCATTATCAAACACATCGCACAACCACTCAAAAAATAACACAACGTAAAACTCTTTGCAAAATTCAAACAGTTCCAAATATGCACTGAATAATGGTAGTTTTATTTCCTAAGTCACGCTATCACTGTGACGAATATTTTTCAGTACCGAATCCATTACACTTTAAACGTATTGGCCCTATAAAATCGGCAGTAGCACTTTCAACACGGGCACAGGCGTCCGCCCGCTACGAAGGCCGCTTTCACACTACCTAAGGGCGTAACTTGACAGATCCTTATTGCGCTTGCGTGTAACGAAGTGACTCTTCGGCTTGACGGACTTATTCAGTAGTTAATTAATATATCAACTTTTCCAACCCCCTGTATTAAATGACTCTCTTAATAAAATATTTCGTCCGATGTCTCGGTGTTAGTGGGTGTACAAACTTTGTCCGAGGTCGCATTATTATTATAATAATTTTGTGGTACTCTTTGATCTGTTATAACTTAATAAGTTATCTTTATTGTTTTTTATTCTTAATCTTTGATCTATATATAGGATGTTGTGTAGCTAAAATTGATTGCTTATCATATTCATCGAACCTTGATTGAATCCGGTATTATGGGAATTGGTGACCGTGCAAATCAAACGTGTATAAATTCAACGTATAACTTTGACGACTCAACTCTGACTGTCTTTCTATCAACTGATTTTCCATCGAAATTGTTTGTATATTGTATTGTTCCTACACTTTTAAGCATTGATTCTAATTTGATAATCATTAATGATGTTAATTAGTGTCTACGACTAAGTATTTATCGTTCACTTGTACCTTATCACATAAATGACTGTTACAGATGCGTGTATAAATATCATTACTTTGTAATACAACTTTTTAAATACCAACAATACCAATGTCGTGATTTATTAAGATTAACGTTACGGTAATCGCTTATTTCGATACGGCAAATATGAAAGCGACGTAATAACAGATGTTAAAAAAACGGATAGCGTGAGAAAGAACATTATACAAAAGCAATAGAAGTTACTCAACTTCGATTCTTCTGATTTTTATATTTGCAATTTGTATTTTAGTCAATTTATATTTCCTTTATTGACATTGTTATGGTTAATACAGTATTTGCTTAATGTAAATTTTTATTATTATAAAACGTTAAATAGTAAGGCCCTATGTACACAAGGATACGTAAATCTTTGAAACCAAATATCATATCGTGCTGCCCGCGCTACGAACAAAGTTGCATCGGCTGAACTGCTAAGATTTGCTCCGCCATCTTGAAAATGACTTTAAATTTTTCACGATGATCTTGTGATAATGCTCACTCTGAATAATTGTAAGGCATTGTGAATATTTACGTAATAAATTGGAAAAAATGTAATTGTAATTAATTGACAAGGAAAATGGAATTCTAGATAGACTTATCTATTGTTAAATTCGGATTATTGAATATTAAAATCGTCGTCATATTGAATATTACCTATCCCGCTAAAGCTCCCAAAAGTCATTTTCATCAGTATGGCCTCACTTTTTTGTCGGGGTGAAAGATGAAATCGATAGTCCATAAACAAAATCCCTCTATTATACGTGTACTTCTATCATCTATTCATACTATCTAGATGAGTGGACGTGAATAAAAATAGGTTAAAAAAAGTTCTTTGATTCCCGGATCCCGAAGGATTCTCAATTAAAATGTTAGCTACATTTTTATATTTTAATAACTTTACGCATCTGATACGAAATTTGCGAATGTTTACAAGAGTTATTTTAGTGTAAATTAATTGCACTAAAGCGTTCTTTTGTTAAGACTGTATTTAATTAAAAGAGATAATCAATTATTGATTCCAGGAATATAAAATATAGGATGATGAATAAAAGGAGAAAAAAAAAGAAATTTATAACGCAAAAGTCAGTGCCTGTGTTGGTCGAGGTCAGTTCGTATCTGTGAAATACTTAAGAAGGGCGCTATTAAGAGAACCAGAAAGAGATGTGCATGTATGCGTAGATGTAGAAATCTGGAAAAAGTGAGAGAGGTTAGGCTGCGACAAAAGGAAATCCGTGGATTCTGCCTACCAGTCTGGTTTACGAATAAGAGTTGTGTTGATATTGTTTAAAAAAAAGTTGTTTACCAGAAGTTAAAAAGCGAAAATATAATTATGATTTAAAAAAAATAAGTTCCATGTGAAACTGGCGAAGAACCCGTCGTTTTTATTCTAACGCTGATTATGCCTCCGGCTCCCTTACTTTGTATTTGCTTAAGTTTTTTTTTAAGTTAAAATTGACGCCATTTGAATGTAGCACCAAAATTTTCATTTTCACATTTCCATCTCTGGAAAGAATTTTTTAATTTTCCAAATTAAAACAAAATAAAAAGCAACCTATTGAAACTGATATAAAAACGGCTAAACACTCACATATATTCGTCCGGTGGCGGCACCGACTAGTTTCGAGCCCATCGGGGGCCTTTCATCAGAATGAATGTTACTGGTATTATTTCGCGGACGCGGCCCGTCGCTCACTCAGTGAGTGTGTTTAGCCGTTTTTTTATCAGTTTATTATAATGTCTCACGAAAGTTTCAATAATTTAACAACCTTTTTTGGTTTACAACACTACAAAGTTGATTATTTAATTCTAAGAACTTGTAAACACAAGATCAAAATGTTAGACGAAATAAATTATAATGAGAAAAATATTGTTCTAACATCTGTATGTACGTATCTAAATTAAAGACGACATTTGCCAAGTAAAGAAAGTATGGGAATATTCTGAGAATGTTCTGTAGGGCCTCGGGGTGCGATCGTTACGTAACTTTTCGTCAACTCTCCTGATTGTCGTTCCCCTTTTATACTCCAACAACTTCAAGAACTGTCTTTTGATTAAATTAAGGAATATACGAAATATATTTGTTAAGTATATAATTATACTTATTTGTAGGACATGCGAGAAGAGTTCTATTTTTAGCTACGAACTTTACGACCAACAATTATATGAACAGTTTAAACGCTACCAACAGCTAAGTCAATTTTACTTTTTTGAAATTTATACTTCTTTCTTTAAAACAAATAATTACTTATTAAATCTTAAATTAATCAAAAAATTAATTAATTTCAATAATAGCAAAACATAGACTATTTTTTCCTATAATAGTTAATCTGTTTAGCTTTAAGATGCGAGATAGGGCTTGTGTATATTTAAGTAGCTTCTAAGAAATACTTTCCTCTGTTCGTGAGGCATTGTTTTCATTCTAAATGAATTTAGTGTTCCTCCCACTTACAGTTCCCCCTTATTGAATAAATATTAGATGCTAATTACATTAGTAACGCCGCTCTAATATCCTCGAGGAATAAATCAGACAGTTTAATCCAATTAGCATTGTTTCCCTATCACGTTTTGTATGGGAGAATAATTTTATTTCTATGATTCATTTAGGTATGCAGTCATTTAAAGGAATATTTAAATGCAATAATTTTGACATCGCGTTAAAAAAAATAATTTATTAAATTAATCAGTACTGTTAGGAAGAAAATCCGACACTGTGTCGGTCTATCGGTACAACACTAGGCTTATTAAAATATCAACATTTATGTCCCCTCACTAATCGAATATCTGATACTAGACTTGTTAACAAAAGCGCGCTATTTTCGCCAATTGATTCTAACTAATAATGTCTAAAAGTACGTATACACACGTAAGTTTAGTCGTAACTTCAATTAGTGTTGATATAATATAAAAATGTTTAAATAATTTAAATATATAAAATTATTAATTTTCACTAAATATAAAAAACAATGCCGTTCATAACCATCAAGAATGTTAAGTCGTCTTGTAAAAATAATTAAAAACCATTAAACATGAAACACTTAAAATATTAAATTACACACACAGCCGCGCAATCAAAATGTTAACCGCGTATGTGAATAATTATAGTTGTGCTAGCATTAATGAGATTACGTGCGCCAGTCAACAACATAGGTTTCTACAGTTAAAAATATGTTCATTACTTTCCTATTTCTGATTTAAGCTACATAATTATACGGCAATATTGATACGTTTTTTAAAAAATAAGAGGTGATGCAGGAGTCACGTACACAACTTTGTCATAACACTCAAAAAAATGTATGAATAGATAAAAAATGTATAAAAGATAATTATTATGTTTTAAGAAGATAATTTATCATTCCTTTCCCACTCTTTTCTTAGCAAGGATGTGAAGGAAAAGTGGTAGTATAGTAGACAATGCATCTGCAATTAAGAATGTTTATGGGAAGCGATCGCTTCGCTATTTTGTGGATTTAGATGGCCTTGTTCGCAACCATATAATATGAAAAAAACTATAATAAGTTCAAAAAGTATTATAACTTCTCTATCCACATATGATTTAGACTATTCTGTAAGTCTATTTTAGACATATAGATACGTAAATTTTAAGTATGTTTTGTTATGTTATATTTTGCCTATCACTAAGCGAAATATAAGATAGCAACCTAAATACATACATAGACTCGAGTGGACATAGGCTTATAAAGAGGGCATTAGGTCATACCTAGTCCACTTCTAAACACTAATGCCACCATATATATTAACTAGCTGTTGCCCGCGACTCCGTCCGCGCGGAATTAAAACAACAAACTTAATAAGTAGACTATATCCTTTTCCAGACTATGTTCTACATGTGTTCCAAAAATCCGTTGAGCCGTTCCGGATGTGCCATCCATTATTAGTAAAAAGTAAGATACCTAATTAGAATATGTTATTAAAATTTTACCTACATCATAAAAATAACTATAAAACAACTCCCGTTTCTTTACAAAAATGCAAATGATTTCTGATAAAAGCAATTGCTGTTACTTTATTATAATGAAAACATTTCTAACAACTATCTTGCTATTGGTAAAAGTTGTTTGTTACTTTTAAGTTGAATACACCCATCGTTATTAACATTTGATGTTTCAGTGATTCACCGTAAGGCTTTCCTGGAACCAAGTAGTTTCCAAGTAATGACTCAAGGTTTTTTTCAACGTTGATATTATTATATTGATTAATGTCGTTTGACCGTGTTTATAGTTGCATTTGAATATGACGAGTATTTAATTGTTTAGTATATTACAATAAAAAGAGTAGTAAAATGTGACCTGGATTAATTATTTTTCCATTTTTTAACGACCTCCTAACAAAAATAATTAAAACATACAACAGCTAATATTTATGAACAACTATAAATGTTGTTACAGTTGTAGACATCGACTATAGTCTGAATATTATTATTTTTTTATCATAAGGTGGCAAACGAGCAAACGGCCACCTGAAATCGCTGAAATAGCCAAGTGACTGTTGCCCATAGACGTACGCAATTGCGCGTTGCCTACCTTTAATCGACGGAGAAGAGGGTACACAGAGAGCAAATATCTTTTCTTTCCATGCATCCTCTCATCCAGATAGTCCACTTCCACTTCCCACATCTTTTCCTTATAAGAAAAAGGGTGGGAAGAGAAAAAGGACTAAATTCTCACATTCACACTCTCTGAATATAAGACAGAGTCACAGGCCGTTATAACTTTATCCTTATCTAGAAAAAAAAATTAAGGCCTAAGAATTCAAATCTGTAAAATGTTGAAAAGATCTGCACATAACCTTAAGTCCCTAATCAAAAGGAAACTTTATCCCCCCTCGTACTTATCAAACGGTCAAAGTCTTCGTAATAGCTCTTGGAGAATAAAGTTACACTCATTTACATATATTACCTTTTCTACTTAAGGAAGTAACGATAAGAGATGTATTCCACTGACGACTTTTACTCCTCGAATAAACCTACAAGTTTAACAATCTTATTAATATTATAAATGCGAATGTTTAGATGGATGGATGGATTTTTGTGAAAATATCTCAAGAACTGCTAAATAGATTTTACTGCAATTTGGCATATTTGTAGAGCATTATCTGGAAGAAGACAAATACTGTTACAATTTTTTTACCTACACCTTATAACCTTCACTTTAAATTAAAAAAAACACATAAGATATGGATGTAGTACGAACACTTAATGAAAATTTAATACCTTCTTTATAAATTTTGATAACTAATATTAAATTTAAATTAATTTTAATAATTCCAAATTTGAATAAATTATCAGAAAGTTTAAATCTTAGTAGCCTAATTTGTACACGAGAAGGACATATGAACATCAATTTAATTTTATATTTATTATTTACCAATTTTAAAAGTAATCTTTAAAGGAAAACGTTCAAGTTTAAAACAATTTCGTCGAAGTATTTTATATACGTAGGTTACAAGTGAAACAAACTTCTAACAAAGTATTATACATAGAACTGCTCCAAGTGAGATATAAATTTCGATAAACTTTTATTTTGTTGGTTACTAAGTTGTTATAAAGTTAGAAGTTAAAATGTTTTAAATTAATAAAGTACACATAACGAAAAGCGAACAAATATAGAGCACTAGCTGTCACACGCGACTCGTAAAAAACTCGTAAAAAAAAACGTATCTAGTAGCATATGTGCTGTTCCAAATTATGTTCTACATCTATGCCAAATTTCAGCGAAATCCATGCAGCCATTCTGAATATACCTTAAAAAAACATCCATTCATCTAAATATTCGCATTTATAATATTAGTAAGATTGTAATATGGTTGACTTAATATTAATACCTACATATATTATATATAATTAACGTCAAATATCCAAAAAAGTAATAAAACTTACCGAATTATACAACACTTTAAATATTAATCACATTTTAGGCACACAACTGGAAACAGTACATTGCACCGCAGAATGAAGACTAAGAGAATATTATGAGATTGTTAAGCCGGCGTCAGAAGAGCGCATAATGATGTCCCCCGTTTGTGACCAATTACCACTAATTGTATTGACCTAAGGTACCCCCCTACATCTAATTTGGCCCCGCACTATGACTGTACAATGTAAGAATTAGGATTCGCCAATTAAGCGTTAACCATAATTTATATGTCTGTGACTATAATTAAATTATTATTTTTAGATTTTTAAAATAAAATGTGAAAATAATTTTTAAGATTTTAATTTCATGTGATTTGAATATTATACAGAAAATAAATAATAAGAAAAAACAATAATCAGATCGGTTATATGCATATTAGATTATATGACTGTACTGACTAAAGTAATTTCTGCATTTTTAGTATATTTAAAAAATTACATAACAATGATGTGGGGAGGGCCATGATAGACAGGCGTGTATTCAAAAACATTGCAATTTTCAAGGTCACTATTTACGAAAGTAAATACCAATCACCGATTGTTGCAATCACTTTACAGAGAGCATAGAAAAATCAAAAACTGATTAACAGATTAATTTACGCAACGTAAAATAAGTAATAACAACAATAAATGAACAGATTCTCGTTTCAAACATGAAATGACTACAAGTTGTGCTGCAGTCAACCTTATCATTTATTTAAAAGTTTGTACTACTTTCTTAGATTCTTAAAAATTTAACACGAGTGCGATAAAACGACAACTTAGTAAGAAACTATTTGGTGCAACCAACAACTGAGAAGTGAAAAACTTTAACTTCAATAAGACACAAAAGAAAGTTTTACGAAGTTATGCCAAAAGAACTACATTTTTAATAGCACAAATATTAAGATTATTGTTTCGAATCCAAGACCGAACTCGTGGAATATCGATAGTCTATGCCCTCAACATTGTTATGGCTATTAGATGTGTATAGTAAACATAATAAATAAGAAATTGTAAATGTATTTGAAAGTATATATTGTAGTAGTAAGTATACAAATGTATTTGTGAGTATATATACTCACTGGTTATATATACATATTGCTTCAGTAATCATCATAAATACATAATAAATTATTTATTCGCATTATATAATCTTAAATTTGTTGAAAAGTCATCAACATAATCCATCATAAATTATTTCTCAAATGTACTTTATCTCTTTTTGTGTCAATGTCATATCTCACTCAGTTTGTTCATTAATTTTAATGATTCAATTTTTATTTAAAAATTTGTATTCCCTTCTATTGAAGAACATTATAAAAAATATCATAATGAAAGAAGCTTTTCGTGAAAATGTAATTCACGTGATTTAGTGACAAAATCGTGGATGTAATTGTCTATTTAGTGAAAGTTCAACACCTCGGTGTTCCCGCTGCTCGTTTGCCCCCTTCTGTTATAAAAAAAATGAAATATATTATTTCAGTGGCATTGAACATTGCACAACAGTGAAGATAATAACAAAAAAATAAAAAAAAATATTATATCCCGAAAGTGAGTGGTGTTAGGAAGGAGAATTTCCACAAAAGTTTTGTCAGGTCATGGTCATAAGGTCGTGACCATATCGAGGAAAGACAACTATACATTATTTTTCTGAATGACGACTAGGTACGTATTTAGTTAAAGTAATGACTTGTACATAGCGCGCTAAATATAATTCATAATTAATGCATATTCCTGTGCGTAAGGAACAAAAGCAAATTTAAGGTGTATAAAATGAGCTTAAAGAAATCAATTTATTGTGCTACTATGTTTTAATGTCAAAATATTCCAAGACTCTTGTAATTGTGAGAAGACTGGATGAAGACTTCATCAGTATTTAATTTAAATTTTCTCGACTATAATAGGGACTGGGTCGCCGTCTTAATAGGTGCAGGAGCTTAATTAGAAAATTCGCTTCAAAGTCTCGCCATTCATGAACACTAGTTTCCATAAATTAGCTCAGCCGGCCGGAGCAGCTGGTATCTCGGAATAATTCTACAAATTATATCACTGACGTTTTGGTTTAACTTTGAATTTTAAATATTTTTTTAACAAAAATTATCACAAAAATTTGTTCCTATTATTTTTTATCCTGTATTTTTATCGAAGACGAAATAGTCTACCCTAATCGATATAAATACTAGTCTTTTACGTTGTTTAATTTGAATGCCTCAAAAGCCTTAGAAAACTAAGACCTAACATAATGGTAAAGTATTTTATACCGCTGCGAACAAAATTGTAAGCAGTATGATGATTATGCACATTAATTACTTAGTAATAAATGTAACGACCCTCCACAGGGAAAACGGCAGGGATGATAATGAAATGAAATAAACACTAAAAAACTGCTGATGTATAATACAAAAGTCCTACCTAAGGCAAAAATACTAATTGCGTCTAATATACTTACTATATCTTCATTTTTTAATTCCACGCAGACGGAATCACAAGCAAAAGCTAGTTTACTTTTAAATAAAAGTCTCTTTTGTACTAAATACTTTAATGTTATGTACGAGAAAGTAAACCTTACATGTAATGTAAATATATTTTTTATTCATTTAAAACGTAGCCAACCTGTTTGCTTTTCTTTAATGATTACTCGACGGTGGAGTGAGCGCAGAACGTACGCGGTTCACACAAAAGCACCTCGCAGTGTACACGGAATGATAAATCGAGTCGACTTAGCGTGAAAGGGCTTTTGTTTCCTTACTGTTCATACCAGATGTAACGTGCATATCTGTTTGATTTTCTCATCTCGTTTTACCAGGCGAGGTAATCAAATGTTGTTTATTTATGTCACATGTATATATGTAAAAATGTACAAATAATATATCGTACATTATTTCAATGGTAGTATCAGAATATATCTATATATATAAAAGAAGGTCGTGTTAGTTACACTATTTATAACTCAAGAACGGCTTTACCGATACGGCTGAAAATTGGTGAGCAGGTAGCTTAGAGCCAGACGGACATAGGATACTATTTATTCATTTGCTTTTCGAATTTATGCCTTGAAGAGCTGCTTTTTATTTAACTCTAATAATAATCTAAATGCGAATGTTTAGACGGATGGATGGGTGTTTGAAAAGATCTCTAGAACGGTGAACGGAACTCGATTAAATTTGACATAGGTATAGAACACTAATTAAGCTTTTTTTATCCACGCGGACGGAGTCGCGGTCGACAGCTAGTTAATACTAAGTTAAAAACAATATGAATATTATCTTAAAACTTTATTCTTCGAATTAAGTTGTTAATACACATATTTATGTTTTAACAAAATTAAAGTTTAATGTTTATTTCCATTTAATTTTAGTGTTAATTAGTTATTTCTGATGTTTAAATATTTTCCATATCTTCAAAATTCAACATTATACCGGAATGCATTTGCGAGCTTAATGTTCACAAAATATTCAAATGCATGCATAGTCTAACCTAATAATCAGAAGTCCCACTGCTAACGTATCTCCGGCTTTATTTATACACCGCATAGCCACAGCCTAAAAATATTTCAGTAAAATATTAACAATTTAACATAAGCCCCGGATTTTCGCACTTTATTATTTTCTTTAATTTATTACCTTATAATACTCAGGACATCAAAGTCAATTAAACATGGTTAAAAAAAAGAAACTAACAATAGAATAAAACATCTTGTTTTTCAACAGATTGAAAAGTAATTTTATTTTTTAACTAATGTTAAGGATACAGTTTGATATATTCAGACATCATAAACCGCAATTGCTATTTATTTTAGTAGGTATTTTCTCTTGTATTTATTTTAATTCTGCTGCTATTTAGTTTACTACTCTGTGGTCGTGTGTTTAATATAACAATTACGCGGTAGAGTCGGAACAATGTAGCAACCGGAATGTTATAGCGTAGATGTTACGTAACGATAAATATTCTTGTACAGGTACACAATTCGGCGCAAACACTAAATAACAGAACACCAAAGGATTATACTATAGTATGATTTATTAATATTAGACATTTATTTTATTAGGATGATCACATCAATTAATTTTTTTCCCTTCAATGCCAGGCCTAATTGAATCCTCTTTCCCTTCCCACCCTTTTTCTTATAAGGAAAGGATGGGAAGTGGAAGTGGACTTTTCGGACGAGAGGGTGCATGGAAAGGGAAGATATTTTCTTTCTGTGCATCCTCTCCTCCGTCGATTAAATGTAGGCAACGCATTTGCAATTGCGTACTTCTATGGGCAACAATCACTTCGCTATTTCAGCGATTTCAGGTGGCCGCTCGCTCGTTTGCCACCTTCTGATATAAAAAAACAGATATTGTTATACGGGATGTGACTTTTAAATTATTAATTATAATTAAATGAGTTATTTTTTTTTAAACAAGAAAACAATTTTATTTAAATTATATATTTTTAATCAATTTAGTTTATACAGTAATCTTTTAACAGAGTATTATTAATAATATTGATACTCTAAACGTTATCTAGGTGTTTCGCAGAGTATTTTTAGGATTCCGTACCTCGAAAGAAAAAAACGGAATCCTTATCACTTTGCTGTCCGTCCGTCTCTCAAGACCGTTTTATATTTACATCTTTAGTTAATTGCAATGATTTATTTTAAAGTTATTCCGTAATACAATAAAAGGGAAATTCGAAGCAGGTGGTTAATTTAAAGCCGCGTCGTAGGTCAATTCACAATTAATCGGTCAAAAGCACTTGACTGGTCAATTGGTGTTAACTAATGGAAACCATGGTGTCGGCATTGGTCATTTAAGTGCAATAAACGGTAAGGTATAAAGGCCATAGTAATACGACGAAACATGTTCACAACACGATAAAACTTGTTAAGACTAACATGCTTCCTAATAATATATATTTGATTATAACAAAAATTTGCAACGTTGGTAATAGTGTAATAGCAATCTGTTTTTATTTATATTTTTATTTGGTTATGCCAATTGATATCAAAACCCAAATAAAAGCTTCCGATACTGAATTAATTATGAAATTTACATTTTGTAACATGTTACATGTTGTAAGAGCGTCGGTGGCTCAGAGGTCAAGCACTTGACTTGCAATCTGCAGGTCCTGGGTTCGAATCCCGCTATGTACCAATGTGTTTTTCGATTTGCGATTTACATATGTACATTGATCCGAAGTTCTTACGGTGTAGGAAAACATCGTGATGCAACCTGCACATATCTGAGAAGTAATTCAAAGATATGTGTGAAGTCAACCAACCCGTACTTGGCCAGCGTGGTTGACTATGGCCTAATTACCCTTAACTTAGGGTAAGCTCCGAGCCCCTCGGTGGGGACGTATAGTGAGGTGATGATGACATTTTGTAACAAAATTCACTTTTTAAATTTATTTTTTTGTAAAATAATAAACAATATGGTGCCTAAAACCTTAGCAAATGTTAATGTAATATTAACTACAGCACAATACGTTTTGAGGTAAATTAATTTAGCATTAGTGGGAGGGAGAAAGCAATATAGGAGAATTAATAACCCCTAATGTGACCATGGGGAGCCTTGCAATAAACTACGTGTGGGAATAAATTTATTATTTCCCGAGTCATGGAAATAAAATGAGTCATAACTTTTTAATATGTCACATTTGTTCTTATTTATTATTAATTCCTTCATCTTCACTAAAGGATTTAAAAGGATTTGTGTTTGGACGTATCAAGAATACGTGAAAGCTTGAATGTCATTATAAAAAAAATTGTGTCCGGTCAATCAAATTGGCATATAATACGTTTAGTCAAGGATTCTTCATTAGCTTTTTAGTCGTCCAATATACAAAAATTTTTGGTTTCATTTTCTAAAAATAAAAGATTATCTGTTATCAGACTACAGTAATGTTTAGGACGCAAGAGAAAAAAGCAAAAGAATATTAAATTAAGAATTACTAATAGTATTTAATAGATATAAGGATACCATTCGATTCAAATGTTTCTCATCAACATTTACAAGTGAAATTTAATTAGAAAAGTTAAACAATCTACTGGCTTCATACCTTTGTTTAACAAGTCCGGTATTCGTTAGTCGGATAAATTGGAATTGTTAATTCCATGCGATGCGATGCAGCGTTGTATACAACGAGGCGTTAATCTTAACTTCGACAGTTTATAATTAACAGCTCTCTTAAGCATAATATGACTTGGAAACTTTCAATACAAGTTGAATTTGTCAAGATCCACAAGCGTGAAAATTAAATTCGAGATTTAGAAATTTTCTAATTAATATTCATAAATAAAATATTAATTAGAAATTTATAATAGCAATTAATGTACATTTTAAAGGTATTTGGTTCAATCATTATATGTAACTCTTCATTTCAGGTTCTTAATATACCTGCATTTTTACGCTAAACCACAAACGACTATCCCCAGAATGTCTCTCCATTAAGAAAGTTCAAAGTAAAAATATATTAAAATAATCACAGAAACATACTTATGTTTATAATTTAAACGTAGTTGTCTTCTATTTATACTTTGTTCTATAACATGTTATATATACACACACACACACACACACACACACACACTCACAGCAAAAGCATATCAAGACGTGCACGACCTTCAGTAATGAAGTATGCGAAGAAGAAGAATATAACGTGTTATATATATAATAAATCAATTTAATCATTTCATTAAGTAATTTACGAGAAAAGATCTTAATAAATAACTAATCAAAGACAACGAAAAAACATAATCAATTTAATGTCACATTCCCGTAATTAAAGCGGCATTGTCTTTTGAACTCTGATAAGACTATTGATTAACTTTACCTTTGTGCTAACATTTCCATTGTTGACATAAAATTAACAATTGTTAAAGCCACGACCAAAGTTAAGTGAATGTATACAGAGTAATAAGTAAATGCCTAATATTCTGTTAACTTTACATAAACAAAGTCGGCTTAATAGAAGTCTATTAGTTTCAATTTATATTTTAATAGTAAATACATTTTAAAATAGTGCTACAATTTATTTTAATTGAAGCCTTTGAAACATCAAACAAGGTGTTTGTACTAATTCAGTATGGAGTATTTATATTAAATTTAAATGTAAAAACAATTAAGAAGACCTAAAAAGGCTACGAGCGTCAAGCAAACTAAAATAAAAGCAGTAATAAATTTGTTGATTAAAATATAATACTATTTTAAATATTGTATTTACAAATTTTACTGATATTATAAATGCGATTGTTTAGATAGATGAATAGATGGATGTTTGTTTGGACCTTTGGAACTGCTCTACGGATCTTGATTGGCACTTACATATGTAGAACATAGACTGGAAGATCGTATAAAATATACAATAAGTTTCTTTTAAATTACGCGCGGACGGAGTTGCGGGCGACATCTAGTCGAGTATGTTTTATTGTAGTAATGTTATTTATATTGTGTAAGTGATTTAATACACGTCTAGTTACATCCAGTAACAATCAGATTACGTTCAATAATGAGATTGTATCGCAGTGTTCAAGTACGAGTATGTTATCTGATTGTTACACGCATTGTCATTTATTAACTCAGTCTACTTTATAATCAATTTGAATGAACGATTTTTTACCGTAATATTATATAGTATTGTTCAAGAGGATAAAGACCATGTTCACCTTCCAGAATTTCTTGTGATATTTTTAACACAGGAAATCATCATCAAGTTGCTCGTATCCCTATCGAGGTTCGGCACAGTATGTACTACTCCTCCATACATCTCTATCAGCCGCCATATCCGAATCTACCCCCTTCCTACGGATATCCTCTTTCACACAGTCATTCCATACTTTTTTGTGGTCTTCCTCTACCTTTATAGCCATACACGTTCAAGCTCATTTTTAACACAGGAAAGGCAATGGTATATGCAAATTGTTCATTTTTAATAAGCATCAAACCATTTATCGTCCATTTATGTTTCCTAAATGTATGGAAAATAACTTCATCATCAGCTCACTGTACATTCCTACTGAGGAGCTCGGAGCTTTAAAATTTAAATAAATAAAAAAACCTTACAATATTCACCAGACATATTCAAAGTATACCTGAAGTAAAAGGTGTGATTTTAATAAATATTGCGTTTATGCTTTTGTCACAGGAAGTCAAACGCGACGAGTCTAAAGCAGCGCACTTTTGTACGCAAAGAAGGTAGTCCGTCGCAGTGAACCCTTGAGACTTATTATAGGAGCTGCATTTAATGCAAACTTCCAACAAATTTACCGTCTAAATTGCTAAGAAGCGAGCTCACCCCAGAGTCTGGTGGCGCCCTTCCTTCTCGACCCCTCGGCAAAAGCGATTATTAAAATGCAAATATACATCCGTATACATCATCCTGTATAATGCGTTTTATAAAGAAAATACTCTACAAGAACATGGATGCATAGAAAATTTTGGATTGTAAACATGATTGTTATATTCTTTATATAATGAGCCCACTAATGTAGAACGTTGATATGGTTGAAAGAAGGTACGGACTAACTTAGTCCATTCACTCTGCTCTTAATTGGCCCCCTGTCATACTTGGACGGAAACAGTAACGCCGTAAAATCGTATAATCATTTGCTGTAACAATAAACGAGAATTCAAATCGTTTCGTTCAAACTCGGAAAAAACAGACTACGAAAGGATGGAGACCTACCGTATGCCTAAACGTGCGATGATAGAATGGAAGTGGGGGAATTTACTAGTGTAATTTCGGTACACGCTCCCCTAAATGCAACCTTTAAAACATCGAACAGCTAGCCTCATTATGACGCTGCTCAAGACTAAGTAAAAATGAGTTTATTTCTTGCTCTATTATTTAATAATTAATATATTCCCATAAATTAAACAATCTTGTTATGAATATTTTCTAAATGTATTCATGCACGTTGGTCGGAGGTCCGTTGTTGCCTAAAACAACATTTTGATTATTCTCCGAGCGTAGCCAATTTTATAGTCGCTTGGTTTTGGTCAGACTTTGTTATGTTGCGCTATTGAACGTTGTGGAAGCAATAAACTTTTCAAGTTAAAATATTCAATTAAAAGTTCAGGTATTTCATAAATTGTGAATATAATATGAACAATGGTTCATCGCTTTGTCATTGTGATAGAATCAAAATAACGAGAAATATGTGCTTTTGAAAACCTGTATATGAAAATATCCAGTACTCAGAATATATTCACCAAATAGGCTGATAATATAATTAATGTAAAAGTATCTATTGCTAAATCTTTATATAGATTTGTGATACTGTTATTATATTCTTAACTTTCGTCATTTGACAATTATGTTCTTACGAGATTATAAATAAACACACTTTAACATACATGGTAATTCCTAGAATTTATTTTTTGATTCCGATAAATTTTAAACTTATCCTACATGAAAACTTGATCGTTACTCAGATTTTCCATCTCGAAATAAGCTCTCTCAAAATATGTAAATAACATGTCGGAGAAAAATGTGCCACTTCATACACTTTTGCAGAAGCTGACAAATACATGTCTCGGATCGCGAGGGGGATTATGGTAGGATTGCACGGATTATATACCACTGCAGAACAGCATTACATACAATTTCATAGAAGTGCCTCTTATGTCACCGACCGACAGCAAACTTAGCCAGCTTATAAACAGACTAAACATGTAACAAACTCGTAGAAATATAGAACAGAATGATACTAAATATTTTCTAATAACTCATATTATAATGTCTGGTCGTTTTATAAATTACCGAAGGTAACAATCACACTGCGTCTTACGACCATTTTTATTACTTTTTAGAAAGACATAATCGAAACAGAACAGTTTAAAGACGTAAATTTTTTGAGAAATTCTCATATTAAATTGTCATAGACGAAGTGTAATTATTGCGTCAATTTCATCCAGAACATGTTGGCCATTTATAACATTAAATGAATGAAACGTTCGAGTGGAAACCACTGCCTATCAATCTACAGCCCTCACGAGGGGGTCGCCGCTAGTAAATCGACCCTAGTAATAGTTTCAAGTTAATAACGACTCTTTCCTTCACGACTGGAGGAAATGTCTTTACCAAACTTACTCTGTGACGGAAGCATTTCTTTATTGATAATATCGATCACCCTTTGGGAGAAAAATAAGTTTTTTTTTTCATAAGATTTAGAAAATAAAACTTAAAACTGAATGTAAGATCTGTCTATCCATGATGCTCAGTGTACAATTTGTATTTCGCGGTTACATACATTTTCTATAGTGCATAGAAGCAGGATAGAAGGTTAATTGAACGTATGTTTAAGATTATCCTGACATTTTATGTACGTCTTTAGGTTTTTAATATAACAAATGAAAGCAGGAATTAGCTACCAACTGTTAACCTTAATTGGATTGAAATATGAAGAGTTGTAAATTGTAATGAAAAAGAGTTTTTGTAACGACAGTATAATTTTCTTTCGAGAACACAATTATATTTGTAACGGTTAGCACTTCTGTAGCTTTTCATTAGGATAGTCTAGATAGTCTACTTATTTCTTTCATACTTGTTTGTTAGGGAATTTAATTACTAATATTTTTCAGGTTAAAACTAACCGTTTAAGATATTTATAACACACTATGTTTTTTTCTTAAACACTAATAAAAAGTAGTAACAAAAAAAAACACATTTTTTGAGAAATCGGTACAAAATTCATTCGCAGTTTGACATGTCCCTTACTTTATAAAGTGTTTAAGAGCAACCTAACGTATATTATATAAAATAGCTGCTATATTATAGAACAATTTTATTCTGTATTTGAAACATTGTCTTGGGTAAAGTTAAAAAGCTGAGCAATCGGTTTGACTGTTGAACGATGGCCAAGATTCAGCGTTATGTGCGCCATTAGACACGAAGTCTAGCTCGCTGTGGGTCGCTATTGGAAGACCGCTTAGTGGAAATGATAGTCGTATATTGGTTAAGTTAGCGTCACGTGCGTTCGCCATGTGGCCTAAAGACTTATTACTTATCTGTAGTGACATCTGACTGAATATTAATAATAGCAGATACATTTTCTTGTTATAAAATATTTATCAGAAAAACTCGTACAACTAAGATATCGAAATATATTTTTATAATAGTATTCCCATATGTGTTAATTCTGATAGAAATTGTTCTTAGGGGTAGTTAAAGGATCTTAATTATAAGTAAAAAAAGGATAAATTAATTTGTTCTCAAGTCACGATTTTAGTAGTCGCACTTAAAGCGTGTACCAATTTCACGCGGTCTTCGCCCAATCGCAGTTCGCCTCAGCCATAATTATGTTTGCAAACAGGAACTTGGTCTAGCAAGAAACTTAGAAGTTATGTGACGATGTAATGAGCTAATGAAGTGCCTGATACTTTCTACATTTACCCAAACTTTATCCACAACAGCTGAATAGTTTTTCCATAACGTTAATAATATTTACTTTTATTCGTTATGGAAAAAAACTTGCTTCTCAACTATTTTGGAACTTTTCTGATTGCGCTAAAAATAAGTGTCCCAAAAATAGCAAAACACATTCCTCGTTGATCAATTTATTTGAAGTTATGATTATCATAGTTGATATACAGTTACAACTATGATAATAATAAGCTTAAATAACTTTTAAGCGCCAAGACCCTAACAGTTAGGGATAGGGTTTCCCAATCACATGGTCGAGAGTTCGAGTCCCAGTATTCAACTATTATCGTAGACCATATCTTAGCACAAACCTAGAGCTTAATTGGTATGGTATCAGAAATAATAATAACTTAAAATAAATCTGCTTATCTTTAAGTAAAAAAAAGTCTTAACAATTTGCCTAGAAAAATACTAACGGGAAACATATACGATAGATGATTGCAGATATTGTATTATTAGTTTACATATTCTTCTTTACTACATAGAGTGCAATAAAATGCAAAATTCTTCGTTCAATTTAGCCATAACATATGAGTAAAGGTTGTTACTTTGTATTTTTAAGTCATAATCATAACAATGTTTGTGAAAGCGGTGGCATATTTCATACCGATGTGATATTAGCTAACACAGTCTCAACGTGCACTCAAGAGATTCATAAAATTTTCTTTGAAATGCTCTAGAAAATATAAGCACCGCAGAGCAAGCGAAGTGTCGTTGCAAACAAAATTAATAATTTAATACGTATATGTAAATCTAACACTTTTATGTTCGCGAAGGACTTCCAGGAAAATATAAAAGGAATGTAAAAATATAAAATAAATGCGGTACAAGTTAGTGCATTTTTTTTTTAATTTGTATCGAAAATTCGATTATCCAATCGATAATGCATGAATTAAAAAATAGTAAATGACGTAAGATTTATACTAAAAAAAATTGTAATAGCAAAACAGACTTGGTACTTTTAAGAGACTAAGTTACAAAAAAAAATGCAGTCATGTAACTAGCTTTAAAAGAAATCCTTTTTTAATCATAATATTATTTGCCTTCAAATTATTTAGATTTGTAATTATCCTTAATCTTGAATAGCAACAAAGTGCCTGTAACCGACAACTACTAATCACGTACAACGAGGTGTTTTGTCAACTCCTCAGAGGTGACAACTTGCGTACATCTTGAAACCGAGCGGTTGAAACTATGTTATACGATTTGCTTCAAGATTAGATAATATCAATTCGTTAATATTGTATCCCATACTAAAAGAGTAATAAAATATAATATAATATAATATAATATAATATAATATAATATAATATAATATAATATAATATAATATAATATAATATAATATAATATAATATAATATAATATAATATAATATAATATAATATAATATAATATAATATAATATAATATAATATAATATAATATAACATAATATAATATAATATAATACTATAATGTAATATAATTAGTAAGCGTTGCTACATGAAATGTTGGTACATTGTTTTCGAATCAATTTGAGAACAATACAGTGATTAAAATTTTACATTCCGTTTAAATTGAAATAAATTTTTAATCTCACAGTTGAAAGTTTAATTGTTTGCGAAAATGTATTTTCAAAAATTAGTTGAAATATTTTAAATGAAACATTTTGTGGTCATAACAAACCGTAGCAACGATCATAATCCCTTATTAAAACAATTTTCTGTTTAATTGAGTTTGCGGGTTGCGTTTGTCGGGTTTTTGGGTTTGAATTAATTTGTACATGGATAATTTACATTATTTAAATAAATTAATTAACTGTACCTTTTTCAAATGAACATTAAACATATCAAATATTTTTTTTTAATATAAATGCTACCACGATAGCGGCTTAATTAGATAACAACGATTGATTAATATTTATTTGCGATGACGTTTACTAACCTATCTATTGAAATCATGTAATTTAAAATTCATGAATGCAAACAATCGAAATTTGTAACTGTATACCAAATAGCGAATATACGTACAAAGCTATAAAACGTCTCTAAATCCCCCTGTCGGCAAAAAAAGTGCAGCAAATTCCAACAAAAGCGTATACAACAAAAACGGATCGCGTGAAGTAATGCCACTTAAATATTTCGCACTTGATCCACCCTTACTGTATATCGTGTACAAAACGATCACATCGAAACCGGTTGTGGCGTATTTTCTCTCACTATTGAGGCCACTCGAAGCAATCGCCGAATTAATTCAGGAACGTACCGCGGCGCTCGTGGTGAGTATCACTCAGGACAAGTGCGCCCACTTGCTCAGTCCGCTCTTGAACCCGCGTCATAGACTACACGTCAGACTAGCAATAACATACCTTATTCCGTTCAAGTGTTCGTGAATACAATAACATCGCTGAACACGTACCGCGCCAGCTTTGTACGCTTCGCGTGCAAATTACGTGCAGAACATACTCTCGCCGGATTATATCATATTACATTCGCTACCGTGAGTTTCATACCGCAATATCGCACATTAACATCGCATTTAAAATACTAGAGCAGATCAAAATCGTAGCGTAGCATAACCTCATTTATTATTTTACAACAAATAAAATACTACACTTTATATAAAAAAATAGATATATAAATGAAAAACCCGACCGAATCATGCTGACGGATGAAATAGCACCGCGCGGTAAACATAGTCATGGTCTTTGTCGATCGGGTACTAAACACAAAATTCTTGAGTTATCAAACTGGACTCTAATTTTAATTTTAATCTTGAATATACCTTGATTTGCGTAGCACATGGCTACAAAATTGTCTTGAGGTGTAGCGCTACGTCGTAGCATAGTAGTCGTAGGCTACGATGTCGCAGTAGAACTCTTTTGGCTTGTCTAGTGAGGTCTATCAAAAACTACATTTTGTATGAAGTGACAATGTTGTGATATGTTATACCATTTTGGCATATTAAAGTCATATCAATATGGCCGTTTTTATGAATAACTTAGTCTACTAATATTATACTAATAGTATAAATGTTGTCGTGAGAAGGTTCCTGTCTCTGCAGCCTTGACCACTGGTTGTTTGAGTCATAGGACTCCGCAGCCGGTGGTGCTCTATTTTTAATATAATATGTTTTGTAAAAAAAATATTTTTTTTATGAAATGTAATATATTAAAAATAAGGAAAATAAACGAATAATAGTATTCTTCCTCTTCTTCTTCTAGCTCTACAGCCCTTTGTGGGCCTTGGCTTGGTCCAGCAACTTTTTCCACCTCGGTCTATCTCTGGCCACGGACTTTCAGTTTGCTATGCCCACTATTTTTGCGTCCTTAAATGAATAATATTATAGTATAAATGTATATTATTCTTCTGTGTATTTTTTTGCTCTTTGACTAACCTTTTCATTATTCGCAGCTGTTATCACAATTCATTATTGGTAATTTAAATGACGCATAATTAGATGGGAAGCCCCAAATTATATCCATACATTTTCATTATCTACGACAATTTATTTCATATTCCCTTTCTGTATTTGTCATGTCATCATTTAATTTTATTAAATAAACGTTCGAATTATAAATTTAGTGAAAATTCCTGTGTCAGCATTAATTTAGTTTGAGAAAATTTGACTTCATTTATTTTGTGATTTAGTATGTTAATTCGGGTAGAAAAAAGTTCGGAGCATTTCTACGAAATAGAAAAAATTGTACATAATATGTACAAATACACTCGAGACTAAGATTTTAATTAGAGGTGGTGCTTGTATGTACTTTTAAATAGTATTTATGAAAATAATTTTAAAATTTCAAATATCATTTTTTAACTTTATTTATATTTATTTTTCTATATGTTTTAGAATAATAACGAGATATTTTCCGATCCAGTAAATGAAACTTCACAAATTTTAAGTAATTAGGTATGTATCTATTCCATTATGCGTATAGCAGAAAGGGATTAACTGACTTATGATATTTCAACTTTCTTGGGATTTTTTTTTTCAAATTTATAGCTAGTTTACCTTACACTTGTTTAAACTTTACACACGGATGGATAACAAAGTAATCCTATAAGGGTTTCGTTTTTTTTCCTATGAGGTACGGAACCCTAAAAATACGATATATCGAAAGCTGTAGCGTACAAAATATATAATAATAAACAATAGTACATATGAAATATATACTTTCAATTCTTTTCAATTGAAATGTAAAATATTGTCCTAAAATATTTCTTATACATTATTAATGCTACCTACTAATTTAAATTTGTAGTTGTTCTCAAAATAAAAGCCTCGTATCATACGTTTTACATAATATATGAGGAGCGAACAAATGCTTCATTCCTCATTATTAATGTATGAGAAATTTCCTATATTTTCACAAGGTCTGGTAGAGCAAATACTTCCATCTAGTCGTGGAACTGTTAAACTATAACGTTTCATTTGTAACCAAATGTTCTACACGATTGTACCCGCTTTGCGTTCTATTTAGTTTCAACATAACGAGAAAGATGGCGTTGTAATAAATTTATGAAATTTATTTAAATGAACATAGAAATTAAAACATTTGTATATTTAAAAAAACTCTTAAGTGTTGATCTTTTAAAAAGTTAATAAACATTCTGCGCAATTATAAAAAAAATATATTTAGAAATGTAAAAAAAGCTACGCCTAGTGAGATCGGAACACCTTTTTCCACAAAATTAGAATTGTATTTGTTTTGGGTGAATGTTGTATAATAACCTATAAAACTTCGGGAAAGAAGGCGAATCAAATGAAATCACTCCTCAAATTCAGTTTAGTCGTTTAGACTTAATGCCATCATAAAGGAATTTACTTACATAATAAAAAATGTTATATAAACGGGCATTCGAAATCTCATTATTATTTTTAAAAATGTAATTTACTTCATTTTAATAAAACTAAAAAAGAAATGAAATTATAGGAAACATCAATTAACTGTAAATAGTAGCCTTTCGATGTCAGATTTTGTTTACACAAATAATGAAGCTTTGTTTACAAAGTCCCGCGTAAAGTAGATTTGAACTTTGGTTTACAAATAATTATTGTTTAATTTGTCAAAACAACCGAGTCAACCTTTTAAATACGTATATCTCGAATTAAATACTGATTGAAATTCCGATAGAAAGAGACTTTGAGAACACAGTTGAATTACGATGCATTTTATTTAATACTTACGTATAGTACAACTCTCGACTTGATTCAAACAGTAATTAAGTACAGCTAGATTAAAAGCACAGAAGTCCGAATGAACTTTCACTAACTAACTTTATTTGTAAAGAAGTGGCAATGTATCTACCATGTTATATTTCTTTTGTTCTGTTTATATCTCTTAGACAGTATCTTTTAAATAAATGATATTAATTCATCTTAAAATTTATTGTATCTAAAAGAAAGGCGGAAAACTTACCTGGAAATGTTCGGCAACTTCTGGGATATTTATTGCCTTGTCGATTACAGATAGATTTATAGCTAAAATATCTGTCTATTAGCACGTTGGGTTTATGCGTTTTCCGTTATGGATTGTAATACAAACACCATTAAATTTAATGGAATAATTCGTCTTCAGAAACAAGGTTGTACAGTCGTCAATGCCAACAAGATGCGTTTGATGAGTATTAGAACTTCGAACATGTCATCTACCATCATAACCTATTATTATTATTAGTATAAAAATGTTTTTTTAATCATTTACACATATTAATAGTAGTAGACGCAAGCAACAACATCTGTTGCACGAATGGGCCGGCTCAATACCAAGACCACACGGAAGCGACACTTTAAGGGGAAATCATTCCGCATTTCGTCTGACCATTAATTGATGGGCGGGTAACTTTAGTCCTCTTTGTTCACAGAATGTATTTGACCGAGGAGTGAACGCATAGGATGGGGAAATATTCTTTTTCTGTGCGTCTTCTATCCAATAAAAGAAAACAACATCTGGGATTGCTGACGTCTATTGGCAACGATTGTTTCACTATTTCGCCGAATTGTGTTGGCCACTTACACGCTTACAACCTTATAAAATAAAAAAAAACAATTCTGAAATATGAATTCGCACAGATATAAAAGGATTACAATTGTTTTTCCACCATTATGTTTTTGTCTAATGTCATTTGAAAAATCCAATTTCGTTGATAAATTACACTGAACGTTAATAAATACAATTTTTATGTCGCAAATTTCGAAGCATCTAAAAGAATATGACCCTTGGACACACGCCATAAAATCGTACAACGGAAACTTATTGGAAGAGGAACTTTATTGGTTGTATCATGAGATCGCTGATCCCTCATAAAAATATGTACGTATTGGTATTGTAGCATACACATGACGGACAACTGATATGTTAACCCAGCTCACGGACAAACTTTACCGTGCAAGCGAAAATGAACCCTATTAACTTTTATATTTTTCGATACAGAAGGGACATGTTCGCTTGATCTGCTGATTCTGCATTACGGGTGTTTGATGCTAAACTATATTTGGAGTGGAAAATACAGGAGGAGTGATCGTGAGTGTTGCCATTTTGTTTCCTGTGAATTGTCAGTGTAGATTGATAGAGAAAAATAAACTTATGGAAACTTTTTTCTTTCTACTTATTGGTGGGTACTAGGTCAAAGTCCAACCATAGGCCAACATATACTTGAATTGCTTAGCCGATAGGTGCAGTTTGCATCACGATGTTTAACTTCATCGTGATATCGTCGGTTAAATACATAATCGAAAAACCCATTGCTACACGGCGGGATTCGAACCCAGAACCTGCATATAACAAGAGCTTAACCAGTGAACCACCTCTACAGTTAATAAGTTACTTTACAACATTACTTTATGTGTCCCATTAGTTTTCTCGTGCAATTTTAATAGCGTGAAAAAATATATTTATTTATACGGTGAATCAGACAATCAGTTCATCTGTTGTGGTACAATCGGGTAGGAAAATAAAAAAAAATTATTTGTGAGTGCAAGGATTATTTTGTATGTAGTAGGAGTAAAAGAAATGATACTGTTCTACAAATTACTTCTCTTTTAAGTGGGGAGATATAAAAAGCACATATCGACGGCACGGTATTTTATCAGAGGCGGTGCGAAGCATTTAGTAAATATTTAAACGATTCACGTTTTGCAATTTACACCCATCTGGAAAACTCGTGTTACTTTACGTTCTATCAAACGGAATGGAATTTCGTAATTAGAAATGTTTTAGCATAGCCCCAGCGGATGCGGGGGAAGGCATTGTTTTGCTAATGAGTTTCAGCGTACCTGAAAACGTTAGACAGATTGAATACATTAATTATTTATCAATTCGAAGACTTTGAGACATGTGTTTCTTTATCTTTATCTTAACGAAGTAATACATGTACTTGTGATAATTTATTTTTAAGACAAATAGTTAAAAGGATAAATACTAACGAAGGAGGTGCTCTAGGAGGGCTCGCGAAACTTACCGAATGAAAAAATCTCTAGATTATAAGACTGTGTTTCAATTACATTTTAAACATATGTCACACTTTTATCTCTCGCTGACATAAGACATTACCAGAAATCGTGACTATTAATATAATTGCGTAGCTTCCGGAAATGAGATCATGACACATTAATAAAAAAGTACCGGAAGCAGTTTTGATAAGTATTCAAGGGCAAAACATACTCTTTTATAACCGCGTTGATGTCTATATTTCAATCACCGGCGATCAAATCAACCACGCTGGCCAAGTGCGGGTTGGTTGACTCCACGTTCAAGATATGTTCTTTGAATTTCTTCGCAGATATGTGCGGGTCTCATCACCATGTTTTCCTCACCGTAAGATCGTCTGATAATTGTACATATGTACATAAATCGAATATCTTAAAATACATTGGTACATGGCGGGATTCAAACCTGGACCTGCAGATTACAAGTCCAGTGCTGAAACCCCTGAGCCACCGACGCTCCTTATCATAATAAAGATTGATCATTTATAAAGATTGATATAATAATCCTAATTATTATATCAATCTTTATAAAAACAACAAAATTTATCACGACACCAAAGTTTAACTTTAATTAAATGTCGCTAAACTTTGCAATGTTCTATAAATTGTTAATAGACTAAAAGTGGAATTGATTCTGTCCGACAAAATAATGAGCAGGTTATAAATCTCCATTAAACAGTTGAATAACTGAATAATAAAGGCCCCGAACTACAAAAGTTGGGACTACCTAGTCAATAAGCCGCATAGATTAATGTAAATTATAGAAGGCAACTTTACAAGGTTTCAAAACTAAGTTTAAATAAAACAAGGCTTTTGATTTAATAATAAATTTGGTTTTCCATTAATATAAAAAAGTTAAAGAAACTCTTAAGTGAAGACAGAAAGATATTTATTAAAATACGAAATACGAGAACTTGAAAGTGAATATTTACTTACATCAAGAGTTTCATTTCATTAATTGCGAATGTTATCTTATATTCTAGACTATCTCGAGAAAAATTATCCGTTTTAAGTAATTTAGGCTATTGTTCTTTCTTAACAGTTTTCTCGGATTTCGATACCTCTTTACAATTTTTTTAACTTTATAGCTCTGTAATCCTTTATTACTTTCAGCTAGAATTACAAAGTTTTTTAATATCGTATCTTGGTACTCTATTATTACATGGGGAGCCAATAAAATTATATCGTCTTAATTTACTTGCCTTGTTTTTTTCTGTTTGAGGTCGGCCAAACAGGTCCTTTAGGGTGATTTGTCATCCAATTCATCAGTTGCCACCCCTCGTCTCGTACTAGGTGCGACCCTGACTGGTATATATCAAACTCAAAGGAAGTATTCCTCAAGGAGTATTTCAGTATTAAATTAAAAACTAGCATTGCTTAAAACAGATGAGACCGCGAACATGTGGGATTCGACGCAACTATAGTAATAACATCAATGGAAAGGGATTATAGTGATTTATGCGAGGTGTCAATGTGATTACCATCGAGGGGCCCCTTTCGGTCCGTTTGGCGCATTTCAATTACCACGGTAGAGTGTTGCTCGTTGAATAATGCATAGGAAGGACTTTGATTGAAATGTTCCGTACTCATGTTCAACTTAATTCCTCGCTGTTTCACTGCTTACGGTCAAAGCGCGCTTGATTCTGGCTTCAATTAAAGCCAATACATGAACATTCAGGTAAAAGCAATATTTACGTGATTATAGAACGGAAAATGCCCAATGTGTAACGTTACTAAGGTTACATTTACCTTGACATATGGTTTAAAGGTGATTTTAAGGTTACTTTGAAATCGACGTCTGTTTGAATTTGGCTATAAATATCTGCCCTTGAACGTAAAAATAACTATATATACGGTACAACCAAAAGCAACAGATTGGGATTCATACTTCTGCTATTCAACTGGTGACTAACTGGCAGATTCATCACTCCTGCTTTCTGTTTTTCTATTTATCAATTACTATTCTCGCTTGTCTTTTGAATTCGGTAAAAATGACGACTGTCATTAGTTAATTAATATTGTGATAAAAAAAAAATTAAAATCTAATGAATTATTTATATTTTAAATGTATCAATTAATTCAGGCCAATAGATTCCAACAGTAACAGCACATTGTTCAGTGGCAAACATTGCTTGTGTTAGCCCGCGAATATTTGTTCCATTCGATTCACAGAAATACGTCCGGAATTCCAACAGATCGTATTTGATTTGAGTAATACTAAGCGTCATAAAAAATGAGATTTATTTAATTGATATATGAATTGCATTGTAGGGGATAGGAGATAGGTTTCTTTATAGGATAGGATATTGTATTTTGTGCCTATCACATAACCTAAGAATGCTAAGTCTTGACTGCTGTTTTGTTTCAACAATATATTCATTTTTGCTTATTTATTTTAATATATTGTTTGAATCGATTACTTTCAGTGAAGAAGGACTATTTTGTTTTATAATTATAATAATATTCGAGACACCAAATCATTAATTCAAATCATTCCAGCACTTCCAAAAGCGCAATGCAGTTGCCGGAGTAATTATTTTTGCAAGCCCACCGGACCGCGGAGACGAGTCGGCAAAATAAATTAAATCTAGAATATGGAATGACGACCATGTTTGAAAGTTATTAAAATCTTTCACGATTTTAAAAGATTTGCCTTCTGATCTTTGCAATATCGTTTAGTTTTTAATGAATATGACGTCACAGTAATGGCGAACCTTGATAATATCTACGGGTGGAATTCGAGATAACTAGCAGTGGTAAATCTGAGCTAAATTGATATAGGACCTTTCTCTCACTCTTTAGCTCTCTCTCTCATTCTCACATCAGCTATATGATCTCTACAAGAACCAATGAGAAATACTTTTTTAGTAATTTGAAATAAAATCATGTAGAATCATATCTCATGTAAGTCCACCACTCGAGACTTTTAAATATAAATTATTAAATGACATCCCAAACTTTTGTTTTTGATCCAAATAGTTTTGCTCGGCTTTGGTAATATGGTTCAAACCTTCTAATTACTCCCATGACTAATAAAAGGCCGACCGCTATTATTTTAAATAACAAATAGCAACATAAGTAAATTGACAAAGTTTTGTTGAAAATATTATTCTGCAAGAATTTCAGATTTTGAAAGAATGAAGAAAATTAAGTTAAAGTTACGGGATTATCAATTACAAAATCTTACAATAGAGTTTAATAAAAAATACATAGCGTATTATAATATTCAAGTGTAGAAGAATCTGGTTACTTTCGTTGTATTAAGTAACAGTATTGTGGTAAGATAAATATGTTATGCGAAACAAGCTCAGTTATTAAAATCCCTTTAAGTCACATTTATAAATAAATGAATACTGATTTTAATTTATTTCGCTTTTCAAATCTAAAACAAGCGATTCGTCGTACTTTGTGCTATACTGTTTCAAAGCAGTATAATGCTATAACTTTGCAGCATTTCGGTGTGTTATTCCTCTGTGGCCCCTTTTAATTACTGTCTGGCCCAGCATGTATCATAAATTCTAATGGAGTACCGACCCCGTCTCCACATTTTACTCCCTATATTGAGGTAAATTGCATTTTAGAGTGTGAACAAAAACAAAACTACACATATTAAAATGTTTAATTAAAGTTTTTTTTACTATTTAACTGTAAATAATTATTTTCCTATATGGTTATAGTTAAGGGCACCTATTTCAGATCTCACTATACGTCCCCACTGAGGGACTCGAAGCCTACCCTAAGTTAGAGGTGACTAGGCCATAGTCAACCACGCTGACCCAGTGCGGGTTGGTTGACTTCACACATATCTTTGAAATTCTTCGCAGATATTTGCAGGTTTCATCACGATGTTTTCCTTCACCGTAAGAATGATGGATAAAGAAAGAAAAGAAAGAAAAGTTTTTATTATAGGTAATACAGATTAAACCAAGAAACAATAACTTACATAATAAAACTGCACATAACTAAGAAATTAAATTAGACTTAAGTTACCATTTATGGTTAATTTGGATAATCTAGTGATGCCCACACTGCCTGTATCGTAGGCACCGATATTCTATAAATGATAGATAAATGTACATATGTGATATGAACCCAGGACCTGCATATTACAAGTCAAGGGCTTAACCACTGAGCCACCGACCCTCATAAGAGCACCTATACAATGTTAATCTGATACCTTTGATACTCAACGTAAATCGTACCTTTGTTACAAAACGTAAAGCCTCTAAGAATTAGTAAATGAGTAGGGTTTAAGGTTCCTCATTCTTTACAATTAGCTCAACCGTTTGTTTTTGAAAAATGTTGTAGCAAATTCGCAACAATAGAAAGATTACATTTATGGAAATAATAAAAATACTTAAAGAATGAATATCAAGTAATCCATCACATTAAGAGATTCTAAAAGATTTCCGTCCCTGCTTTACATTTTATAGATTTCCCTTTGTCTTTTTTCTTCCAAGATAACGAAAACCGATTTAAATTTGCTATCGTTAAAATTAGACGAAGTGGGATCAAAGCTTTAAGAAATGTTAATAAAGAGAATCTTTTCCCTTAGATGGCATAGGCGGTACACGTTCAATCATATTGGATCAATTCAAAGAGATATTTGAAATTGGATGACTACCTTACATTTGTGGGGTTGAGGCGGGATTTGAAATAATCTCATGTACATTTTTATATCCTTTAGAACATAGCTTTGGATATCCACTTATCATATCGAAACTAAAGACTATCGACTAGGATTTCGTGCCAGCACTTACAAGTTTCGGATTTATAATTTGTAATTTGTAGACGGAGTAAAGTGAAGTGGATTTTATCGAGAAGAAATACATTTGATAAGTAAATATTCTCGATTGTATCTATCTCCGTTTTCATTTAGTAGACGTACCTGAAACTCATTAACTAGTTATAGTCCTTCATCATTTTCTTCCTTTATCTAAAAACAAGTTTAGGGTACTACTGAGTAATTTCATAGCGTGAATTTTTTTTAATTATATGAGAATTACATGCATAGATTTTTGTTATTATTTTCTAGAATTACAAAGATATAGAGAATTATGTAATAACTGACATTCAATATGGAAATTAACCCGGACCTCTCTAAGTTCAAGCTATAATAAATTCTATCAGTATCGTGAACTCGGAGTTGTAAGTCTGTAGTTGTTCTTGAGAGATCTTTAAATTTTTAAAGTTAAGAGAAAGGCGCTTAGGATTTTCTATTCGGTTCACAGCGCTTCTAAAAATTAAATATTAAAATATATATTTTCACACAAAACTAATTCACATTTAAAACATGAATAATAAAATAGGTTTTCCAATTAACTTTATCAGTATATCAAATAACATGTATTTCCTTCCGCCAATTTAACAAACAAATCATAGCTTACTAATACATACTATAAATGCGAATGTTTGGATGTACAGATGGATGGGTGTTTGTTAGAAGGTATCTCTATGTATAGATCTCTTTGAAATTGGACATAGATATAGATTACAGTCTGACAGAACTCATAAGATACTAATTAAGTTTTTTTTTATTTCCGCGCGGACCAAGTCGCAGAAGACAGCTAGTTGTTTATATAACATAGTTGTACACTTTACTACAAAGTACACATTTATAAAGCCGTAAACATACAAATCGAAAGTAACAGGCTGCTGGTTAGATTTATATCGACGTTACATAGAGCGAAAAAGAAAATTGGAAGAAAAAGGGTCGCGAAGAATATTTCAATATGCCATTCACATTTTTACGATCGTCATGTGCGCCGCCTTATGATTGTGCAGAACCGCAATATTGGACTATTCTTTTATGTTGTTTTCTTCTTATTATTTTAGCAGCTTATTCACAGATGCTATCGTTATATTTACGTTGAAAGATTTCGTATCTGTCTTCTTTTCCTTGAGCCTTTTTCCCTAATCATTAGCCGCCTATGATGCACTATAATATTGGAGTGTCAGTATTTACTACCGAAAATAAATTTTATTTTTCGTGCACTTAATGTATTCACACTTATGATTACGACAATCAAATTTAAAAAATGTTTTGACCGGACTTGCACGGAAAGATAGCTAATACACGCGGGCTAACGAAGTCGCGGGCGACTCCTAGTATTATCATGAATGTCGATAGTTATTGTTTTAAATGATTGTTTTTAAGTCTGCTAAATAGAGTACGTTTCATAATTTTTATTTCCGTATCAGATTATTTAAAAAAAAATCATAAGTTCTTGTAAATTAATAAATTTTGCCTGTAAAATTATAAAACCTATTTCCATGCTTACTGCCAGTGTTACCACTTTTAAAGTTTGTTCCGAAATGTTGTTTTACGTAAGACTGATTATTCCGTTATATTTAAGACCTAGCTATAGATATTGGTCCGTTAGGAGCCAATTCAGATCGACTGAGTCCGTGCTTGGAATTTGTAGTTGTGATTTTCTCATTCAACTACGATTGCAATATAATTTTTGATAGTTTGGTATATAATTTATACTCAGAATTATTTTTTAATAAAATTATCATATGAAATATACTGTATAAATGTTCTTCTTAATTGTAGACAGTTAACTGGCATTCCCAAAGAATGATTGACTATGACAAAAAAAAATGACTTTACTAAAATACTATCATCAGAAATCCAAATATAGTTGACCTCTATATACGCTATATAAACAAAAATGCAATGTTCTTTTACCTAATATAAACAGTAACTAATAATATACATTGATGTTTATTTGTTTACTAAAATCCGTGCCGAATATACACAAAATAGCAAACTCACTTCGTAACAACTAAATTTTATACATTAGTCCCAAGCCGGTCGTTCACAGATAATATGTGTATCTATTTCGATTACAATAGTGACACGGTTTTGTAAAATAAAAGATAAGTATTTCCTCGTAATGTAAGGGTTAGAAGACGCACGAGGACCGCATTTGGGATAAGAACACGAACGTAACTTATTGCCACCCAAGACTTGCGGCTTTTATTGAGAACTTACAATGCATTGCTCAATATTTCTTTTCTCGGAAAATAATCATTACGGAAATATTTACATTCATTTTATTTCTTGACCAATAATCTACTTTTTCTATAATTTGAGTTTATATAAACTATAGGATTTTGTATTTCAAAATTTTAAAAATTTCAAAATTGTGCAACTTTCAATATTGTTAAAATTAGGTACATCAACGTATTCTCAAAATGCCACTCCGTTGAAGAACCATCGACAACTCTATAGTTGAAAAGCTCTTAAGCCGTGACCTCGGCTCTATCGAGTCCAATCAAGAATTTCAATGTTCACGGTTAACCTATTGATTTTTAATACTTCGAACAACTTTTATATTTAAATATGAATTGCAAATGATGACACAAATAATGAATATTTATTATTAATTGAATATTCATAGATTTTGCATTTAACTTAAATTATGTTCAATCTAAAACAAATAAAAGTAATAATTTAAAGTTATCGAAAGTTACTGAAATTACGTCATCAATGGGGCCGTGGTTTAAGCATCGGAGTTATAATCTTAAGATCCGGATTTGTTACCCGTCTTGTACTAAGTTGTTCGATTTTCAAATTTCAATTCACATTTATCCGACTTTTTATAGTAGTCCTTCGAGCTCCTCATTGGGGACACTAATTCGATATTAAACTATTATTTTTTTGTATATCACAAGGTGGCAAACGAGCGAGCGGCTACCTGAAATCGCTGAAATAGCGAAGTGACAGTTGCCCTTAGACGTACGCAATTGCATATGCGTTGCCTACCTTTAATCGATGGAGAAGAGGAAGCACAGAAAGTAAAAATATATTCCCTTTCCATGCATCTTCTCATCCGCAAAGTCCACTTCCACTTCCCATCCTTTCCTTATAAGAAAAAGGCTGGGAAGGGAAAGAGAACTAAATTAGGACTCCAAGACGCACACTCATCAAAAGAAACGATTTTATATGTAACATACATAATTCATGTTCAATCTCAAACAAATAATTTTATTTGTAGTTTCCTGTAATTAACAAATAACTATAGAAAGGTATACTTTGTCAATACATATTATACTTTCTATTTGTTTTTCTTCAGGCCTTTAAGGGAATGTAATTGTAAAAGTTTTAGTTGAAGTGGTCATAATGGATTGAAACTTTCTTTTCAAGAAATAAATTCTTTGGCACAATATACAAAGAAATATCGGGCATTGTTACTTTTGAAGTAACAGGAGCGAACAAAGAGTCGCTACCTACTACGGAAGTACCTGTAGTACGCAATACAAGTAAAAAGTGAAAATAATGCAAGGCTTAATGTTTCTTTGTGTTAAGTTTTGGACTTAAATCTAGGTCTTGTTGAGCTTGGGTCGCGGACGAGAGCGAAAGCGTGCCCGTGGCCCCGTCCCGATGCGTTGGAGGAACAGAGAGGTTTAGTGGGTATGCCTCCGATAAGGAGGAGAATCCCACATAACTACCGCGTCCCCCCCGGAGCGCGGAGTATGCATAAAGCATTCCTCTCTGAAAAAAAGGCCCTGTTGAGCATATAGACTATATAGAATGAAAGACGGTTCTCATAGATGATGACTTCTAATATAAAAATTATCTATTATAATAAAATTGAAATGTCTGTATGTAAAATCGAGAAAAATCATATTTCGTATATGTAAAACGAAATATTATTTTTTATCTGTATGTTCCGCGTAATCTCGGAAACTGCTGGACCTTTTGATGGGACTTGACCTGATGTACGCGGGCATATTATAGGCAATTTTTTCTTGCTGACGAAGTCGCGGGCAACCGTTAGTACATTACCGCAAACATGTCTGGTAAGAATAAGTAATTTATGACACGAATGTGCCAATATCAATTTATTTCAAAACATATCTAACGCTTTATATTTTTGAAATTAAAAGCTAAGGTTAAAACAAAAGGTGTTAAACAAAGGCGCGGCTACCAGTTTTTGCTGCGGTTTCATAATTTCCTTATTTGCAGATGTCGGCTGATTTTTATTTTTGAATTCTTTTTGAATTCTTTTCCAGACCGGGCTTAGAAATTTCCGGGGCTTATATCGTATTTACATTTCTATACGTTATTCATTATTGTTAAATCCCTTTTTTAGATTATGTGACGAACTCTTTTGTTTATTTAAACGTATATTTTAATGAAATGATACTATTAAACAAATTATAATAGAATATAACACTATCGAGTTTTTACCTTAATATGTATTTCACATGGCTCAATCCACATATTACTGAAAATATAAACTTTAAACTATTCTTATTCACATTGAATAAGTAGAGTTTATCATTCAGACAAGTGATCAAAATAGTTTTAAAATACGTAGAAGTATAACTGTTCAAATATTTTTTTAAATAAAATTTAGCGAAAAGAATAAATGCACAACAAAGGAAGAATTAATCAAAAACGGTTAGAATTATTAATGGAAAACAAATTGATACTTATTTAATATCAAATTTAACAGGAATACGTTTAAAGTTGAGCGTTTATTTGAAAACAATAGATATGCGTTTATTGACTACGGTTAAAATCGGAACATATTTCAATAAACAATCCACTGCACAATATGATACACTAGTAAATAATTATATCGAATTTATTAACTAGTGGTTGCTCCTGACTTTGACGCAAAATTAAAAATTTATTAAAAAATAATAAACTAGTCTATTACATAATATTCCATTCCGGATATTACCAGGAACAAAACTGTTTGTGCG
Source organism: Papilio xuthus (assembly GCF_000836235.2). Lineage (NCBI taxonomy): Eukaryota > Metazoa > Arthropoda > Insecta > Lepidoptera > Papilionidae > Papilio > Papilio xuthus. The sequence continues at coordinate 5,383,430 of NW_013532534.1, read as the reverse complement.
GAAAGGCAGACAGACAATTTTTTTTTAAATTAGGTTTTCATTTTAAACAACGCAAACATATATTTTCGATATCATACATACAAACACCCCAATTTTATACTAATATTAACAGTAGATATGTTAAAAATGGTTAATATTAAATAATGTTATGCATTTAAAAAAAATCCAATATTGAAATATTAATATTTTCATTCAAACTTAGTAAATAAGCATATGAAAGCACCATCCAATACCCAATGAGCTATGCTGTACTTTTTGACATGTTTTTAATGTGTTGTTTTCTAATCTAACAGTGGTAGAGCCCGCTTTAACATCTTCGCACGAATTGTCCCGGCTTGCCCGGTAATATACCACGACCACATAGAAGACAGGTGTCAAGTGGAAGCTATTCCGCGTACAGTCTGATGAGTGTGCGTCCCAGAGGCCTAATTTAGTCGTCTTTCCCTTCCCATCCTTTTTCTTATAAGGAAAGGATGGGAAGTGGAAGTGGACCTTCCGGATGAGAGGATGCATGGAAAGGAAACATATTTTCTTCCTGTGCATCCTCTCCTCCGTGGATTAAAGGTAGGCAACGCATATGTAATTGCGTATGTCTTTGGGCAACGGTCACTTCGCTATTTCAGCGATTTTAGGTGGACGCTCGTTCGTTTACCGCCTTATGATATAAAAAAAAAGTAAATTGTTCAAAGCTGATCATAAGTTGTACTACTTACAATAAATGTAAATATTATTCCATTTTACAAAGATAACTCCAATAACTGTTCAAAATCACAGAAACAGTTGCGATGAAAAAGTTATTCCCTGAAAATAATAAGCTATATTAATGTCCATCTTTGCAAAGTCAAGAATAGTAGTTAACCAATAGTAAATTGTTCATAACTTAAATATTATTTCATTTTACAAAGATTAAACTTCAATAACTGTTCAAAATGAAAGATGCAGTTGCGATGAAAAAGTTACATTTTTTGTACGTACTTTAAAGTATTAAAAGGCAAATACGGATCAGAGCCTGATACAGCAATTAATTTAAATTGCTAAACTTAATGTTCCAACGCTATAAATAGTTTAATTGGTTCTCAATGCATACTCGTGAATCGTGGAAATTGCTTCGTAATTACTAAAGCTTCAGCCTTGTTTTCTTGTAGCTTGTGTTATATTTTTTCTTCACTCTATTATCGTTGCACATAAACATCGTAAGAATTATTTGCAACTTTATTTACCAGACTTACATAATTATACTTTAACTTATGTCATCGTGTATATTACAATTCATTTATAACCTAAATTCTAAATTCTTTTAAACCAATATTGGCAACTAAGCCCCACTTACACAAGGTAACATAAATCTTCGAAACTAATATTGCATCTTTACGACGCAAGAATCGCGTTGGCCCTGTACACACAACGGTGAATCGTCGACGCGAGTCGTGTATTCGGCCAATACAGGCATAGAGACTACATACAACTATATACATCTCATTTGAATCTTGACAAACAGGTTGCGAGCGAATGGTTTAGACGATTAAAGAACAACATGTCAGGGATTTCGCCGGGGTTCGAAGATTTCTCTCGGTTACGAAATGCCTAATATGTTTTTTTATTCTTCCGTGTTGGATCAGATGTAGAATCAGTTAAACTTATTGATTTATATTAACAAATAATTTATTACCATAAAAATATTATAACATAGATTTATTCTTGTATATTTTTATTTCTTTTGATTGATGAGTTAACAAAGTATTTGTGAATAAGCGTTTTAATTTTTAACAAGACTGTAATCCCAAGAAGATTTATTGCGACATTAATCAAGCTGTAATATCAAACCTCTACAATTAACTGGATTTATTTTTAACTGTTTTTCATATCCTTAGGGATAAGAGTAAAGAATCGTTAAAATTCATTTTGTAGTTATTATGTTGTATACGTACTTCACTGACGAGATGTAATTTTTTTATGTAGATGTAATGTAAACCCGTTTTCAGCAAATTAGCGATAATTCATTGTCCATTATTCCGTGAAATGACCTAGGATTATAGTCAGTTGTTAACTTCTACTTTCGTGCATTAATAACGCGCAAAATAGCTTTTTTTTTCGACGAGAACAATTAATATAAACTTTATGAATTTTTTATGGCCCCTATATTGCTTCCACTTTTTGTAAAAGACAATTTGAACTTTTTAGTATAATAATAATATTAAAACATTAATTGGAAGACAATTTCAAATATTTCAATAACAGGTATCAAACTTTGTATGTTTATTTTGACCCTCGAATTGAACTCTCCCTTTGTTACTTAGTACACCTTCATTTACCTTGTTGTTTTAGGTTTAAGGAAAGAGCAAGGTCAATAGGAAGATAAATTGTATTTATTCAACGCTGAAATACTGCCAACATTAGCGTTCTCTTGTTACTAAAGTACTTATAATATTAGAATACAAACAATTTCAATTACACACACAAATGTATATTTGATAATACGTTAAGAATTTCTTCACCCGAAATAGACGTGCATGTGTGCGTAGATGAATGTAGATGAGATGATAGAGATGTGCTAAAATCTCATGAAATGGAAATCTATCTATATCTAGCTGTCGCCCGCGTCTCCGTCCGCGCGAGATTAAAAATACATGTTGGCCGATTTTCAGACCTACTGAATATGCTCACAAAATTTCATGAGAATCGGTCAAGCCGTTTCGGAGGAGTAAGGGAACGAAAATTGTGACACGAAAATTTTATATATAAGATCTATCTATCACTTTAAGTTACGGCAGTGTTGTTTTATATGTGTAATTCGAATGGATTAATTTAAATTGCGTTATTTAAATGTTGGTAGTGAAATTTAAACGCTTTAAAAAGTTTTAAGATCAAATCCGAACATATTTAAACGACTCTCACTTGTGCTAACATCGCTGGACGTTAGACCAACACTTGATTGAATTAATATTGACCAACGATATCAAGTAGAAAGTGTTGATTGCGGATGGGAAGTTAAACCGGATTTATATCCTAACGGCGTGAAATACTGACGTTATATTTTACTAATACTAATAAATACTTAGTTGTGGTAAATAACTCATTATGTTTTTTTTATTTAATGAATATGTTTATTAGTGTAATTAAAATTGCATCAAGTTTCATTTGTTAATAATATTTTACTAATATTATAAGTGAAAATGTTTGGATGGATGAATATATGTTTGTCAGAACGGCTGCATCGATCTCGCTGAAATTTAGTATGGATATAGAAAATACTCTGGAAGAACACGTAGGCTACTAAAGGAGTTTTTTTTTCCGAGCGGACGGAGTCGCGGGCGACAGCTTGTGTTCTATATATAGATGATGCAGAAACTCTGTCATTTAACAAATAGAAATTAATTATATTATGATATTTATCTAGTAACAAGTTACTTTGAAAGCTTTTTTCTTTTCTTACGCGTTACTTCACAAGTATGCCTCTCCATTAAGTCGCACAAATTAATAAGTTTCCCCTTACATACGTCGAGTGAAATTACGATGCTCCAAGCTTGTCCAATCTTAATGGACTATTTTCTTTCTCATCATAAAATTTTTCTTCGTTATATTTCCCTTTTAGCTTCCTCATTTTGCTCGTATGTTTTCTGATGAAAGTGAATTTACGTCAAAATTATTTGTTTCATAAAATCACCTTCCATGTTAAAATTTCGTTCCATCCATTTCAATTTGTCCAAATTTTGAGATTATCTTTATATCATAGTACAGGAGCTCAGTTAAGTTTTATTACAAATGAGTTAATCTAAGTTGGGTGATTAACTAATGAAATCGATTTTAGAACTAAAACTTTTAATTACTTATGTGTCCATGAAATTAAAAAAATTTGAAAATGTGATCTAAAGTAATTAAATTCAATATTATTAACCTGGTAAACTCTTTATTGTTAATGGAAAAGTAAATAAAGTAATTTTAGTTCAGATAGCTGATGAAAGGAATTGCAATTGGTTATATATGTTATCATCAAGTACATAACTTAGTTATAAGCTACTTTTATAATTCTTTTCAAATATCACAGCGGCTCCAAAAAGTCATTGGCGCGCTCCCCCGCATCCCGCTTAGCCCCGATACACATAAAATTGTGTTCTGCGCAGTGACTCGCGAGAAGTTAAGAGCCGCGAATATATTTGAAAACATTTATAAGAAACAAATTAAATATTTTTTCCTCTTATGAAGCCTGGGGTAAACGATTTATGAATGCTATATCTACATTCGGCAATTGATCTTCAAACTTCATACATTTGCAAGCTCACACTACGTTTGAGCTCTACCAAAGCAAACAGATTAAAAAAGCTATTACTTAAGCTAACACTAGAAGTTATACTGATATTGGAACGTCCGTTAAATGAAATGTTGACGGAAGATCGAATGGAAGGTGCAATTATATGTTCGATCAATGCGATAATTCTACTTTTTATATTTTTAAAATCAGAATGCGTACTTTTGAACGTAATAATACTTTCACACTAGGTCAGATAGAACAGTAGAACAGTGCCGTACTGCAAGTATCAGAACGCGCCGATACAGCAAAAATACTAGTGTTCTGTCTCTGAATTGCATTGTCAAACTGATCTGCCTCAAGAGTGAAACAAGCTTTAGAGAAAAATTAGCGGAGATATTTATTATGCTGCAAAATTAATTAATTGTTTGTTTCTGAAACCATAAACTTGTACGTTTAAAACATATTTTTATCTCTGTTTCGTCAAAGGTAATAACAGGGATGACGATATCTTTTATACAGAGATTTTTCTCTTAGAATCCCACGGTAAATGACTCAAAAAACATGAGAGCCGTGTAAATGTACATACATTTCGCTTTTTTCAAACACTTTTTATAGAAAATAGAGAAACGTGATAATTAAAACAATTTTACGTCATCATTTTAATAATTCCACAGTCGGCCGTCAGCAGACAGGCATTTATGAGTGGAAAAACTCGAACACCTATTTTGTGTTGAGTCAAAAGGAAATTACATCGTTTATTTACCGTAGCACTTTGACAGCTGGAGTTGGTGAATGATTTCTTTATTTTCGCATGCTGGCATAAAAAAAAAGATTAATTGATCTGCAGTACTTGGGTATTTACTATTTACTCGTACTTGTGTGTTTGCATTTTTTATTTTTAAAATATATTCGGACACTAATTAAATCTGACATTGATCAATGAATCACGCAGCTAGGTTTTCTGTGAGAAAATTATCAATTAAAAACCGCTGTTAACATTATAAAACATGTAACTGGATAAAGATAAAATTTACTTTTAGAATTTTAGCTTAAAAGCGTCACAAAAATAATATTATTAGGATTGTTGGCAAATTAAATATAACTATATATTTTTATTAAAAAAAAAATAAGTAAATGAAGCGCCCGGCTCGTTTTCTTTCCGTTTCAAAAACTAATTAAAAGCTTGTTATCAAACGTGAAAAAATGAAGCGACGTCTAAATCCTATCAATTTGATTTTTCAATTAAAATCCTGAATGGCTAAAATAAGTGTTCGGTGAAAACAAAGGCGCGGATGCCAGTTAGCTTCGGTTTTATAATTTCCCTGTTGCAAATTTCGACCTTTTTTTATTAGAGACCAGGATTACTTACTTGATTAGAAAAATATTGACTGGATTGAAGTTTTTGATGCTATGATAATATGAATTAAAAGATAAACTGACAATCTGATTATTATTGCATTCCACTCTCGTACACTTGCTTTAATAAATGTTAATTCGTTTCATATTCTTCATTTAAAAGGAGACATCAATCTATTAATATGAGTACCAATACATTGGACACATAATCGTACTATGTACTTTAGACATTATTAGTTAGGATCCTTTGGCGCGAATGGCGCGCCCTCATTACAAAGACAAGTGTCAGAATGATCAATGAAGGGACACGAACCTTAGTATGGCTTGTGTTTCGCCAGTACACCGGCAGTGTCGGATCCGATTTCTAACAGTACTTACTAGCTTAATAACAAACTTAATGAAAAACTTAATAAGTAACCTATGTATTCTTCCGGACTATGTGGTACATCTTCATCCATCAAAAAAAAAATTACAAATTTAGTCTAAATTGTTTATGCGAATAATTAGTGTACAGATGAATAATTTTTAAACCATAAGTATTGAAATACAAAGCGTATTTTAATAGAGTTTTCTTACAATCTTACTATTTTTTTAAATGCGAATGTTTAGAAGGTATCTCTGGAACGGCTGAACGGATCACGATGAAATTTGATATACATATAGTAAATAGTCTGGAAGAACATATAGGCTACTAATTATGTTTTTTTTTAATTCCGCGCGCACAGAGTCGCGGGCGACAGCTATAATAGAAAAAATTGCAACTCTTTAAAAATGCTTACTTTCATTTTAATATTAAAACATAAATATAAAAGCTGAACACCTGACCTAAATCTGCAGAAATTAAAACGACAAAGAAAAAACAATCAAAATAGAAACGACGATCTATTGTTTGTGGATTTCTACAACTGGAAGACCATTTGTACGTGGAAGAGGTTTCCATAAGTTTAATCACAATGCTCTTTTTAAGACGCCACATTAAATAAATAAAAAATAGTGTTAAAAATTCTTATTCATTTACAGAAAGTTAAAAGATTATGCACCAAATAACTTCTAAATATCACCACTTTTTTTGATAAAGTATTAACTTATCATTAACTAGAGAATTAAAAAAAACTCTAATAAGTAGCCTATGTGTTCTTGCAGATGTATGTTCTATATGTATAGCAAATGTTATCAAGATCCGTTCAGCCGTTATGGACAATATTCAAACATCCATCCATCCAAACATTCCCATTTATAATATTAGTAAGAAGTAAGATAAATGTATATTATAAACGAGTTAATAACAAACTCGAGAATGTATATTCAATGTGTATGTCCAGAAACAATCCGTCTGAGTTTTCTAGAAAAATTATTAGTATAATAGAAATCTTAAGTTACTTAAATCAATATTGGTTTCTGTATCATCTCACCTCATCTGTCCTAATTAAATTTATTTTGTTGACGTGTAGTAACATTTTAAGACCATCCATTTCCTAGACATTGTCGACCAACACTGGAATCGATAACACATGTTCTTTGTCACGGGAAGACAAAGTTCTTGCGGCCATAAAACATGAACTAATTTGTCCAAGTTCTCAGTTGCAGCTGTAAAAGCAAACAACACAGTCGCTGTACGGGATTTAAATTCGCCTTTTTGTTCAAAGTGTAATGTTATACTTGAATTATTTGAATGTTTTACTTAATGTCCTCTCCTTCTTGTTAAAGGGAATAAGAGAGATCAAAATATGTTTTTTATACGAGTGTTTAAACAATGGAAACCGTTAATTTTAGCATGTTAGAGAAAACAAACAAATCAATGTCTGTGTTGCGGTTGTTAAATTATTTCATGATTCGATTAATGTGTACGCTCTCCGTTTGTCTTACAATTAGAAATTTTGAACAAGTACAATTTACGAGATTCATGTGTTATTTGTTCAAATTTATTTGAACATATTTTTGTGCAATATTTGTTACTCATTAATTAAATACCAATGTCAAATATATCTCTAGTTTTACATTTTTTAATACGTTTACTAATTCGTTATTAAGATTTACAACGCGTTTGTAATTGGTGTGGATATTCAGCGTCTACAAGATTTAAATTATTTTATCAGACTCACTGCTTAGTTAAACCTTGTTTTACAAAAATAAAAGGCACACAAATACGAAATCTCTATCTTTATAACAAAGTAAATTTGTTTTAAGTTAGTATTGTAAAAATATTAATCTTGTTATAGAGGTTAAATTTAGTGACATTAACGGGAGCATACAGTCTCCGCCACACGATAGTGTGAAACAGCAAACTACGCAAACTTGTGCAATTGAAACTCCAATATTATAATCTCGGTTACAGTGGCGTCTGTTTTTGCCGCAAGACGGCTTATAAACGCTTACGCGATAACAAAGTGTCTCCGTATATTACGAATCTCTTTCGTATTCCATTTTTTCGTGTTTAACTTTTTTGTGAACTAATTAAAATATTAAATACTTACGCATAATTGGTTTTTAATCAAAACAGGGGAATGAACGAATATCTATTATGTATGTAGTAAGTTGGCTTCTATATATCTTATCCTTTTTAAATTTGCAATCTTTGTCCAAAAAACTATTAAATTTGAGAGTATTTGGAGCGATTTTTGGTTATCAGAATTTTCGTCAGCAATATCTACACCGATTGAACTTCGTTCTATTTTAATCGGAGCACATTTTTTATCTTTTAAACAGCGTTCAGAACTCATTAATAAAGCATAGAATTCACTAGTATTCCTAATAATACTATTTAACGAGGATATAAACGACATTAGTAAGAAATGTTGTTGCTCAGATTTGAGTTTCGTCCAAAAAATTTCGTAGCATTATGTGATATGCGATTCAAGGCAGTTAATAAAAGAATAAAGGGCAATTTAGCAACGCAATCTCATAAAATTATTTAAACGTTCTGCAATAAAACGGCCAGAGGACCGCTATAAACGTATCTTAATTGCGTACGGGAGCTATATACATCTAAGATTTCTTTTTTTGCCCTTTTATAGTTGAGTACTTATGTCTTTGATTTTTTAAATTCCACTGATTGTTTGACAGTGGTTCGAACGCATCTGATGAAAATTGGTCAAGATGAAGCCTCAAGAAATCGCGTTTTTTAAAGAGAGATTGAGGAATGCCGATACCAAATGTTTGAAAAAAAAAGGCGTACATGAAGCTGATTGTAAACTTTAATAGATTAATTAGTTATTTTCTTTATAATAATTGTTTATGGATAACACGAGATGAGAAACTTTCCAACTTGATCGTTTCACTGGAGCTTGCTTTGTTTGTTTGACAACAACAAAGTACACGTTCTAACTTATTTATGAAATGCAATTTGAATTTCAAATTTATTGAGGAAGCCAGTTAGTGAAATAAACATTTACTTTAATTATTTTACTAAGTTCGTAACTGTTATTGTAAACTCTAATACTGGCGGAAACTTCTTATGTACAGAATATTATAATTTGTAAATATAAATTTTCTATTACATCTATCTTTAGTAAGAACACTAAGTTTTAGTTTAGTAGATTTTTTTTAATAAATATTAGAAGATTTTTGTAAATTTACTAATATTTGTACCATTCCAACTAAGCTCTAAGCTTCGACAATAGTCGAATAGCGGAATTCAAACCTACGACCTCGCGATCGGAAATCAGTATACTTAACTGTTTACTTAATTAGGTTATTGAAGCTTCAGTATAGTAGATTACCTTCAGTATTGCTGCTGATTGAGTGCAAGGTCCCTTAAGTTTTGCCACTCTCAAATAAATCCAAAAACCTTACGACTGTTATTTAGTTCTTCAACTTTTGAGCTTTATGCAGATGTCTATGAGCCAAACAATTTCCGCTATTTTAGTCATGCCTTACTTCCTGTTCCTCTTCTATTTTCAAGTATAAAAATTTGTAATTAGAACATTAAATAAAATGTTAATACAATTCAAAACCACGACTTGTTTTATTACGCGGTTTGTTGCTGTTGTCAGTTTTGTGGTAACGTTGGTTAAGTGAAACAGAAATTAATTTGACCATTTCATAGCATTTAAGGTAAATGAACTGTGAATGCGATAAATGGAATTGTCAATATTATCTATTGTCTAGTATTTACTAATACATATTAGTATAAATACTATCAATTGATTCGCGAAATTAATCGTACTAAGACGATACATGTAGAGTAAGGGAAAGTGACAGTAGACAAATCTAGTGGATAAGGGAAAATAGTCGCATTATTCGTCAAATTCTTAATTTTTCATTCATCATTCAGTAGGAACATTCTTGATTTGAGATTTTAGTTACTAGTACTCTCATACTAGGTTTCAAAATTACATTGTTATCAAATTTTAAACAACTAACATCAGTTAAAATGTTAAAAGGAAAACAAATGAGTGACTTAAAATTATCATTAGAAAACTACTCTTTAAATCCACAGAGCTCGTGATTCATAAAGGTGACGTAGGTCTGGCGGCTTTGGGATTTATGTCTATCAAAGTAATAAGAGCGTGTTAAAAGTTCGGATGACATTAAATCTTCCTCGATGTGTACTCTCCCGTGATCAACCTGACACTCTAGTAATGTTTGCAATCTCAAATGTAACTTTTTCCGCACACATTGTATAGGTTTGGTAGAAATTTAAATTAATAAAATTTAATTTTTTATATTTCTTTTTTTGCTGATGGTGTTTTGACTAGATAGAAACAAAGGAGGAAATATGACTATGCAATAATATTTTGCCAGTTTCATTTGTTTATAAGTACAATTTACTGCCATTTTTTAAACACCAAATATCCAAAATTAATTATTCAAATTATATTACACGTTGAGATTTAGAAGTATAATTGTTCCCAAGAATAAAATCTCAAGTTTTTTTCCCTAATGGTAGAATTAGTCCATGTGCACACGGTATTACACGGTGAACTCAGTGTATATACGTCATATCTCTTATGAATATTTTAACAGTGGTAGATCCCGCTTTAACATCTTCGCACGAATCGGCCCGCTCGCCCGGTGAAATACCACGACCACACAGAAGACAGGCGTGAAGTGGAAGTAATTCCGCGTTTCGTCTGATGAGTGTGCGTCCCGGAGGCCTAATTTAGTCCTTTTTCCCTTCCCACCCTTTTTCTTATAAGTAAAGGATGGGAAGTGGAAGTGGACTTTCCGGATGAGAGGATGCATGGGAAGGGAAAATATTTTCTTTCTGTGCATCCTCTCCTCCGTCGATTAAAGGTAGGCAACGCATATGCAATTGCGTATGTCTATGGGCAACGGTCACTTCGCTACTTCAGCGATTTCAGGTGGCCGCTCGGTCGTTTGCCGCCTTATGATATAAAAAAAATTCGAGAGTATCCTAATTCATACGTACAACTATAAATAGTACAGACAATTATGTTCTAGTTTTTTCGTATCTTTATTATATAAAATAGTCGTCTAAATCTAATTAAGAATTATGATTTGAATATCAAATTTATCTGGGGAGCAAGTTTGAGACATAAATATTTGCGTTAATTACTTCACGAACTTTGTGACTGTTGACGTTGACTGAGGCGCGGAGTAAACTTATTATTTAAATGTTTATGAAATTTCCCTTCGCAAAGCAAAATAAAACATTAACTAGAATTAATAATAAGTACTTATTTAAAGAGATGAACGACCTGACAATTATGGATTTCACACTCTAAATGGGTCTGTGAGTCTTTTCTATGTGGGCTATATCTTTATAAAGATAGAGTTGAGCCGTTCCGTTATTGGTATAGTCATTTCAATGAGTAATCGTAATGTGTCTCTTGTCTTTATCAAAAATCTACGAATATATCTTTGAATATCTTACTTATATTATAAATTCGAATGTTTAGATGGATAGAATGTATAACATCTAAGTATAATTGAAATTTGAGACACAAGTAAGATGCAAGAAGATATTGTTTGTTTAGGTGTAAACAACAGAGATGTATCCCAATCAAGTTAAACAGAAGCGACCCTTATTTTGAAAGTTTTACCGCAGCACGACATAAAATCAGTCCATATTTAACTTTCAAAGTTTACTGTATAAGTTTTGTGGTAACAAAATCTAATATTAACAAACGCAGGAAATTATACAAACGTACTATTTCTCTTAGAATTAGAATTAATATAAAAAAATTAAAAAATATTCTTGAGCCTATTTTGTCTTAAATAACAATGTATTTTCTTGTAACTCCGAGATTACAACATTTATCGATTCTAATTAGGTGTTAATAGTGATAGATGCCACGTCTTTTACAAAAATGGGCCAGCTCGCCCGGTGCAATACCACGACTACACAGAAGACAGGCGTGAAGTGGAAGCAATTCCCCGTTTCGCCTGATGTGCGTTCCGATGGCCATATTTTAATTTTCTTTCCCTTCCCATCCTTTTCTTTAAAAAAAAAGGAAAATTCTTACAATGAATGGATGGGAAGTGGAAGTGGATTTGACGGAGAAAGAGACGCATGAGAAGGTGAAATATACTTTTTGTGCTTCCCCTCCTCCGTAGATTAAAGGTAGGCAACGCATCTTCAATTGCGGATGTCTATGGACAGCTGTCGCTTGGCCATTTCGGCGAATTAATGTTCACTTTAGGTTCACACAAAATTGTAAATATGTTAAAGTAACGAGTGTAATCGTGTGGGTGGGTACCTTTTCAACCAGGCACCGATTAACGCTTTATTGCTGACCACAGAAACACGAATAAATAAATACGTAACCGTCATTTCCGCAACATAAATGAATTTTTATGTCGAGCATTTAACATAAAAGATCATATCTACAATAGTTTATGTAAAATAAGTTATGACTACAAGTTTTAAGGGTATCCATTTTAGAATTCACATAGATTATAATTGCGTAAATTTGAAAAACAATTCTCGTGCTTTCACCATTGTTTATGTAATTTTATGTTTGCTTTCATTGTTTTTTTTTTCATCGTATTTAAAATATTTAATTGATTTACAATAGTTTCATGGTATGATTGTAAACATTAGATGTAGTACAGATGTTATTAATATCCCTTTCATTTAAAATGCGAAAATTAATCAGATCAATTGCCTCTCAACTTCATACTTTTGTCAAATATATATAGCTTTAAACTGTCCTTATCTTTAACGATATTTTCATGGACGTCACATTTCATTTATTTTATTCATACGGTCAATTAACTAGAGGTGTGTTTGAAAATGTTTCGCTTTTATTTCGAATATTGTAATATTTCTGCGCTGCACAGCTTTGAATTGCGGTTCAATTTATATTGTGACACGAATTTTGTCGTTGTCAGTTAAACAAAACTGCAACAAAAACGCTTGTTCGGCAGAACAAACACCGGCTTTTTGTTGTAATAGCGGCTCGGATGCCGGTACACCTGGCTTTTATTGTTCAAATATAGAACATGACATCATATCTAGCTCGTTAAAACAAGTTATTTTTAATACAATCGATTACTCTACACTTTTATTTTCAGTTTTCCTTGTTCAGAATTTGCTTTGCCTTTCATTTAACTAGGATTCCAATGCCAAATCACTCAGATGTATATCATTTCCATCACTTTGAAAATACTTACTGTGGGTTTTCGAGACCAATCTCTGTATAAAATATGTCGTCATCCATATCACTATTTTTTGGATTTCGGTCTCAGAAACCCAATATAAGACAGCGTTTGTAAAAACAGTAAAAATGACACTAGAAATGTATAGTAATATTACAACACTTTTTTGTCTACTTCTGTGTCAGGTAATTTCGTCTCTTGTAGATTGGCATTTTGAAAATAAGTTTACTTAAAATTGAATGTAATCAAAATCGATTCATAAATTTATATATCAGTTAATATAATAAAATTATTCGATTATGCAATTTAATCGAATGTGCTTGGTCGCGACCGTCTCTAAAGTGCCCGCGCGGTCCCGTAAGAGATCGAACGTTGCCGATCCAGTCTATTGTAGTGCAAATTCAATTTACTTCGTCGTCGTATTTGCCCAGTCCATTGTAAGATTAGCAGGTAGTATGTGGAAAATGAAGAGTTTATTTTTGGCAAATATTTTTAAATTCATAAATCGTTAACATTATAAAAAATAAAAAAATTGTTTTGAACAAATTGCAGTAAAAGACAATAACTTTAATAAAGTTAAGCTTTTTGTTTTGATTTAAAATGTTGTTATATTTAGAAACGGATAATAGGCACTTAATATTATTATTTATTGCAAATTTATAATGCTTCTTTTTATCGCAAGGATTAATGTGAATAATACAATATAGAACTGCAACTCAATGAGTAAAAACTAAGTTCGAAAGCACTAGAAACTAGTTTCAAACTAATTCAGCTCTGCACATAGAATTTCATATAAAACACAATTACGCATATATTCAACCTTCCATTATTCTACTGCACACATTTTGTGTGAAAAAGTGTAAATTTTATATAGTTGAAATGTGAACTAAACATAAGTATTCATCTTATTATCAGAACAAAAGAACGCTTAAAATTAAATTTGACTCCAACCCCCTTCTTACTTATATTATAAATGCGAATGTTTAGATGGATGGATGGATGTTTGTTTGAAGGTATCTCCAAAAGGGCGGAACAGATATCGATGAAATTGGCATACATATAGAACTTAGTCTGGAAGAACATATAGGTTACTAATTATGTTTTTTTTAATACCGCGCGGACGGAGTCGCGGGCGATAGCTAGTCTTACAATACGGGGAGTAAACACGTTTGTCTTTTGTGGTTGTAATTAAACAGGTTAAACTATTTTGGCTTATAATTAACTACTGAACTCTCCATACAGAACAAATGGGAACTGTTTCCAGCTCTAATCTCCGCGCTACGTACGATTCACACGATACAGATAAATCAGACGACGACTAACATCATTAGTCCCTATTTACTGGAAATGTACATCCGCTCTTTACTTCCTCAATAATGGATTTAATTAGACTTTAATTACAGCTTTTAACAAGAACCATATTGTCATTATTCTTACTTCTTACTAATATTATAAATGCGAATGTTTGGATGGATGTAAGAAGGTATCTATAGGACGACTGCATGAATCTCGCTAAAATTTGACATAGATGTAGAACATAGCCTCGAAGGACAATTTGGCTAATTAGTGTATAAATTAGCAATGATTTATTCTGCACTTAAAAAAGCATTCCATATTCTATGCCAAATTTTTGTACAAAAATTGTGTATCATGTAAGGTAGAAAAAATATTTTTAATGAGATATTGTTATTTCCGAATGACAATGGAAATTAGGGTTATTCTCATTATTAATTTTTAACGAATACGTTACCAATGAATTACTAATTAATGATTTCTGTTGCACAAACTGAACTCACAAATCGGTTGACCCAGATTTCTACACTTGAAGAAAAGAGTTACATCTCATAAGTGATATGTAACTATTTTCATCGCATGGGTCGATTTGGTTTATAAATTATTACAAAATGATTTCATTGGATATTTATATAAGGTTCTATGTTAGTAAGTTCAATTAGAATTTATGATACATGCAGGGCCGAAGTGTAATTAAAGGGGTCACATAGGAATACCGCAACACGGCGTTGTTAAATTATATTAGAGTTAGACAACATTCTTTAGTTTACATTCATCATCAACTCACTAAACGTCCCCACTGAGGGGCTCGGAGCCTACCCTAAGCTACGGGTCACTAGGCCATAGTCAACCACGCTGGCCCAGTGCGGGTTGGTTGACTTCACACATATCTTTGAATTTCTTCTCAGATATGTGCAGGTTGCATCACGATGTTATCCTTCACCGTAAGAACGTCTGATAAATGTACATATGTAAATCGGAAATCGAAAAACACATTGGTACATGGCGGGATTCGAACCCGGGACCTGCAGATTGCAAGTCAAGTGCTTGACCCCTGAGCCACCGACGCTCTTAGTTTACATTAAACAAGTTTTATTAGTTTTAAGTTTACTATAATTAAATAAATAAAGTACTATGCACTTTAATACTCATAAATTACAAATACGAATTTTATTGTAACTCGCTGTCTCCCCGAAATAGAAAAAAATAACTTAATTAGTAGCCAATGTGTTCCTACAGACTATGTTCTACATCTGTGCCGAATTTCATCAAGATCAGTTGAACTGTTGCGGAGATACCTTCTAACAAAGATCCATCCATCTATCCAGGCATTCATCTATTTAACCTTTCGCATTTATATTTCTAATAAAATAATATACATAATTAGTATTAGTATATAGCAGTTGATCAAAACAGAAATAGTAGAGTAGTAGTTGAGTATACAATAAAACAGATAATCAGTTAGGAATCGTTAATAAACATTCAGCAAAATTACCGAAATGTAACAAGATAGTTTTAGAAAGTATTAGATTCACTTGGCCCGAATGACGTGCTTTCGTTACGAAGTCCAGTGTCAGAATGAATAGTGAGGCGGACATTAACGTCGACATTTTAGTAAGGCTAGTGTTGAGTCAATACACTGGCTTATTTTCGGATTTTCTTCCTAACAATAGAAAGCGCATTTTTACAATTACACAAGAAAAAAAATCATTTTTCTTATAAATTATGCTATAATTTTCTTCGATATTGCTTAGTCTAAGTTGTGTCTAAATTAAAATAAAAATATAAAATATTTTTATTTTAATTTAATTATAATAAATTAAAATAAAAATATAAAATATTTTTATTTTAATTTAGACGCAACTTGACTTATGGCGTATATCCCTAACCGTGAAGTAAAGAATGTGTGAATCCTTTGAATCTCTAAAGCCCCAAAGCTAGTATCTCGGGGTGTCGGTGAATTGATCCCTATCATATAAAAAAGGCTTTTCTTCCCTAAAGATTTGTTGCTATTAGCCAACAAACTTTATTACGAACACGGTGAAGATAGTACCGTTATTTAGTTCATATATTTTATCCTAAGGTTTTAAGTAACTTGTGTGAGTGAAATTCTACTGCAAAAACTAGTATTGAAACGTATTATTTTTTAATTTATTTGCTTACTTTTTCAAATGCACTATAATTATATTATATAAAAGATATAAACCTACCGTGGCGATAAATAATTTTATATTTGTTGACACGATTATGGTCTCCATATTTCTACGTTTATTTTTAAAAAAAATTGTAATAAACAATCAACTCAAACGATAACAGATTTTAATACTATAAAGGTGCTTGTTTTGAACAATGATTTTTTTTTTGTTTTAAATCTTGCAATTTATCCACGTTGCGCAGGTTTGAAATGCGGTGCAATTTATATCGCAGCACATGTTACGTCGTTGTCAGTTAAATAAATCTATAGTTAAACCGCTTGTTCGGCAAAAAAACATCGGCTTTTTGTTGTAATCGTGGCTTGTGCGGCCGTGCACCTGCTTTTTATTGCTTGAACATTGAATACTGCTATAAAACAAGTTTAAAAATATCAAATCGGTTTATACGCAAATTATCCTTAAACCTGAAACATTGTCCAGAAGAAAAACAAATGAAACTAGGCATTGGATGTTAAGGGCTTTTCTTAAAAACTATCCCCGTTATTATTTTTCTTTTTAAAAAAAACTTTAGGAGTTATAAGTCAAGAGTTGTGGCCTGTTGTTGTGTATCGTGGCCTTTAATACCATAGAAAGAAAAGTTGACGTCTTCCTGTTAATTAATATTTAAATTATCATTTCATAGCACATCAGTCAGACGTCATCATGGACCAGAAGTGAATTATTCCACTATGAATATTATATTAAGAACGTAACAGGTCAATGTGTTAAGTAAATTGGATGTCGTCAGCGGAGACTTGACAGTTAATAATGTCGTCACTGAACTATACTGTTGCCGACATTGATGTAATATAATATGGATATGAATTTGAAGCTATTTGATACGGTATCAGACGCATTTAAAATTAGATGAAACATATATGGTACTGTATCTTGAATACTATTTTTGAAGTATTATTTATATTACATTAACAGTGGTAGAGTCCGCTTTAACATCTTCGCACGAATTGGTCCGGTTCGCCCGGTGAAATACCACGACCACACAGAAGAAGGCGTCAAGTGAAAGCAATTCCGCGTTTCGTCTGATGAGTCTGCGTCGCGGAGGCCTAATTTAGTCCTGTTTCCCTTTCCACCCTTTTTCTTATAAGGAAAGGATGGGAAGTGGCAGTGGACATTCCGGATGAGAGGTGTTTTCGACGTTCGCTATATAAAATTTTATATCAGAAGACAAAGTCTAAATAAAAATATATTCTTAACATTGCGATGATTAAGATTGTTATTAATCTAAGTGAAATATCAGCTTCGTTCAATTATCTCGTGTTTCATAGAGCTTTTAATTAAGCCGTTGTATATTCTTGAGGGTAATAAATGATTAGCACCGGTTGGATTACAATTATTTAACGTTACAAGTCAACACAGTATTATGATTTCTTAAGGAATTTGTACAAAACACACCCTTTATATTTTAATTAGTGGTCAATCTAAAAAAAAAAAGAAAAACACTTTCATTATTTTGAAGTTTTAGGTTTTGAACAATTGTGACTCAAAAATCCACCGAGTAGTTATTATAAAAGTTTTGATTGGAATTAAAAGTACTTTGGCATTCGAAAAAAGAACATTAATAAAAAAAGTTTGATGGCAGAAACTTGTTGACTCACTGACCTCGCTTATAACTCTAACTGCTATTTATTATAGCGCTTTGAATAGCAGTTATAACAAGTAACTGTTTTTATTTCTTTTCTTATTCTTCTTTTCTATTCTCCCCCTTCTTGCATAACTATTATTATTTTTAACACACTGGCAGTTAATTAGCTGACGCGTGTATCCAATAGCTTTGAGATATCTTTTTTTCCTATCTATTTTTTATAGGATTTGTTTATGGAGCCAATATTACATACTCTGGGAGTTTATTCCATGCCATGACTACTCTGTTAGACAAGAAATGCTTCAATATGTTTCTTTTGGTTGAGGTATTCCAAAGTTTATAAGAATGACCGCATAGGCATTTTTATTTGGTCTATACATATATTTAAGGCTGGGCATATCGCAATAATTATTGACGCTTTCATAGGTCTCAATTAACATAACCCATTGTCTACATAAAAGCAACTTTAGAATTATCAACATATTTTGCCTATTAACATATACACCTCATACTTCTTACTAATTAACCCTATTCAATAGGGCAGGCAACAAACGATAAAAGATTTCTTTCAAATAAACTATAACATAAGATATTATTTATTTTATTTTATTCATTTAATAACTGGAAAACTATATGATTAATGATAGTTTTCGCATATGGATAGTAAATATAACAGTATAACATCGCAAATTGAATAGACAAATTTAAAAAGGAAAAAAGAAAAACAGAAATACAAGAAAACCAAACGGCTAGCGAACTCGACAACCAAAAAATTCACTGTTCAAATCGCTTACAATGTCAGCAAGCCTATTATTAAACAAGTCGATGTGAGGACTTTTCAAGGAAAAGTCTTATAAGTATAAGTAAATAGGAATTTAATATTAATACATCTTATCATCTAACCATAGAAAATACAAAGTGAACTCTAATCAACACTGTTACTCCGTTTACAAACACTATAAACTAAAGACTCGAACTGTTTAGAAATAGCAATAATTCGCCGGTAATATTTGTAAGGCTGTTTGCGAACTATTGTTATATTAATTGATTGTATTGAATACCTCCGCAGCGCGTTACAATCAAACAGTGACAAATGGGAATTGTTTCGCATCCATTACCCCAGCCACTAATTTAGAATCATTATTTAACGTTAAGATCGCATTTGTTATTTATAAAGACACATTTTCACTTATAATAATTCAATTTTGAACCATTCTTTTTGTTAATTTTAAATGATAGCTGAAGTACTAACAAAACATAGACGTAAGTAATTAAAAATAACCTTGAAGACGAACTCTCGACGGGTCTAAACCTATTCGTTACCTACACGAAGTTATACGTGAGTGAAGCCGTAATTTTTAATTAATTTAGGGTCTCACGAAATAAGTTAAATCATAGACATTTTTATAACTGCTCTATTAAGATTATATTTGTACAAAAAAATTATTTAGGGAATATACTTTCTTACAATGCACTAATCTAACATTATCAGTGTATTATTAAAATAAGCTTTAAAACATATCTTACTAATATTATAATTGCGACTATTTGGATGGAACGATGTTTTTTTAAAGGTATCAGAACGGCTGGACGGATCCCTGAAATTTGGCATACTTGTGAAACATAATCTGAAAGAACACATAGGCTACTTTTTTAATTCTGCGCGGACGGAGTCGCGGTAACACATATTAACGTATAATTTAGCGTTTTATAGATAATATTCACTCAATTAGACAATAAATTCAGTAATAAAGGATGGTATTAAAAGAAGATTAATATCACCCAGTGTTAGAGACCGATGGGTCGCGAAACATGTATCTATTTACGTATATGGGAGACGATAGCAATCTTTTTCCATCGCTGCTGTGATACCGCCTTTAGCGGAATTCGTACGTAGCGGTGAATGACCCACATGGGACTAACGTGGATTACATTTTATGGAACAGTCAGAGTAAAATAAAGGAAATTGAGGTTTACTTAGTGAGACTTGAAGTTTTTATAAAGGTAAATTGATTTTTATGTCGATTTAAACACTTAACGGAACCTAGTTATTAGATTAGAATTTATAACAAAAGTATTTTTAACTGTATCCATACAATTAGTAACCTGTCACTTACTTTGTCATCGCTTCCATTGCGATAAGGCTAGAAGAAAGTATTAGGTAATAAGAGAGATTGGATAATGTTTGACATCTTTTAGTTAGATTGTATTCGATATGGGAGAAATAATAATGATGTTTGACGCACATTGGTGTGAAACGAAAAATCATTCATATTTACTCATGTATAATGTATGTCACTTCCAGTATCTGTGTGTCGTATTCTTTGACAAGCAAACAAAGAGGCATTTGGGTCGTGCGAATAAATTTTACAAATCCGTGGCGCGGCCGCCGTTGATCTACATCGGGCCCTAATGCACCAATATGTCGCTGAGGCTTTACCGACGCTGTTATGGGATCCAATTACGATTAACGAGCGAGGTGCTCTTGGGTTTTTTCAAAATTTTGTTAACAAAGATTTGTTTTTATTTGTTTCAAAAAATTAAAAAAAAAACCGCGTTAATATTTTACAAAGGTTTGACCCTGTAAATATATGTTTAGTAATGAATTCATTTAGTTAGATAAATTTGAAAGCTATGTAATAAGATGAAATTTTAAAGAGTTTTTACGTTATTTGAGAAACTAAAAATGTGATCTATATTAAAGTACCCTAATATCTAAACTTAGCGAGTTGAATACCTTTTTCGTTAATAGTGCATACATGTTTTGTGAAATTGTATGTAAAATATAATCAAGATATAATAAAAACAGATATATAATAAAAATATCATTACTAATTAGACACATCTAATGTTGCCTTCCTTTCTCTGTTAGAACATAAAACAATGTAACTGTTGATGCTGTAGGAAGTTTCCTCGGTCCATAAAACATGAACTAATTTGTCGCAGTTCTCAGTTGCAACTCTGAAAGCAAACAATACTCATGTTATTATTATTTGATATAATATAAACTTCATAAAAGTTATAATAACAGAATAGTATAATAATATACATAAAAATAATATTTTACTTTTAAATTCAATAAAAGGAACGCAATAGAGGTCATTGTCCTTTACACGATTGGCCATATCTTAAACTTTTACTTAAGTAAATCGTCGTTGTGATATAAAACCAGACTTGTTTTAATACGTCTTTTGCAGTTGTAAATCAATATTTTGCAAAGATAACTATTATGTTCTTTGTACTAATTACTAAAACTGTCTTTTTGACTAATTCCTTTCATATTTTAAATTGAATTGAAAGGTATATTTATTTGTATAGCATCGTAAAAGGTAAAGGCTGAACATGAGACGTCATTAACGCGAGTGGCTGCGCGGCCGCGATAGTGCACAACAGCAAATTGTGCAAACTTATGCAATTGAAACTCCAAAATTATAATCTCGATTGCAACAGCGAAATGTTTTTACTCCAACTTGTTCGATTAACGATCAAAAAACA